>NC_092867.1:13965189-13997111 GCF_032062135.1 Pyxicephalus adspersus | reverse complement strand
TTTTTAAAATGATATTGCAGTAGGGGTGAGTAGTGCTGGACTTTTAGAAGTTCTCATGGTTAGGTGTGTTCTGAAGGTATGTATGGGTCTGTGGACTAACTAAAATTTTATCCTTCCCCAGTTTCCTCTGATAAAATGACTATCGCCCCTTTAAAAAAAAATACCAAAATAAAATAAATAAAAAAAGCCCTAATAAAGTTGGCAGATGATCTGATCATTCGTTCCCATCCAGACTATTGGGTGGCAAAGTCTCTTTCTTTTTCTTTATTCACATTACTTCGCTCCTCAATACAACTTTCCCCTGTTCATCGCCACATCTCAAATACGGAACATGATCTGAGACCTGAAAATCAAGTTGAGAAATATTATGTCTCTCCTGTAGAAAATGACAGGATACAGACTGATCAGTCAAATGATTATGTAAAGTTGAAGAAGATTCTGTCTTTAATGTGTCATTACTCCAACATATTTTAAAGCTCAGGGACACTTCAGGCAATATACTACATATTCAGAGTTGCAGATACAACCCTTGAGGAAGCCCTCAAGATAATTTTCAGGTCTTGGAGAACCCCTGCTGAAGCCAATTTATTAGGTGTAAGTTGGAAATAGTCTCCTAAATTGATGGCATGTGAAAGAATAACACAGTGGTGTCCAACACTTTAACAGACAACTAAAACCATCATTAGAGTCATACAGCTGGCTCTACCAAGTGGTGTTGGCCCCAGACCTATGCAGCCATCATCAAATGGGAGATCAATCAGCTTCAGTTTGAGGAACCCTGGGATACCACAAAACCCTGGTTGAGAATGGCTCATGTATAGTGAAGGGTATTGTTGTACTGGGCCCAACCTAAGCAGGTCAATGAGCTCTTTTTATTCTACCACAAAAATAAAACTGTCCAGATTTTGAACTTGTAGGGCCAATATCACCTTTATCCAATATGGCACAATAGGATGGGTGCCTGTTATAAGAAATGTCAGGTTTACATCTAATTGCAGGGGCAAAAGTGATAATTCTTTAACTTGACTGGCTCAGGTATTTTTCCTAGGTTCACTCTGAGAATTGAGTCTTCAAAAAAAGCTCCACACAATGGGCAGTCTATATTTGTGATATAACATTTTGTTTTACATCAGGTACATTTGTGAATATGGTTATATAGGTCCCTAGGTCCTCCGACACGATTGCAAAAAATTATTTCCGTTGATTTGTGTTTAGGGATACATTTTTAGGGATTTTCTGGGTTATTATTTGTATTCTATTCCTAAAAGAAGGCTGTTTGGTGGCCTTAACTCATGATATGTAAATATATATATATATGTTTTTTTCATATGCGGTATTAATATTTGGTCCTTGGTGTGGATGACTTTTGCCATATTGAAGTGCAATTTGCCCAATTCATGCCATTAGGCTTTTGCCCTCATGCACAAGGCATTTTAAAAGAAATTGATTAAAGTGCACTTCACCGTGTGATACATTTGAAAGGACAGGTAAGTATAAACTACCTTGTTTTACAGGGTGATTATAAAAAATGGTGACATGCCTACTAGATATGCAGATTTGTAGGATAGGAATAAAAAATAAGGTTCTATACCTTTTGATTTAGGATATATGCCTTCCAGTTCCTCTATAGTAGAAGCTTGCCGGATAACAGGCTGATAGACAGACCCCAGAGTTACATATTAATCACTTAGAGAAAAAAATGATTTGACATTCGTCATATTAATCTACTCATTTCTTTCCCCCAACTCAAGATATGCCATGTACATAATACATCAGAATTAGGACGAATCCTCCCAGCCAATTTAACCCTTAGGCCAACGTGTTTTATTTTACTTATTGCGTTGTTAATAGATTTTCTCCATTTGCACCAGGCAGTTGTGAATGATGTGTCGAGGGTTTTTCTTATGCTAAGACATAGGTTCCCGCGGTCCACACTTAAGTAGATAGCTTTTCAAAACTGCTGGAGCTTCAGCCTCTTGACAACATCCCAGCTGCAGACTAGCAATCGCAGGCCTCTTGTGGCAGTTTTAATTATCGACACTGGCGATACCAACAGTAAGTGTGTAATTATGTGTCAGTTTCCTGGCTGTTGGGTATGAAAAGTGGAACTGGTGCAATGATGATAGTTGAAGCTGTAGACTCATATTTAAACAATTCAGAATGTGTAACTGGCAGTGTCATTAAACAGAGAGGGCCTGACCCCAGCTGTCAGTTACTCTTTTATGTAGATTTTTTTTTCTCTTTCCTCCCGAGCTGTCTGTCAAATGATCTTCACAGCCTGAAAACTGGGACTGAAGAAGGGGTCCACTACCAGATTTACTGAAGTGCTGCCTGTCTCGGCTCCCCACTGAGATGGTCTTTTAGCCTAAATAAATACTACTGCGGCGATGGTAAATAAACCCTGGACATCGCAGGAAATTATATAGACTTTCGCTGATGAATAAATAAAGATTGAATATCAAACAGAAATCTGAGCCTTAGAAAAACAGGAATACATTTAGAGCCATTTCCATATACTTAATGAAAGAAAAAAAATGGCTTAATTTTAATGTGTTAGAAAACATCATTTTTGTTGGTTTAAAAGGAGAAGCCTGTGATAAGGAGACCAAACATAGACCATATTGCTGTACAATATGGCTGACATTTGTGAATGGATTACAAAGGACCAGATTTGTAGGCTGGTATCTGCTTGACTCATTATAATGTTCAATACTGCAGGTCATGTGTAGCTTGTTCTTTTATAGCCCACTACATCACAGCTACAGCTTATGTAGGGTTGCGGCGGGGTTCTGTTCTTCTCTACTTACCAAAGAAGCCAAGGTAATGCCAGAGTGATGGCACATGGCCGAGACTCTATCTGCAAGGGGTTGGTATCTTCTCCTTGTGTTTGCATGGGCTTCCTCCAGGCAATACCAAAAACATGCAGTTAGGTTAATTGGCTTCCCATCAAAAACTGCCCTTAGACTGTGTAAATCACATATGGCTATGGTAAGGACAATTGATTGTGAGTCCCTCTGAGGGACATTTGGTGATATGACTATGAACTTTGTAAAGCTCTGCATATTATGTCGGCGCTATATAAATGCAGGTTAATAATTTATAATGACTGTGCCTAATCCATGAGACAGAAGTACATGAGAATTTTAGGTTTGCACCTGACTAAGGAGACCATGGAGCTCTGTGGGAAGCTGAGTTTACTGTTGGGCCTTAGTAAGTGGGAAAGGTTGGTATAGGCTGGCCATTGGGTACAGGCTTGGTCCCACACATATGTTTTTGTCTACTAGGCCATCATGCCTTAATTCACTTTATGAAGGCAGAACTACCAAAAGAATAAATGAATGCTGTGACAATAGTAATCTGTAGCTGAGGAGGGCAGGATAAGTGATTAGATTGCAAGCTCAAGGCAGGGGGCTCCTCTCCTCCTGTGTCAATTGCTACTTATTAGTCGAATGATATCAGTGTAACCAATAATTGGATGACAAATAAGAAACTACACATTCTCCAGTATAATAATATATATTGAATGAGTAGAAACCAAAAGTAACCTTGATAGTGAAAGCAATTGTGCCGAGGGCCATCGCTTAGTGATTGACAGCAGAAGAGCCAAGCTGATGTTCCGTTCGGTATTGTGGGTAGTTGTGGATGTTACCCTGTCTTTGCTCTTAAAACTATAAGGGGCAGACCTAGAACCTGAGAATACCCTGTCTCTTCTTCTGGGCAATTCAGGAATTGAACAAACAAAGCATCCAGGTTTTGTGCATTTAGTGCATATATTGTGCCATCTGGCACAATTGTTTGGTGTATAGCCAGCCTAAGAATCAAAGCATCTGAAAGCAAAGTTTCATATCCTCATATATTTTTACGAAACTAGATATTTTCCAATTGTAAACCAAATCAACTTCTTAAGTTTTCTCACCGGCTCCACGTAACAACGCTTAAATCAGATTAAAAGCACTATTTGCAAACGGAATTGAAACAATCTCAATAAACAAATTAAAAGTAATAAAAAGGAATAGACTTCTCAAATCTCATAAGAGCTTGTAGGTCTCACAATAAATACACCTTCAAGTTCCCTACAAATCGCATTATCTCAGCCTCTCCAGGCACTTTAATGTATAGCTTTTTAAAACTCAAATACATTCCATTAGTAATGAGATTACCAAAGAGAGGCTCTGGGAATTTTGACCTTCTCCTTGCATTGCATCACTTTCATTGGAGAATATATTAATAAATAAAAATAAAATTTGCCTTGAAATTATAAACTGGAATATATTTCTTCTTCAAGGACAGTAATGCAGGGGGCTCGTCGGCGGCATAGCCGCGCTGGGTGTATTAATTGCCGCCCGTGCTTCACACTTGAAAGTAATAAATAGGGACATACTATATTCTCCAAGGATTAATTTGTAGTAATATTTTATCAGCTGTGAAAAGGGCAATTTTTTTTTACATATCGAAACTTAAGAGGAAGACCTATTAGAATTTCATTGGAAAACAAATTCTGCATATATTTCCCGGGCTTGAAAATATATGATGGTTTCGTTTTATGAATTTTGAAGTGTAGGAATCACAAATGTGATACCCTGAGAACAGGAAATAATATGATAATCAAATATTAGGAGATGGTGATATGAAAGGAATGTTCACCATGGAAAACATAATATCCCACGCATTTTTTTCTTAAAGTTACACTCTAGTCCAGTGTTTCCCAACCGGGGTTCCTCCAGAGGTTGCTAGGGGTTCCTTGAGCAATGAGCAAATTGTGCCTCTTAGTGCAATTACCATACTAATCATCTTTTTGTAAGTTTGGCATTCTTCTCACTGACCCGCATTCGTCCTATTGACCTGCACACTAATGTACTGTAGCAGGTGCTCCCCAAGCCCTGAAAGATATTTTAGGGGTCCCCCCCATGTTTAAAAGGCTGCTTTAGTCAAAATGAAAATTGAAGTCTGTCTGCTCAAGACTTTTTAACTTGCATCGTAGGGTGACACTGTTCACTAACCGCATTGTACCTGTTGAGGAGCTGTGTTGTCACCCCAGGATAGGAAGAGTGGTAGAATTACCCAACAATGGGCTCCCCTGCTGAAATGACTTGGAGCCTTCCTTATGGAGGGTCCGGGGCATTTGTGCAGTGACCCACTTTGCACCCTAGGAAGTCTCTTAAGACTACAGAACATTAGTAAAATTAAACTAATTACATTTTTACTGTTGCTGAAAAATGTTGCACAAATACATTGATTTTAATAGCTGCCAACTTTTTAAATGAATTGCACAGCCCCTTGACCTAATACTGTCACCAAAAGTGCAGGTGGGGGAATGGTCAAAGGGACATATAGGACCATGGCTAATTTAAAAAAAAGCATTGTCACGGTAGCTGCAAGGCAGGATGGTGGACCCTCTGTGTCAGCAGCTCAGTAGGTAGAGACGTGCTCAGGGCGCAGAGTCTAAGCAGCTGCCCGGTCTTCACCAGTGCCTCTAGAGGTGAGGGTGTTACGCTGCGGGCAACTGCCAGGTTACGGCCCCATGTAGGCAGAGGCAGGTGACTGCTGATGGCAGAAACAGGAGGTGGTACCAGAACGAGGTGCAGAGCGTGGTCAGGGAAGCCAGAGGTCAGGGCAAGCAGTGATCAGGAGTAGTGGAGTAGCCGAGGTCAATACATGAAGAGTTAGAAACGAGAGAAACAAACAACAAGAACCTGGAAGGGATCATTCATTTCATTCATTTGCAAAATTTAAACATATTATATATAGTATTGTCATTAAAATTTGTGTGTTTGGAAGGGAAGGGGGGCTGGGATTTGTTTTTGAGAACACGTTCCAAATGAAATGGATATGGATTTTTTTTATAAACTAGAGATGGAGTGTGGGTGGTAAAAGTATTTTGAAAGTCAGCATCAAAATTAAGTTTATTGGAACCTGTCAAGCAACAATAGTTTTTTGTTCATTTGTCAATATTCCTTGAAACGTGACACAAATGTGACTCCAAAAACCCTATTGTATTTTATAGTGTGAGAACACTTGCTGGCATATTTGAAAGGAGAGATTGAGGATACATTTTGTATACTATAGCATAGGGAAGTTTGTTTTTAAAACTCAATCTAAAGGCTAACTTGGCCCTTCTTTCTTACCGAAATTGTAAGCGAGAATGGCCGGTGCAAATTCGCTGATCAAGCTCAAAAAAAAAAAAAGATCCCGGGCTGTGCTGATCAATGAATGCTGCACCGGGTGCATTCATTGATCAGCTAAATGTGCGATCCCCGGCACTAGAGGTTAAATGGGGACAAGTCTCCCCATTTAAAACCTCTAGTGCTCTCTGATTGGTTGAGGAAAGCTGTAGCCGCATTCATTGAGAACAGTGTGCCATCTCCAGCACTAGAGGTTAATTAACCTCTACTGCCCCGGGGATCGCAAACAGGAGGATTCCCAGGGAATCCTGTGAATCCGCTGTGAATCCTCCTGTTATAATTTCCTCTATCTTCTGATGGTTTTGCGAGATTGGTTCGCTGAAGTTTCGCGGAACCATCGGAAGTTCAAGGAAATTTTTGCGAGCATGCCAGAGAATTGCCACACTGCAAGTGATAATTTACTTAGCTTAGTGAAGGAAGTTGAAATCTGCTGACTTTATGCATTCAATCATGCTCAAACAAAAGTCATCGGGTTCATATACTAAATGAATACATTGGGCCTGATATAATTAAAGCTCTCCAAGGCTGGAGAGGATACACTTTCATCAGTGAAGCTGGGTGATCCAGCTAACCTGGAATGGATCTGGTCCAGGATTCAAAACATTTGCTAGCAAATGGCAAATTACTTTGAGGAAATCCATTCCAGGTTTGCTGGATCACCCAGCTTCACTGATGAAAGTGTATTCTCTCCAGCTTTGGAGAGCTTTAATAAATCTGGCCCATTCTGTTCAAAGTGAATAATGATGTAGAAGTGAAACTTTACTTAGTATAGTATATAACTTCAGCTTAGTATAAGTGAAAATTAATTTAGCAAAAAAACACCTATTCACATGCAAGCAAAACTTGCACAAAAAAGTGATAGTTATTATATGATCGCTACTTTAAATGTTATTGTCTTGAGTATTGTCTCAGGAAACCACCTTGTACCTTTCAGCAATTCTACTCACCTTTCTTTTTGTTTTTGGGTGTATGTTTTGAAGCAGTCTACAACAAACTAGCTGTAACACAAATAGTTGCTTGGTGCCCTTCTTCCATCATTGCAGGAAACCTGCAGAATGGATGTTGAACAGCAGTTCAAGTATTGCGCACTTGCTGTGCTCACAAGTATATGGCTGCAGCTCGCACTTGAATCCGTACTAAATTCAAAAATTTAAAAAAACTGCGGCCACACAGGTCTTTTATTGCAGGAAGGACAGGTGATGCCCCCTTTGTAATAAAATAACCTCACCTGTCAAGATCAAAATCTTTTATTTACACTCACTTGTCTTGTTCTACCTTGGGAAACACCATCTTTTCCTGCTTTCGATCTTCAGCTAACTTGATTGGCCAGGCCGGGATGACTTACCTTTCATGTAGGAGTTCATTCAGTCCCAACACCCATGGGGAAACTGGAATGCACTAAGCATCTGTGCATTTTTTACCAAATAGGATGGCGATCAGGTAGGTAAGAATGCTTTTTGCAGGAGGGACATCGCCTGTCTCCTTCTGTATCAAAGCCCTGCCTGATCCCAAATTTTGAAAGTTTTATTTTAGGCTTGCTTGTGCACAAAACCTAACGTTATTAAATTTTACCTGTGATTTTTTTTTTACAATTTGGAACACTCCTTTACTCTTCTTCCATTTGCATTTCCATCTAAACAACTTATAGATTCCCTCAGAGATCTCTCTTTTCGTTCACTGTATGGATCAGTTCCAGCTCTTCAAAGCCCTCGATCTGGATAGAACAAATTGTTACATCTCATCTATTAATTCTCTTTCTCCTTGTACTTTTCAGTAGGACAGAACTCTTCTAATTTCCTCACGCCAAATAATTTTGTAACGTTTAATAGTCCCTATCAAAGCTACCTTTTCTTTGTGCCTACTGTTCAATTATGTAGGATGCCTCTGTAACATCTGGCACATCTGTAATTATTTAGCGGCAGAGTCCGCAAAATGACTAATTCAGACTTTCGGTGTGTCTCACATTGATTATGGTACGTGTTCCTGGGCATTCTGCCAAGCTCAGCTTTATGTCCACTCCACTTGATCCAGGGCTCAGCAGGTTCCCTGATTTATTAATTACCAAAGTTTTTCAAATACTACTTTAATTGTGGCAGACTCTTCACTGACTTCTGGATTTCCCATAAAATAAACACATTCACCTCTTTTATATGGAGAAGCATGGTTTAAAGACTCCGTAGGGGGCATTTACGAAAAACCTTTACACAGGTAATTGCAGAAAAATGGCGCTGTGGCCGATAACTAGTTGAGATTGGAAAATGAAGTACCTGATTGGCTGGGGTAGATGACGGGGATTTTTCTGTAGTGATAGATTATATTAGTTTCAGTACTGCATTAAGTGCATTTAAAATAAAGTATTTTAACGAACACATTAAAATGGATCCAAAACCTTTCTGGATAACATTTATTTTTTACAAATATAAAGAAACAAAAAGGAAGGCGCTTTACGGCAACAATGGGTTCAATAAAGTCAATGTATTGAAAGTTTGCACACTATACAAAGTTCAACTACTCTAGGTAAACACACCATAAATATTACAAGCAATCATATTCACAGTGATCAATAATCAATAAGTGCTCAGTACCAGATATGTTTCACTGTTTTGGCTTTTTCAGGGGACATCACAAAGGCTACCAACAGTGGAGCACTCTTAGTCTTCCCTAGTGGTAGGTGTAATTGGATGACAACACAGGAACACAGGATACAGTTGCAACCCTGTAACATGAAATTGTTCTACAAGAATCTTTGTATAGTAAAGCTTATTGCACTAATAAACCTTGCACAGCTCTACAGGTTCTTTCCTGTAGTGAAATAGCTTACCCTAATTTTACTGCACCCTGGGAGTTCCTAAAAGTCATGGCACAAAGCTTATGTATACTTTAGCTATCATGTAAACCTAAAAATACTGACCCAGATGGTACATACAAGGCTGGCTTTAGGGTATGGAAAACTGGGGAAATTGCCCAAGGCCCTCACCTTGTCCAATTGACAGAATGGCAAAGGTGCAGGGAACCAAAAATATGTGCATTTGGGGCCCCCCACTTTTTTGCCCAGGGCCTCTTTTTGTCTAAAACAGTATGAGTAAAGCTCATAATTATATGTAATGACTATCACATCTACACATAGTAAAGGATTTCTGTAATCCTCTCTGATTTCTGATGCAGAGCTCAGAATGGGAGAACAAATGGCAACTTTTACACCCAGTCGGGCTCTGTGTAATGAGGAATACAAAGTAAGAAAAAATTTGGCTGTGTTGTCTGGCAGGCATAACCAGATCACCAGACCAGATGCACGGATTTAGAAATCATCTGACAATTGTTATAATGGCCATCTATGCATTTCAACAAAGTATTTACCAGTTTTCCTGGAGGTCAGTTTTACAATTCAGGCATTGAAATCTGTCAAATTACAATGAACACAGAGAATTATTAGGATCAGATCATATTGTGGTCAATGGCTGGTTTGTGCTCCTAATGCATTAAAAGAATACAATGTCACAGGCAGGCTTGGACTCAATATTTAAAGCAGTATATATATATATATATATATATATATAAAGAAATGTACGCGTTGGTATATTACTCTTCTTATTGAATAAAGTGATTCACATGTTTTATTTTGATACACATCTGTTATATGTCCACATTCTCATATGTTTTGTTTTTTATATTTACTTTTTTTTTTTATATTTATCTTCCACTTTTTTTTTTGTTTAATGGTTTCTTGTTTTCAAACACGACACCTTGGTTTGCTTGTTGGGCTCAAATCACGTGGAAGGGAAAAATGACTTAAAGCTCCTTTGCAGCAGATTAAATATTTAATGATGACTTTGTCTATGGATGGGCGCACATATTGTATGACCAGATATGAGTCTTTTTATAGCCGGTGCTGTACATTGTGTCTGTGATTTGGTGACAAACTGGTAACAAACTGAGCTGTCATGTAGAGGGGGAGCTTTGGAGAAAATTCATTGGCTTGTGTGCCTCAGGCATTTTAAGACTGGGTGCTTCATGTAGGTGCTAATATTGTACATTTCAAGTGTAGGAGCATCTCATTCTGATTAGCCAAGAAACTCTATTATTTAAAGCCTTTCATCCCGGCGGAATCCAGTTTTGTAAATAGTTAAACATTTATTGTTGTCAAATATAACACTGGCAGTGAGAAACAGCCAACTTTCCAATGCAGGCATTTAATGTTTGACTTCACAGAGAAAATGTAAATCAGTTAAAAAAGAAACCAGGAATCTATTTTGAAGGGCTGCATACAAATGTTTTGGTAAGCTTTCAATTATTTTTGTACTACTTGATATAAAAATATCCA
Source organism: Pyxicephalus adspersus (assembly GCF_032062135.1). Taxonomy (NCBI): domain Eukaryota; kingdom Metazoa; phylum Chordata; class Amphibia; order Anura; family Pyxicephalidae; genus Pyxicephalus; species Pyxicephalus adspersus. Next base: position 13,986,608 of record NC_092867.1, on the reverse strand, counting down.
AGAAACTTTTCATTATATTTGTAGAAAATAATTTATAATTGTAAAGAAGTTGGATAGAAAAAAAATGAAAATTTAGAAGATATGTATGTATGTTTCACTCATTGGTGTTCCTTTGTATTTTGTTTCTGCTGCTCTCCATGCCTATGGGCCTGATTTAATAGCTCTCCAAGGCTAGAGAAAATACAATTTTATCAATAAAGCTGGGTGATCCAGCAAACCTGAAATGAATCTGGTTCAGTATTAAAAACATTTGCTAAGAAATAGCTAAAGAGTTTTAGGAAGTCTATTTCAGGTTTCCTGGATCACCCAGCTTCACTGATAAAAGTGCATACTCTGCAGCCTCGGAGAGCTTTATTAAATCAGGGCCAATGTGTGTCTGGGTTCCCATCTTGCCAAAAGTATACACTGTACTTGATTTATTAAATCTCTTCAAAACTGGAGAAGATAGACTCATTAGAAAACCTGGGTGATCCAGCAAATCTGGAATGGACCTGGTCCAGTATTTAAAACATTTCCAAAATATTAGAATTTGTTAGAAGAAATCTATTCCAGATCACCCATATTTTCCAATGATAGTCTATCATTTCCAGGCTTGAAGAGCTTTAAAAAAAAAAATCAGGCCCATTGGGTGAGGTTAGGAAAGGAATACATCTTATGGTGGTGGTGGGTAAGTGGTTGGCTCATCAGTTTAGGATTGGGATCTCAGGACCAAGACACTAGGTCCATGCATGAAGCTTGTATGTTTTGTGTGGTCCCCTGACAAACATAGCTTCTGCTCAAGAAAAGTCCTATACCAATGTATGTTCACTTAGGAAAATTAATTGTCAAATAAGGATACATTTTAATTTCCCCAAAATTTGTAAATTTTCTGTGAAATTTAACCAGTTTGGTAAAATGCATTGGAGACAAAATGAAGGGCAAAATTATTTTTATGGGTTTAAATTGGCTAAACCAATTTTTGTGGGTCAAGTGAGCTTCAAATTACTCCAAATGATTATGGAAGTTTCTTTCAGATGTCCTGGACTTATTATTTTGATAAACAAAGGCCTAATTTATGTTTTTTTTCTTAGAGAAATAGGTAAAACATTTACAGGACACAAATAAAACTTAAGTATGCAAATAAAAAAAAAACTCAGCTGTAAATAGTTCAAATACCAATTGAGTAAATAGAGTATAAATATAATAAAAATTTGTTTACACATGTAATCATATTTAAAAAAAAATACAGCCTCTCCCTAATTACCATTGTAATTGCCCCATTGTAACTGTAATGGTGAGCAGAGGGAAGGGTGCAGAAAGACTTCTATGAAAAGGAGTTGCATGGAGGCCAGCAAACATCCTTTTTTTTGGTGTTGCAATAATTTCTGCTTTAAAAATATGACAAATATCTTTTACATTGGTTTTATCCTGTTCTTTAAAAAATCTGCTCTTCAAGAGAACCATTCTCGAAAGAAAATCCCCCATTTGTATTTACTGTTAGTGAAAAAAAGAAATGTTTGTATTTTTTTTTTTTTTTACATTTGACAAATATTTCAGTTTTTCAAGCTTTAGAAAATGTTTATAATTCTAGGGAGAAGGGCCAATTGAAAAATATTATTTCTATATATTTATTTTTATCTAGGCCTCCTATGGGCCTTCAATTCATTCTTCTTCTTTATTGACCTTTTCATACTAGAGTCTATACAGAGAAATTAGGCCATAGGAGACTTCCTGTCTATGGGTACATGGTGTATGTTCATTTTGTGATTTTATCCTAGAGGTCAGAGCAATTTGAAGCCCATCTCCAGGCAAAAAAATCCTACACCTTCCTATAACGACCCCCTTTAAACCACATCACTTTTTTTAAAAAAGTTCCTTATGTTGCGAAGGTTCCTCTTTGGGGAACCACTGATCCAGTGCTGGTAATGGACCTATACTATCTGGTCCTGTCCAATCCACCTGCATTGACACCATTGCTGTTCTGTATTACTATCCGACTCCAGCACTGGCCTGCAAATAGTAACTGCCCATGTCAGACAGTGGTGTTGATAACCAAAGAAGGACCCATCAGGAACCAAATAAAAAATAAAAAGAGGTTTCGGGCTGAAGCATCACATGACCATTTATTTGTTCAGTGGTTGATTGGTGGTGGGCATTAGGTGCTGTGAGGGAGATCATGAACCTCCTTGAAATGTGGTTTAATGCTTTATACAAAAGCCTGTTATTCATTTTTCTAACTTGAGCACTTTCTGCTCACATATGGCATCAGATTGTGTTTCTGTGGCTTCGATGCAAAGTGTTTTACTAATATGATCCCTTGAAAGTCAAACACAAAACTTTTAGTTCATTTTCTTTTAGCTAATTAATACATCAGCCAAAGACAGAACATAGATCTGCAGTTTAGCAAATGCATTTTATTACAAGCACAATATAATGACAATAAAAAATAATTATTATACCTCTAATATCTCCCATGCTTCCGTTACATTGTATCATTGCTGACATAAGAATTGTGTGCTGTTTGTTAGTGTCTATAATCTTGAAAAAAAAAAAAATATTTCTGGAGATTAAACTGTTTTAGTCTGTTGTGATCTTGTATTCGGCTAGATTTAATTGGAAATGAATTCCAACCCCCATACTGTTGACTGATGTTTGTAGATAGTAATACAAATTGTGAAATAAATTACTTTTTCTGCAAAATCCAAAATATATTTTTACCAAATATGTGACCCAGACCTGAGCATAAATCACAAGACCTTTTCTATATGGAGGAACATGAATAAAGTGTTGTGAACCCTAAAGTTACAATTTATTCAATATAAGCTTATCCTATGCTTGTTCCACGCTTGTTGGTGACTTGTGGGGAAGCCGGTGGGTAACAGTGTGGTACGTCTGCACATGTGAGGACTGAAATCAAACTGATTATTACTATGAATATTGGAAGCATTAAGGGACTTTGTAAATGATCAAACTGTACCTGTAAACAAGTGTGATAATTGCATGTGTAGATTGAATTGTATTACAACTTGATTGCTACTACCACCAGTATGCTCCTTGTACCAACTTTAATGCGAGGGTTGCTATAGATACGAGCACTTGATTTTCTCTCCTCTTTCACAGGGGATATAAATAATATTATTACACAGTATGTATATAGCGCCATCATATTACGCAGCGCTGTACAAAGTCCATAGTTGTGTCACTAACTGTCCCTCAAAGGGGCTTACAATCTAAAGTCCCTACTGTGGTCATATGTCATCTATACAGTCTAAGACCAATTTTAGAGGAAAGCCAATTAACCCAGAGGAAACCCACGCAGACACGGGGAAAACCAAACTCCATGCAGATAGTGTCCTGACCCAGAGTCAAACCTGGGACCTACCGCTGCAAAGAGTTCTACCTCAAAGCCACCGTGATGCCCATCTCTGCGAAACACGTAGAGAAACCATTCAGGTTGTACCCCTTATATAGGGAGACCCTGCAAAGAGAGACTAATGTTTCTTATTATGGTTTTAATATGTTTTATGTATTTGGAATGTTTTATGTATTTGAAATGTTTTTATTGCTAATTTTATTAAAATTTTATTTTTTTACAATATGGATTTTTGATATTGGCCTTAAAAGTTCCCATGATACAATTGGTGTTCTTCACCGCAGATCCTTTTTTATGTTCTATAAGAGATGTGGTCTCTCTAAAAAGTATTTATAGGTGGATGTCCCTTTAAATCTTGTTGGTGAAATTGTTTGATTTTTTCTTCTTCATCTCACAGGTTTGCCAACTTCTGGTCCCAGTCCTGAGCAGCTTCCTAAGCTGGTTGTAACCCTAGGATAGCCTATGTCAACCTTTTTAACATGAGGGAACCATGCAATAATATTTAGGTCTTCAGGGAACCCTTCTATAATTTCTATATCCACAGCTCACGGAACAATAGCATGGTGGTCGGAGTCGGGAATACCTCATACATAGCTGGCCATTGGGAAGAATTTCATCCTTACAGATAGCCAAATAAATCACTGGTTTCAGAAAAAGGGATCTCTGCTTAAGGAAACCCCAGCAATCTCTGGAGGAACGATGGTTGAGAAACACTTACCTAGGATGTGCTCTTCCTGTGGAATCAAAGTTGACATCAGCATGCCAGCACTTTATGAATTGCAAGGCATTGTGGAATATTATCAGAAAAAAGGGTACATTGCAGCTGGAGGAGAGTGCATTGGATGGGCACGATGGCAAATTTTTAAGTAAAAAAAACACTACCATACATCAGAATTATAGCATTAAAAGGTAAGGTTCAGGTTTATTTATACTTTGTGACAGTGCCACTTATTGATCTTTACCAAGCCCTTTCAGCTGAAATTCAGTGATCAAATGAGAGGGAGCCAAAACCAGCAGTTTCCTCAGGAAATATACATTTTTAAGCTTTTTATATCTAAAGAGAAGCAGATAAGTATTTTAAGTTAGTGATCATTTTACAGAATATTTTCTTTTTATTGTAAAACTTGGAGCACCAAAAATAACAAGCCATTTTTTTCCGGGTTTGTTTATATTGAAGTATGGCAATAACCTATAACTAGCTGCTTATGTTTTCTCCTAAGAGAAACAATCCCCATCTCATACATTGTTGCAACCGGACAAAAAAATTGTTAAGCCATCAAATTCTCATTTCAAAGTATAAATATGATTTCATTGAGAAACATAACATTTGCAGATGAAGCAACCGAATCATAATTTTCTGCGACACTCTCATACACATCATTGTTCTTCTTCCAATGTTCAGCAGAAGTTTTCAATCTTTCCATTGTCTAAATATCAGCCTGATTAATTTAATCATACCTTAACATGTCTGCTAATGGATGACAAATGGTCCCATAAATAATCTTTATTATCTGTCAAAAGGGATGAAAATACAACTTCTATGTTTCTGTTTTAAAGTAATTTTAGTGCCTATTAGCTATAAAGTAACCGTTATATATAATTTAGAGTATGCAGTCACTCGAAACAACTTGACATTTTCACACAAACATAGAACCTTAATAATAGCCTGGGGAATTCATTGGAAGTATACACCACTACAGGATATTAAAATAACTTATAGTGCACTGTAAGTCTTGTTTTGTATTTGTCCAAGTAGTTTTGAAGCATGCCATAAAGCAGAAAAATAAAATTCTAAGCTTTAAAGTCGCCTAAGCTGCATTCTTAAAGTTCTAGCAATTTTTTTGCATTAGGCATTATTAAAACAGGTGACAGGTCTTATTGTCCTAATCCCGGGCTTCCGTATCATGACCCTCATTTCCTCAATATTACTATCATGTATTATACAGGCTCGTTCTTACAGATACAGAGCAGCCTCTCCCGTGTTTGGTAAATGAGCCAAATGTTTTAGAGAGAAAAGGGGGTTTGTGGTTTTCTATAGAAATGACTAAGCTCTGTTTTTTTGGAGCTTGTATGAAGTTAATTTATATTGCATATTCAATATTAGAGTCAGCTGATTCTGAAGTAGATTAGTCCTGCTATTTTTTATGTTTATAGACACAATAAAATTATAATTACTACTAATACTATATTATTAGTAAAAAAAAAAATATATATATATATATATATATATATATATATATATTTTTTTTTTTTTTTTAGTTTATTTTGTTAAAGTAGATCTAAACTTAACTACTTGGCCAAACACTGTGCAACTTAAACAATGCTATTATTATTAAATGTTCACCTTTTTCATGCATTTTATTGCTATTGATCTCCTGGACCCCCCTTGCAGTCACTAATCTGCATGTACTCCAGCAATGGCTGCATACTATATTTCATGGCAAGTTTCTCTGATGGTTGACAACAGTGGACAGTGCCTGATAATTTGCATTGAAAAAGCTTCTTGTTGCCTCCTTGCATGCAAGAGGTGGGAAAACTAGGAGATGGGGTTCTGTCACCCTGTAACAAGTGCCTGATTATGATTGATTAACACATGATTAGGCATTTTATTAAAATATTTTGATTGAAAAAGACTGAAAATGACTTTTGGAATTTAAATAACTTGTTAAGATAATTAAAAAAAAAAATAATTGGGGTTACATTTACCTGTACTTTTACTACATTACAAATTGCATGGTTATCACTCCTATCTTTGCAGCACTAGGTCCCAGGCCTAAATTGGTGGAATGGTATGTCATCCTCTTGTTTGTGTGGGTTTGGATTGTGAGCGCCTCTGATGTACAGCTATTGACATACCCATGAACACTAGTGTAGGACAAACCGAGCAACTGTCCAGAGCACCCACCTTCCCCTGGACCCCAATTGACACTGACAAAATGATATTGGTATAAGGAGCTGGAATGCTGGAATCCACTTTATATGTTTGCAGGTTATCCCCGTGTTTGCATGGGTTTCCTCCGGGTACCCCAGTTTCCTCCCAAATTCCAAAAACATGCAGTAAGGTTAATTGGCTTCCCAGCAAAATTGTCCTTAGACTATATTAATGACATATGACTATGACATTAGATTGTTAGCCCCTTTGAGGGACAGTTAGTGACGCAAATATGGACTTTGTACAGCGCTGCATAATATATTGGCGCTATGTAAATACAAGTTAATTACACTAGTTAAACTACATCTGTAAGAGGCTATTGTTGGAATTGTTAGAAACTTGGGTGCCTTACAGAGTTACACCTTCAATTGGTATCTGCAGCATCTTGGGTGTGTTGAATACCTGTGTCCCCCTCTTGCTTGGTGTGGTCCTTGTACACCTCGACCACTACATCATTAGAAAGTCTCTGCAGCTTAAAAATCTCTGTACATTCCAATATGTTATGATTTGTTTTGGGTTAAATAGGCCAAATAATAAAGTGGAAATAAGCAGATAATGTGGCAAATCGGTAACCTGGCATCTGTTGTATGCTAATAAACCCATTGCTCTCAGATATCTCAAAACCAGAAACTTATAACCATAGATCTCCAAGGGGGTAAATAACCAGCAAATAATATACAGTAAGAGAACATAGGAACATAACATACATGTTTCTTTTTTAATATATGGAAAGTCTAGTGGGAATATGAAAACCAATCCAGCTGGCCAAGGCAAATGGGTGAAAATGGGTGCAAAAAATTCTCACTCTCACCCCCAATAGAAACCAATAGGTTATTCAATATACCAATTGCCACCCAAATTAATGACATTGGTGATAGATGGACTTGTCTTTTAAGTACATATACAGCCTACAAATACAATAGTTTCTAAAAGTCTGAATTATATATTACACTACTTAATTGTAATAATGATTGAGGTGGGAACTGTTAAAAAGCAAGCCAAAGCTAGTTTCCCATTTTTATATATAGGATGTATTTTATCCAGGAAATATATGGTGTGACAGAATTCTGTCAGTGGTATAAAGGCAGCAAAATCAATACAATTTAATTTTATTGCCTTTCATGCAAATAAAAAAAAGTGAAACCCAATCTAAATGTTCTACTTAAATACTGCAGAGACTGTGGAGCAAAACATTAACATGGCACTGTACAATGAAATCCCGGGCATAAATTACCTCGGAAGCAATTTAAACTTATATTAAACAAATTAATCTTTAAATTGATTTTAAAAGAAGAAGGCTTGTAGTACTAATTGAGGCTGTGAGGTAGCTCCTGAGGTGAACACGAAGAATGAGTGGCTCATAGCTGCATCCATCTTTAAACAAATGGCAGACACTTCAAAGCCAACGTTTATTAGTGAGGGGAGCAGAACAATCAGGCTGAACAAATGGAGGGCCGCAACATCTTTAAGAAAATAAACTTAGCCTGACAAATTGTTGCTGATTTGTTACAACAAAGTGAGCTATTGTACTGCTAGGCTTTGTATTGTAATGCTATTAAGGCACTTGATTTTCTACAAGAACAAGTGGGATGAACACATTTTGCTTCAGGAAACAAGCAGTGGTTGAGTTTCTGAATGAAAGTGGAAACCTAATCACTACAATCCCATATATTTCTCAATGTGTCAATGTAGTACTACAGGGATTTCTATATATTTAAAACCACAGCATTTGTTAAAATAGTGCCTCCGTGACACTACAGTAAAAGCAGACACTTCCTGTTATGGGGTGACAATGCTCTACCCCATCTTCCAAATGCTCTTCTGTGGTTTTACTCTGCTACATGCTTCTCTGATTGAGACTTCATGTAGCAGTGCCAGCAGGAAGGTTTTGCTGTTGACCACTCTAAGGCCATATGGCCAATAAGCCCATGGGTATGACAATGTCTAGGTTCTGTGGAACCAGGAAATCTGTGAAACTCCAGGGTTCCTCCAGAGATTGCTAGGGGTTCCTTGAGCAATTTGTGACTCTCAAGTCAGTTTAAGTGACACCAATGATCTTATTGGTGATCTGTAAAGAATACATTCTTCCCAATGTCCAGCAATGTAAGAGGCATTCTTCCCACTGATCCCTACACTGATGTACTGTGAGCTGTGGATATGGTAATTACTGTATACCAGGGGTTCCCTGAAGATCTGAAAGTTATTTCAATGGTTCCCCCATGTTCAAAAGGTCAAGAAACACTGGTCATCTCCAGCTTGTTGGTCTGCACCTTCATTTTATAATGTATTTACTCAACCTCTAGTATCCAACCTCTAACATGCCATTGCACACTTTGCACCTCCCTATGTCTGCCCCTGAGGTTGGCAGACAAAACCAATGTCCAGTAGGATGTATGTTATCCAACACACTCCATGCCCTTTAATAGAGAGATGGTTACCTGCCGGACAGGTAAGTACAATGCCTCTTCTTTTACAGCAGGCTGCTGGTTAAACATCCCCCACCTGGGCCGACTTGATCCCTTTATTAGTATCCTGGTGCTGCCTCTTCATCTTCCAATCTAAACTCAAACAGGCGATTATAAAAAGCCAATATAAAGAGATGCAAAAATATATAACAGCCTAATTCTAAAATGCATTTAGATTTTTTTTATTTTTTGAAAGGGATATATAGCTGTAACATTCTGTAATATTTTACATCTGTCTGGTGTTCGTCCCTAATAAGCTTTAGTTTCCTGTTCCTGCACCGTCTTTACATACCATTGTCTTTCTGCACAAATTGCTTTGGAGCGTAATATACTGCGTATCACAGGTACACAATGATATACTTGCTGAAGAGTTGTGGAATAACCTTCCCTTATGTTACTATGTCTTTGTGTGAATCTTATTTCCTTAAAAAAATGACATACATAAACATGATTTATGGTCGGTGCTGAGTAAGGTATCATTTGATTTTGTTAGTGTGGGAATTCTTTATACTGTATGTCATGTTTGACCAATCTAAAGAAAATCCCTTTGGATGTAATTCATACATAATTCTGCATGTGCTGAATGCTTCTTTTCTTACCTTTTGTGCACATTTTCTGCTCCAACTGTCTGTATTTACATCCCAAATATACGGCATGATATAAGGGGATTTATTAAAGATACCCGTCCTGTCTTCCATTAGAACGAGGCCAGAAACAAGCTTTATAACTCTGTAAACTTGAAAAACATGTAAAATGAACAAATGTATGTTAAGGTGCTCTGGTGCTGTCCTCATTTTACAACTACAAACAATAGAGTTTAAAAGGAAAGTGCTATCTTTTAAAGGTCTTTAAAGTTCTATTAAATATTTATGTGATAGTGATCATTCCTATGTAAACAAATTCATCATATATTCATATGAAGAAGGTAAGATGAGCAATATTTGAATCTAAAATTACCAAAAAACAATACTTATGTATCATTAAAAAAATAACATCAACCATTGCTGAAAAAACACTTCTCCTCATCATCAATTTTAACTCTTGCTGGCGCCATCGTACAACCCCATAGACATTAATGTAACTGGTAGACAGGCCTGTAGACGTCCACTCCATAGACGTCTATGAGTCTTTAATGTACAGGTACCACTGGATGTAAACAAAAGTCGTTGTGATCTTGGTAAGTATGATTCTATGGAGGAGGGGAGGAGGTTACTTTATTTGTTGGGGTGGGGGGGACTAGATAACTGTACATTATATGAAAGAAGATATCCTTCAAGGTTGTTTTATACTTGCAAATTTGGCATGAGTCTCTTTTTCGTTATACAATAAAATAAACAGAAGTCTACTATACATTATTACTACAGCAAAATTTTGCCTTGCACACATTGCTCATAGCATACAATTAACAGATAAAGGTGGACAAAGACATGGACCCCCTTGCAAGATTTGGATGGGATTAATGCCATATAAACTACTTGCCATGAAAAGGTGACTTGGAGTTACCCTAAGGATTCCTTAACGCTTCTGCTTTTCTCAAATAATATGTCATATAAACATAAAACAAATGATCCAAGTCAACAGCTAGCAATATTTTACACAGCACTAATGTAATAATGTTTGCCAATTTGAGAAATTCCAACCTGATGGAACTAATTAAGCTATGAGGGTGCTGCAAAGATCACATGGAGAACTTCATCACTGAACAACAGACAGCATATTTATAACACAAAAACATTCCTTAATTCAACTTTGTTGTAAACCTACCAGTAGAAGCAACATCTGCAGGCCATTCATTGCCTGAAATGCTGAATGTTGCTAACTTTATAAAAGTCGACATAAGAACAGGTCCAAGACCTTGAAATTAGCTTTTGTATCCATTAAGGGCCATTTAAAGTAAATTGGGCCTGATTTATTAAAGCTCTCCAAGGCTGGAGGGGATACACTTTCAACAGTGAAGCTGGGTGATCCAGCAAACCTGGATTAGATTTTTTAGTAATTTGCTACTTGCTAGCAAAGACAAGCAGCCAACAAAGGTCAACTCCATGTTATTATTCCTGCCTTCTGTCTTCCCTACCCTTCCGCTAATTTAAACCCTTCAATAATCTGGGTTTACACCAAATGGTTGACCATTGCTGGGTGTCATTCAACTTGGAAGATAAATCATAATGATGGTCAATAGCCGAGGGAGATACTATAGGCAGGCTGGAGTGCAAAGAGAAAAAACTGTGGTATATTAAGCTTTTTTTTTTTTTTTTTTGAATGTTTTGGGTGTTAAACCAATCCAAAAATTATTTTTTCCACATATTTCTTTTGTTAAGGAAAAAAAATTCCTTTCAACTGTCATAAAGGGATTTTTGACATTCATTGAAGGCACTTCTGATGATGAATAAAAGACAAGAAAAACCCAAATAGGCGGACATATTTCAAATCTGATGATTGGTGAGTGGCGACTCTCCTATAATTAGGCTTCTTCGGAGAAGCTCATCTTTTTACATTGGGTTTGCTCCTTTCCTATTGTTCAGGCTTCTTCCTCGAGGATAAGACTAAGCTTTCAGTAAACGGACTCCTTTTTCCAGTTGCATGTTCCAAATGTTCTTACACGATGACCCATCCTGAGGGATTCCTTGTCCTGAAGGGAAGCCGGCGGCACCTACAAAATAAAATATAAATATTTGCTAAATGACCTGCTCACTTTACTTCAACACTTTTTTTTTGTGTTTTTTTGTCACTGACTGACAAGAAATTTGCTTCGGTCTTTTCTCCCTCTGGGCACTGACAGATCAGCATTAATGGGGATTTGGATTTTAGTAGTGTGTGTATTTTTGGAAAATCACTTTACCTTCACTGCTGAATCTTCTTGTAGACAGTGAACATGCAGAAAGTGAGCACTCACTGGATTTACTTTTAGTGGTAAATATATTATAACACCTTACAAGAATGCTGTATGTATTGTATATAGTGAAAGGTTTAAAGATCATTTATTCCCCTTTCTACAAAGTAAAATAGTGCAGCTCCCCGTAACAACCAAATTGCAGCTGACAATTTTCTAGGGTAGAAATCAAAAGTTGATACTGAACCGTTAAAAAAAAATTGACTTTTGTTTTGCTATAACATTTGTCTTTCCCTAAAGACTTCTTGCCATGTATAACCTTTGTAGAATATCTCGGGTACATAGAATGCAGCCAGCCAAGGCAAGGAAATACAATGGATCCCAATGTCATAGCTGTTACCTTTATGGTATTCAGGCTAAGCGTGAACCAGTCAATTTCACCATTGGAATGTAAAATTACGCATCGTGCTATGCTGGAAGCATGTTGTTGGAACCTATGGTATTCCTTGCAGTTGGTTTCACATTTTACTTTTAACATCACAATAAACCTTATAGGCAGGGCCACTTTTAGTGTAGGGCAAACTAAGCCATTGTCCCGTGCACCCACCTTCCCTAGGACCCTAATTGACAAATGGCATAGGTATAGGGAGAGCTGGAATGCTGGAATCCACTTTATATGTTTTTAGGTTCTTCCCGTGTTTGTGTGGGTTTCCTCTAACATTCCAAAAACATGCAGTTAGGTTAATTGGCTTCCCAGGAAAATTGACCTTACACTGTAATAATGATATATGACTATGGTAGGGACATTAGTGAGCCCCCTTGGGGGACAGCTAGTGACGTGACTATGGACTTTGTAAAGCATTGCGTAATATGTTGGCACTTTATAAATACAAGAAAAATTATAATAGCTATATCTGCAAAACACTATTGTTGGAAACCTGGGATGATCTTTGCGCCTTACAAAGTTCAAGCTTTCCATTGGTCACACGGCAGCAAGTCCATGCATTTGGGCATATAAACATTGTCAAGATTGTCAAACCATTCATCAAAATGGGAAAAAAAAGTTATAAAAGTGACTTTGAACGTGACTTGGTTGTTGGTGCCAGGTGGACTGGTAGGAGCATTTCACAAATTGCTGATCTGTTGTGATTTTCAAACACATTCCATCTCTTGGGTTTATAAAGAATAGTCCAAAAAAGGAAAAATAACCAGTAACCTGGAATCCTTATAACAAATTAAAAAGTGCAAGTACTCTTTAAATCACTAATATATATTATACGTTATGTTATATAATCAAGATTTTTTTAAAACATATATGTTTGCATACACTACTGCTAAGTAGCATGGGGCAATTATGTGTATTAGGCCTAAGCTATAGCAGCCTCCAATATGATTTCAGTCGTTCTTTATAGAGCAAATAAAACACAATGGTAATTGCTGATTAGATGTAATACACACATTCCAAGCTGATACTTAACCTATAAAGTAAATGTTATTCTATTTTTAGGTTCAATACAGTTAGAGTACCAGCAGGCTTGTTAGTTCCCTTTCTGACATCTTTAAACACGCTTGTAGTTACAAAGCAATGTATTAACTTTATTTCCAGCTCACCCCGACTCCCCCGACATCAAACTTGTGTGCTGCATCTTTGTCACTGACCAGATTAAAAGCCCCAGACTGCAGCTAAACCTACTGTAAGTGCTCCAGTAGAGAAAAGGATTGTAAAAAAATCATTCTGTATCTGGCATAATCTGTACTCTCACATTATTCATGTGTTGGCAGATTATCCTAGGGCACAAGCATCAATTTTACACATCCCAAAGAGGGTGTTACCGTAAAGGTTTCTAAGACACTTCAAATAAAGCTTAAGAGAGCAGAGGTAAAAGAAAGAAAAACATTTTCATGCGTTTTGCTTCGTTTTCTGCCTTTCAACCAGTAGGAGGTCTCTCGAATCAATTAGAACGATGGATCAAGCCGTAAACCAACAAAGAGGAAAATGAAAGCGCGTAGTGCTGAGGGATAGTTGGGAGACAAGACATTTACATTTAAGAAGTGCTCAGGGTTCCTCTGGCTTTCCAACACCTTTCGAATGACTCTATGTGAATTTTTATGTTGTTCAGATGGAGAGCATTGCAGGCCTCTCCTTGCTTGCTTGCCGCCCGGCCTATGCCATGTACCGGCGCGCTAGCATAACGAGCCATCAATCATTTCCGCTCTCATTTTTACTGTACGTTTTAAGGGACCATCTGGTGGTGAAGACCTTAATCAAATCAATTTAAATATGCTACCGGGTTCCTACTTCACGGTTCCCCTGACGTTCAGGATCTAAAGTCTGTTATTATTTCACATTTGGAATAATATTGGAGTTGAACTATAGACACTGGCACTTCACGCTGTTCTCGATTTTCTTGCGATCGGAGCGCAAGCATTAAGCACCAGCCGTAATAGTATTTTCATTGTAATTAAGTGTTAATTACTTCCATATGTTAATCGAGTTTCAGAGAGAAGGTTTGTTGCTATTGTTACGGAGCCTAAAATAATTTCCATGTGATAATTTTGCGAGATATCAAAAACGGAATAATTACAGTAGGCACTAATTAAGGAAGTGGAGACTGAGCTAGGAGTTAAGACTGCATTAATTTTAATGTTTTTACAGTTCTTTAATTGGGGCTAGAGCTGTAAATTGAGCCTGGATGCACTTTTATTCCATAAGCAGCTCGGCGTGTTTGCAATGTGCTTTGCTATACGCTACAACCCAAGGTCAGTACAAGTTTGCAAAATCCCTGTGCTCTTCCTCAGAGATGTACTGGTGCTGAAGCATGCATCTATCACTCTGACAAGCACTGAACTTTCCAAGAGCACATGCTCTCACTCTTTAAATTATTAATTGCATTAAATACATTTTCATATTGTGGACTGTTTGCTACAAACTGTTCTCTGGTAGAGGAGCTCGGTCCCCCCACAGTATGATACTATTTGCCTTCTGTTATTGCAGCGCACAAGTGCAAAGATTCCAGGGCCTGAGCTTTGTGGGGCAGGAGATAAAATATGCTGTCAATCCATGGGTTAGAGAAAAATATCTCTTCACAGATCCATGGCTGGAGTGCTCATGCTATTTACGTATGTATCTGTTCTATAACTCTTGCCATCATCATAATTACCAACTGGGTGCTATTAGGTTGATAATCTTTATCAGTGGGGTGATCTTGCACTAGTAAGCCTCTCAAAAAAGTAATTAATTGTACACTCCAGTCAAGAATTTTAAGTAAAATCTGATATTACAAGCAAGGAGCCCAATTTATCAGTCCAGGGTCTAGTGTTTTCTTCCAGGCATAGCAGTGATATTTGTACACAAGTCCACCCACTTCTTTGTGTTGGTAATTTGGTGATATGGGGATAACTTGTGATTCTCTGTGTGCAGTGCAGAAATAAAACTCCCAAACACACCCACTGCAGCAAGGTTGCTAAGGAAAGCCTGATCTATGAAAGTGACAGAGGTTGTGCCACCAACAGATTCAAGTTACTCCTCAAGTTTATGTCTGGAATCAACGCACAGAAATCATGCAACCCAACATAGCTTTAGGAAACAACACAAGTCTGGAATATGGCTACAGTTGCTCACACAGAACTTAGATTAAGGACTTTTTAAACATTTTTTTTATTTGTTGGTTAGCCTTAGCAGTCCACGGACTTCAAATGGTGTCCTGAACTGTTCATTAAAAACTTTCATGGGAAACAAAACAAAAGTGCAGGCATAAAGTTCAGGTACACAGAAATTCCTTCACATACTGTGACCGCCTAAACATTCCAGGCAGAGTTTGTAGAAAGAGAAGCTCCACGTTACTTTTATGGCCAAGAGCAAGTTTTGGGTGTCAAAGAATACCCAATGTGCTTCAGGGTTCCAGAGAACCTTCTTGATCAGAGATTAAAATACTTTCTGAACTGAAGAGTAACTGGGTAAGAGTTTATTATCCTATAGGTACATATAAATCATTGATGCAAATCACACTGTGGTAACTAGAAGACACTAAGACCATTGTGACAGGTAAAGGTTTGCAAATACCTATTGGGCAGTGAGACTGCCCAATGCTGTGCCAGGCAAACAAACATGCATGGAAGACATGACAGACCAATGAATGTATGAAGTAGGAAGGGTGGTAGGAAGGGTTATGATGTAGGAAGGGAAGGGGTTGGAAGCCGTAAGGTGCCTTTACCTAATATCTGCCAAATTTTTACATAAAAGATAGAACTACAGGTATTTACATTATATTTTAAGGATTAAAAAAATTAAATAAAATGGCTAGCTTTTATGGTACATTATGTAAAAGTGTGACACTGCTCTCAGTAGGCTTGTCACCAACCTTGTTTTTAACCAGATAGTCTAATAATGAATGTTTTATTGTAGGATAAAAAAGCTCCAGTGTTCCCAGGCCCCGTCCAGACATTAATTCTTTATTAAAAATAAAAAAACTTTTAAGACCTAATTTTACTTACATATTATTAAACTATTACATGATACTCCATGGCACTTCTTTCAGTAATGAAGTTTGGTGATCAGAAGCCATATTGTTGCTATACCTCATATTTTACATCATGACACCACCACTGGAAGACATCAGGACTTTGTGACTCTGCTGACAGCTAATGTATGAGCAAAAGACAAAAAAATAGGGACTTGGACTAGGGCTCCTATTTGGAGCTCTGAAGATCCAAAGGTTTAATACATTTCGTTAGCATTTTGAATAGGTGAAACTAAGGAAGGAAATTTATAGTCCATAATGTGGGTTGCTCTGCCAACTTTGGTGACATACATGCATTAAGTTGACCTATCTACTGAATTGATGAAAAAAACCTGTAGACACTCAGAATATCTATAGCAGGCCATTGAACGTTTCCACCATCCCTTGACTTGTATAGTGGTTGTTTCCCATCGGTCATTTATGGATCTGTCAGAATGTTGTACACATGTCAGATTCTTGCCCAAGATGACCACGACCAATCGCATTGGGCAAAAATGTTCTGAAGGGTACATAGCCTAACACCCTACTGTACAACAACAAGTCTTCATTGAGCTTCAGCTATAGCTAATAAATGTTGGAACCTGATTAGGAAGGTGGAATGGCTTAGCAAAATCATTCCAAAAAGATATTCATAAAAATTAGCAAGAAAAGTCCCCAGTCTGCCTTCCCCATCCTCCTTGTCTGCAGAAAATTGTTTATTACAGAATGACAGGTGCGCTTGAATTAAATGCAGCGCGGTCTGTTTCAAACCACCATGTCATTTATTTCCGGGATGTTTGTTTAACGCTTTTACATTGATCTAAACTGAACATAAACATGCCCTGCTGTAAATTCATGTTTGTTTCACCCCGTTTGATGATGATCAAAGAGACAGTTCAGGCTTTTGCAGACTCCTTTCTGTTTGATCCTGAACCTTAGCCAAAACCCCTCCCTTCTTATTTCTGAATATTGATCTACAGAATTAGTTTCACACCCAGACACTGTAAAAAAATAAATAAAGTGTAATGAATACTTAAATGCTTATTTCATAACAACATGCAAGCAACTGATTGTTGTATCCATAGTGACTAATCATAATGTTACACAGGATACTATACTATGTATTGCATACCAGCCTATTGGCACATTGTGATCTTTTACATAGCTGACATTTTTCCATGTTTGTCTTGGAAATGTTAATATGCAATTGCATTTTTACAGGCTACTGGGGCAAATTTATATGGTCAGCTTGACTGTGACTCTAGAAGAACATCTCTGATTAACCAGAGATGAAATTTTTATGTTTTTATGTGTTGGTCATCATTGGTTTTATGACTTGTACTCCATGACCATTCCAAGTAAACAACTACTATACCTTTATCCTATGCAGACATAAGCTTTAGACAGAATCTAAAGCAGAGCTTTTCAGCCTTTTTAACGTGGGCAAACCATTGAAATACCTTCCAGGTCCTGAAAGAACCCCTTGTATAATTACTATATCCACAGCTCGGAGTACATTAGTGCGGTGGTCAGTGAGAAAAATTCCTCTTACATTGCTGGCCAATGAGAAGAATGTCACCCTTACAGATAACCAAAAAGATCTTTGGTTTTGGTGAAACTTAATTGCTCATTGCTCAAGGAACCCCTAACAAACTCTGGAGAAACCCTGGTTGAGAAACACCAATCTAAAGTATCATACTTTCTGAGTAATATAAAAGGATTGTCTCTTTTTTGGAACCAAATCCTTTTATCATTCTTAGATGACCTTTTTATCTAATCTTTAACTCCATGGTAAAAAAATGACTATTTAACTGCCTCATATTTTACAATACACTAAAAATTCCATCCAACATCTATGATTGTAGTAGCAGTTTAAAAAGTAAGAATGAGGTCCCTGCAAAAGCAAATATAGTGTTTGTGTTGTGTCTCATTGGATAAGAAAGTAATCCTGTACCAGGGTAAGAGTGCAGAGTATTGGGAGCTCCATAATCTTTGAACCCACACACCCCCACAACATAACTTCTCCTAATCCTGAAGTGTCATGGAATCCTAATCATCCCATTAGAACATTTCTTTAAATAAAATAACACTTTGGTAAGGTAAGTTTTGATTTCATTTGTTTTTTTCTCATTTTAATTCACAATCTTTTTAATTGTTGAAAGTATCTGGAAAAGCATAATACATATTGTCATTGGTGGTTGGTTGGATGTTAGTGTCACATTTTTTTCTTCTATTGGAAATGAAAAGTGTTGCCTGTTTCCTATGTAAGAAAACTGGTGGGTGTAGCTCCTTAGACTGCAGTCACAAAACATGTTGTATTCTGATATCTAAATGTAGTTAACAAAAGTGATGGAGATTGACAACTAATACACTGCCAGAGGTGTTTGAGTACCTGCAGCAGAAGGTACATTTTGAATTTTTTTATACTATTGAATACAATGCTACCATTGTCAGCACTCCTGGCAGTGTCATAGTTTGTCTGAATCTGTCACTGTCAGTTTTGTTCTGCATGTATATGTAGAGCACAATATAAAGACATGCAATATAAAGATATTCCGAATACTAATACGTTGTGTGCTAACCTCATACAACTAACCTCATGTGCTAACCTTTTATCCCTCAAAAACTGTTTTTAGTTTTACCTTAAGAGCTGCCATGTCTGCTCTTGCTTCTAGTTTATTGGGAATAGTTGTAACCCCATTGAGTACTACTCACCTTTAAGAGTGAGGAGAATTACCATATGATTAAAGAATATTTTGGAGTAAAAAAAAAAGACATAGGTGTGAATCAAATGAAGGCATCAAAAGCGTGGATCAATCTGAACATCTTTCAATTAAATTATCCATATGGAACAATTGCAGCAGAATTTACAGAGAAATGTGCCATAATGGGCGGCACGGTGGCTCAAGAGGTAAGTGCCCTGGCCTTTGCAGCGTGGGTCCCAGGTTCAAATCTCGGCCAGGACACTATCTGCATGGAGTTTGCAGGTTCTCCACGTGTCTGTGTGGGTTTCTGACCTTAGACTACATTAATGACATATGACTATGGTAGGGACATTAGATTGTGAGCTCCTTTGAGGGACAGTCAGTGACACAACTATGGACTTTGTACAGCGCTGCGTAATATGATGGCGCTATATAAATACTGTGTAATAATAATAATAATAAATTCACTTTATATTATAGCTACTCACCACCATTTTATAACAACTTCTATAACCGTACCACCTTACAAAGCCATACAAGATTCAAGTTGCCATTATTGTGATACTAAGTTTTTGCCCATGCAAGGGAACAGGGTCACATAACTCCTACCTATACTTAAAAATGGTAAAAAGCACCTATAAAACTAAAGAAAGTAAGGTAAGGAAAATATAGGATACTGGAAGGATGGAAATAAATGTTGTGATATTACATAAGCAAGAAAAATATTAAAGTGTGTGGCTTTTTTTGGCCAGACAGTGTATATGGCCACTTGGGAAACATGCACATGGCTATTTCATGTTATCTCTCCTATTCTATCTGAACATATGCCGTCTATTGTCTTAGATGCAATAATGAACTCAAACTGTCTTATCTATTGTGGTATCAAGCAAAAGTTTTGTTTTTGTTTTGCATGCCTAGCCAAGGAAAGATTAAAATCAGAGAGAAACCATTTCTCATTCTTTTACCCGTGTCTTTTAGAAATCTCTGACACCCTCGCATTAATTAGGAATTTAGGTAAATGACATAAGCACCCTAATTTTTTATTTCTGCCAGATGAACAATTAAAGCTGTTGCAAGTAACAAATGGTCTTGAGTCTCGTTGCCTGTTGAAAATTTTCAAGCTACATTATATCTGACAAGTAAGAAACAAATAATACTTGTTTTGGCCAATTTTTACCATAAGGGGTGTCAGTTAAGGCAGATGCAGCCCCGCACAGCTCTCTCTCTTTCCCTTTTTTTTTTCCTATTGTCATGCCTCATTAAAGTATGCTGACTCTCGTGGATTTCTTGTTCCTCTAGGTAAATAGTTATTTACATGAACTGCGGCATTTTTCTTTGGTGACAATTCCTAATTATTCAGGAGAGCGCGGTTGATGCATTAGCTGCTTTCCATAAAGCTCTTCACCTATGAAGACATATTTTTAAAATTAACTATCCTTTCAAAAAGTAATGCTAAATTTTAAAGTGGACAAATTAGGCTGTTCTTAGCCACATATGGTAAATGTTTTAAACATTTCCCAACTGATGCCGACTCCAGAGGGCAATTGTTTATGATGGAGTGGTAGAATTCCGAGCTCATCTGGGGGTCTTTTTAGTTGCCAGTGTTTGCCAGTGTTTGTGCTCAGAAGGCATCACAATAAGGCAGTGAACAATATATTCTGCTCATTATTTGCGCTTTCTACAGCTCCACTCCCCCATCTCACACTGGAGCTCCTTAATGTGCCAAAGTGAATTGATAGAGTTGAGCAGTTGTATGTCAAACTAATGGAGACTATCTATCAAAACCAGGAAGGATATTTTTTTTTTAGGAAAAAATGTATTCTAATGTAGAGTTGACAGCATGGACACAGAGAAATACAGGAATAATAAATAAATAAAACTGTAGACACACATATAAAAACACCCTTTAGTTCATCTATACAGTTGTGAAATCACACCAGCAGAAAGCTGCAATCAAGCCGACCATTAGCCCTTGCTCTCCTAACTGATGGGTGGTGTTGGGAAGATCTAGCAGTGTGATAAAATTCACCCACAGTCCATAGAGAAGATGAGGATGGGAAATGTGGTAACACAGCATTGGGTATGAAAAAAATCCACTGTGTACATTTTATATACATAATTTTAAATATGTTTTATTTGGTAAATGAGTTCACATTTTTGTTCAACTGTGTATTCTGTTGCTTGGCTGCTATTAACACATTACAGTGGAGCTCTTAGTATCTTCATGAATAAATTACCAACATATAGTGCGAGAATATATTTTTATTTTTTTCAAAACTGCTGTATCTTTTATCAAAAGTAGTCCAAGCTCACCCATACTCAGACTGTAGCAAGGTACTCTGTGTTAGTCATTTGATAACATCAGCAAAAAACACAGGGATCAGTATTTTCATGACTGTGCAATCCCTAAACCAGCATCTAAGTCCAGTTTTAGGTGTAATTCTAGGTGTTCATAGACCAACCTGAAGAGAATATATTGCCAATGTGTGTTGAGGCCTTTCTCCACTTAAAAGAGCCTTATGCCTAATTCCTGTGTGCTTTAACATTGTATTGATCAATACTAAAGTTGTGAACAGACTAAGGAAGGATTGGGACCTTTGTTGAGATTGTATTGCTTTTAGGGATTTTGATTAATT
>NC_092867.1:13916671-13963594 GCF_032062135.1 Pyxicephalus adspersus | reverse complement strand
AAAAGTCACTTCGCCAGTCGGCCAGTAAATACAGGGATTATGGGCCTGCAACCATGGTATACCCAGGATAACGGGAAAGAGTGGAGAGGGTATAACATTGAAACTTAAAAGCTCCTGATGCCCTGGTTGTAAAGTTATGAGAAGGGGAACTGTCTCCAATGTAACTGGTCCAGTCTTGATGGTGGAGCCATCTGCGAGTCCCAGATAGAGGGGTTGTTCCTTGTTGCGAAGGGGTACAAGGAGTTGCTTGGCCAGGGTGATATCCAGAAAACAGGTGCAAGCCCCAGAATCCACAAGGGCTTGTACTTCAGTGGTTCTGTTGGGGCCCTGGAGGAACAAAGAGAGCGAAATATGAGTGGAGGACGGATGAGTTAGCGTGGCTGGGGGTGAGGGAGTCGACTCACCCCTGCGCCCAGGTCTTATGGGGCAGTTACGCAGTAGATGACCAGAGAGAGAGAGAGCCACAATACAGGCAGAGATTGCCCTGAAAACACCTCTGGCACTCCTCTGCGGACAGTGAGGGCCTGGCTAGACCCAACTGCATTGGTTCTGGGCAATCCATAGAGACAGGAAGTGAAGTGGGTTTGGGGACTGATGGTGGTGGAGGTAGGTAATTGGAAGACCAGGGCGAGTGAAGGGTTCATGACTTCTCCATCCTGCACTCCCGTAATCTTCTTTCAATCTGGGTTACTAGCCTGTATAGGTAATTTAGGGAATCTGGAACACCCACTCTTGCTTTACATAAACCAAGATTTCAACACTGTGTTCCATCAATCAGAAGGCCCAGGCCTGTGGTTCCCCCTGAAGGAGGGAGACTACAGTTCCCACCTTGATATGTTCCTCAGCAAAAGTTCTAGGCTGCAGGGAAAAATATAACAGGTCAGGAAGCGGTATCTTGGGCTCAGATGTGGCTGGGAGAGGTGGTTGGCTGGAAGGAAGGGCTTACTGAGCCAGAGGTTGAGCTGGTGGAGCAGGCAAGGTTTGCAAACAGCTTTCCAAGTGGAAGTACCCTATCTGAACTTCCTGCACAGAAATTTTGATCTTCGCAATCAGCTTGCACAGTTCCTCAAGAGGCGATCTTTCTCAAGAAGCCGACATTTTGGCTCTGACTTTCTGTCAGGATCTCCTCAGGCAGGTAGCACCGGATCACCCAAGGCACAGAGTGACAGCAGGTCTTCACCAGGGAACCCTGCATGGGGTGATGGGCCAGTAGCCAGGAGGCTACTGGGCTCTTTGATGCTGGAGGTCACCAGCTCGTGACCCTTGTGGTAGGTGGCAGACAGGCCAAGTCAGGTTCCAGGCACAGGTTAGGGCAGGCAGCAGATAGGCAAAGTCAGGTTCCAGGCACAGGTCAGGGCAGGTGGCAGACAGGCAAGGTCAGGTTCCAGGCACAGGTTAGGGCAGGCGGCAGATAGGCAAAGTCAGGTTCCAGGCACAGGTCAGGTCAGAAATCACAAAGAAATCATAAGCAGACTATCAAGGTAGCTGGTGCAAAGTCACAGCCCCAGCCTCCATTACTGCTGAGACTAAATAGCCTATGCCCCTTTAAGAAGCTCCTCCTCCCTGTGCTGTGTCAGTGTAATCAGAACGGGAAGTGCTGCATGTTCTGTCACCCAGAGACAAAGAGTGAGTTCTGCGTTTAATAGCTCGGCAGGGTACACAGGCACAGGATGAAGCAGAACAGTTTACCTGGGGCCGCTGTGGGAACCTACAGGTATTGTGACACTTACAACGTTACATAATTACATAGTACGTCAGGTTGAAAAAAGACATCAAGTTCAACCACTAGGGTAAAAAACATATCCCAGAAATAAAACCCTTCACACATAGTTGATCCAGAGGAAGGCAAAAAAAAACCCTGGTACTATTTGCTTCCACAAGGAAAAAAAATATTTTGTGAATCCATGAGGCAATCGGATGTTCCCTGGATCAATAGTCTCTGTTATCTACCTTGAATGTAGCTGAATCTCGTATGGTAGTGAGAGGATAACAAGGGAGCAACAATTTACTGCCCTGGGTAATGAGGGAGCAGTTCCATAGAGATTGATCAACTGTGTCTATGTTGTAAACCTACATCATGATCGCCCATGTGGCATGGCCCTTATTGATAAGAACCCAGAACCCAGCCCACCAAAAAAATGAAATAATACTCTGGGGTGGACTGACCATTTAACAGTTAAACAAAGAATGAAGCACAGAGGATGTTGACTGTGCTTGTGTTATGTTACATTTTAGTGTAATTATGTTGATTATGCTGAGACTTTAATTTAGCAGAACCTTTCTTGTGGTAATGCATTGTAGATCAAGTCATGTGGCGCTCTGACCTTAATATAATAGCGTCAGTGCTCCTTTGCTTACCTTTGGCTAATTAAAACATATACAGTGCTGCATTGCCATTATTTATCCCGTTCTCATTTTGATCATTGTGGTAATACATTCTGAAGAGCGATGGCGGTGTCATGTAATTAAGCTGTAATGAAAGAGCCAACTTGGAAAAGGTTTCTTTTACAATAAATGCAAATTAATTTATTATCAGATGAGACGCAATCATTCTGGCTGGGTATTCTAGATGACTACCAGTAATTATTCATTAGAACTATCAATAGAGTGTGTTGGAATTTGAGGAGATGCTAAAATTTGAGGCAAATTCTTTTATTTTTTAGTGTGATTAAAAATGGGTAAACACATTTTATGGAGCTGAACTTTTTGTAATTCTCTATAGGTACTGGCTTGTCATTGGTCTGCCCTTAGCTGACCTTAAAGCTGCCACTTTTCTTTCATGTTTCTGCTCTTTCTGTCTTTTTTTTTTTGTGTTTCTGATATCCTTGCCTTGACACTGCTACTGAATGGTGCCCCGTCTCAGTCTCCACACTGCAGCTTGCTTAGTAGCCATTTGCCCTTTCTTAGGTTTTCCCTTTAACGTATTTCCCTTGGGGAATTACTTAGGGTATCATTTTCCCTTACCAACATTCAGTTTGCTAAATGAACAACCTTTAGTGACCTTTGGAAAACTGACCCTGATGGCAGAGGCCAGCCGTTTATATAGTTGCAGTAACGTCTGGCTGGACCTGAACACATTTAGCCACTACAATGCTGACTGATACCTGGTCCCCT
The DNA here is from genome assembly GCF_032062135.1 of Pyxicephalus adspersus. Taxonomy (NCBI): domain Eukaryota; kingdom Metazoa; phylum Chordata; class Amphibia; order Anura; family Pyxicephalidae; genus Pyxicephalus; species Pyxicephalus adspersus. Next base: position 13,960,480 of record NC_092867.1, on the reverse strand, counting down.
AAGGTTTCTCTTGGCCTTCTTGAACTGTCTTCTCATGGCCACCAGTCTACTACTCACCTTACTTTTACAGCCATGGCCTTTGTTTTGTTTTTTTACACTACCACTACACACAGGGGTATTTTTTACTTGGTGATACCCATGCCAAAATGGGCACTTTAAAACTCAGGTAATTCTTGTTATATATTACATTCAAATGCATCTGACTGACAGAGAGAATAGTTCAATGCATTGACCACAAACATGCACTGATGTAGAAACTATAAACGTGCCTATTTTGTCATTTAATGGCTGAACAGACATTAGTTTGACCTCCAAAATCATAAATGCCCTATGCTAAGCCAGATCATATGCAGATATGGATTAAAATAGTATTTAAAAAACTGTTAGGTGAGGTCACATTAGATTTTCCATGTTCGTAGCTGGTAGTGGTTAGTCACATTCAACTGGATTCAACTGGAGAAGATTGCTACTAAACTAGTATAAAACTAGCTAGCACTACCTATCTGAGTGACCCACTAAGTTTTGTTATCTGAGCAAGGCACTTGGATAAAAGGTGCAAAGATTTCAAAATTAGGGAGCAATTATAACTCTGCCATGACTTGAATAAACATAAGCCTTTCTAGGTTGTTTCCATTATTGTGGTTTCAAAACTTATCCGATGGTGGATCTTCTCCCAGAATTTGTCTGCTTCTTACTGGAGGTTTTGTGATTTGACTTGACCATATGTAAAGTCAAGACTAACAGGGAACTTTCAAATTAATGATTTGCACTTAAAAAATAATCACTGCCATAAAAAGCTGTTTTCTGACTTCAGCTTTAGGGTGTTTAGTTGACATATTCTTGAAAAATTCCAGCTGTGTATGTTACCCAAAAGGTACCTTCTTTGGTATTAAATGGTAGATACATTTGTACAATGACTGGATCCATTTTTGTATGGCTACCTTTAGAGGGATTTTAAAAACACAACCAAGATCTAGCTCATGTTAAATAAATTCCTTCCATGAACTTATTAAATACAGATTTTATTTTATATAACACATATAATGCACTAGGCGTTAATAATGAAACTCCTTGTTTTACCTTCTTTCATATCTGATACTAAAAAGTAAATGCAATCGTGAAATAATTTTTTTTTTATCATTTGTGTTGCCATGTTATAGCTATTGTGCTGCGGTTTTATCTCCTCTTTGTACTTGCAATAACGTATTATTTGATCATGAATCACTTTAATGGATTGAAACATAAGCATGCGGGTTGAAAAATAGATACATTAGTCAAATCAGTAAATAAATATGAAAATATATATCTGCTAGAAAAAAAGCAACTTGGCTACTGTGCCCTCCAAGTTGGACGTGGGAATGTGAAATATATGGCTTTAAAATATGGCTCTGAAAGTCAGCTAGCCCATGCCTGCAGCCTAAAAGGAATTTTGAACACAGAGTAAGTAGTATTTCATCAATAAAATCATAAAATAAGGACATTAAAATGAAGGAATGATTGAGTGCCGCAGGACATTTTTAAAATCACCCTTCAGTTTGTGGCTAGAGTAGTTTAGGAGACGACATTGCATAGTTTTCCTATACATTTGCTTACAAATGGCTTTCGTTAACAAACAGCCTTTCTCCAATGCCCCTGTAGCAAATATTTATTATTGTTTTTGCTGTTCTAATTTTTTTCCCCAGAATTATTACAGAGGGTTCTAGAGTGCGCCTTTGATACAGCAAAACATTTATTTACTGCTTTTTGGCAGTGATATTTCTTTTATTTAATTTGGGGTTCTTAAAAATGACCTATACACATATATTTTGTAATAGTAGAACATAGATGTTGTAATAGGCTCTCATGAACAGATTTATTTATTCTTGGCTTATGCATTGGATTTTTTGTTAGGGTAAAGGCCTTCTACTAACAAGATGAGCTTTTTGCAAAAGAGCAGAAAAGGGTAGGGATTTTTTGGGGCAAACCAGGCAAGACTGGTAAAACTGGGGCTTTCAAGCACGCTCTAGATATGGGCCCAGATGAACTTGTTTTAGAAAATGCTTATGGTAGGCCACAGAATTGCAATTGGGCCTTTAAAGCTCTGAATCTCACCAATCAGTTTATACCACAAAGCACTCCCCAGTTGACCACTGAAATGGCAAAATGTGCCCAAATCTCTCATATTTTACAGATCCTTAAAAATCTCTATGTTTTCTTGTTAAGACATTACCTAATCCTATCCCACAACACCCAACACCATCTGCTCTGCACTCTCCTCTGAAATTTGCACCATGCTAAATCCCATGTACTCCTACTTTTCCTTGTAGTGACTGTGGACTTTCCAGGTAAACTAGTAAAGAATCAAAATGGAAAAACTGGATTACAATACACATGGTGGATCTGGAACATTTGTTTGGCAATGCAAATTCTTTATCTGAAATTTTGTCATTACTGTTTTTATACTCCAGCTCCATTACCTGTGCTTCTTAGGAGTCCAAATTACTACAAAAACATGTGAAGAGAGGTAACCTTAATAATGGTCTGATTTCCTAAAGAGAAGAGAACTCGTGTTTGATCCATCAGGTTCCATTCTAGCACCTCATCAACAGTCTTGGGTTCATAGTCCCGGGTCTTGGTTTTGCAGTGGACCCTTTCTCTAGTGCCATCAACCCAGACGTAGGTCACCTGAACAATCCTCTCTGGGGGAAATGTCATATAGTACTCCCTCAATCCCTTGTTGAGTCTGGAACTGTATGATACAGACATGGTGGCGATTGCTGATCTTATTAGCAGGGATGCACTTCAAAAATCAACTCAGGAAGAAGCTCCCCTGTCCCGTTGAAGATAATTAGATTCCCACTGTGAACTTAAAGTGAACTTAACCCTGTTGTTAGAACAGAACATAGAATAAACACACACATTTAACATCTAAATAAATATAAATATATATATATATTTATATATATAATGTATTTTGTGCAGACTTCAGTCTATAAAATATTCCCTTGTACAGATATCCAAAATGCTTTAGGCACTGCCGGAAGTGGAGAAGGTTATGATGTGGCAGGAATAGGAACACTTACTGTACTAAAGAACTATCCTACATTGTAATTGTTGCATTTTTTAAAAAGTTGATGGGTATATTGCAAGCAAACTTTTTTAAATGTAAAACAAAAATGCTGCAAGTAAACACATTTTCTGTGCTACCCAATCTGCATTTTGTTTTAGTTGGTCTCAGCGTCACCTTCAACCTCACTTCATATTATATGTGAAACAGTACCACCAGTGATGCACATTCCACAATTCAAAAATAAATGAGCCTGATAAATAGACCTGAATACTTAACTACCTACAGATACATGTTAAGCACTATCTTTCTAATAATAAAAAAAAAATTAAATATATATGGTCATGTGAGTCTTGTTGTGGTCTGTTATAAATCAATTAATGAAAAACCTTTACTATGCTCTAAAGATTGAAGGGGATGGAAAGACGATGTGTAATCTGGTTAATAATCTTTATTTACACTTTTTACAACCATCAGGTTCCCATATGTGTATCACATTATACTCGGTAATCAGTCTGACATCTGTGTCACTACTCAGCTCCAGTATCATGTAATTTATTTGCTGTGAACAGCCTCTGAGTATATTGCTAATGGCTTTGATGGAGGTGTTTTAATCATTGCCATTTTCAGTTCTGTAGAAGACATGGACTAGACTACGAGTTTTGGAGCTTTAGAAAATGTGAGTGCACCATGAAAACCTTGTTGTTTGACTATGCATTAGAAAATAAAAGGAAGAAAACCCATCTAAGGGTGTTGTATACATAGCGGCATAATACAGATTATTGGCGTCTCTAACACTTTTATCAAAAATGTACTTTTACATTATATACATTGCATTTCTCACTTCTGTGACCATAAAACACACTTTCAATCCATTGCTCTTTCTTTCCTACTGATTGAAATATGATCCAACCTATTGCCAGGATTTGACATACAAAAGATTATTACACCCTATTTGGATTTAGGTTAATAAAGGTCCAGCAGTTACCTAAATGTGGACTTGAAGCATCAGGCAGGTAGGGGGTCACAGAATGGCAAATTTCATTTAAAGTATCACTCATAGGAATTTTTTCATGGTTCATATTCTGTTAATTAAACCTAATTTTTAACTTCATATAGGAGAGCTAGAATTTAGCTTTAAATGCAATTGGTGGAATTAATGGAGTTTGACTTTGTTACACATCACTTAAAATTGCACGTATGCTGATTAGATCAGATAAGCAACGATATTCAGCACAGGCAAAATTCTACTCAAATTATGCTGACTCAGTGGCAATACATTTTCATCAGATTCCATGTAGAAACGTCAGAATACTACTAATTCTTTCTGTTTCCATTTAAGTTTATGGTTCACAACTTTAAAACAGTTAAAGTTATATTAAAGCTACTTGACATAGTATTGCTATCAAAATTGCTGAGAGAAAAGAGAGGTAGTGTTAGGGGCACTAGTTTTTCTTATGAAGTGAAGTATAAATATAGACAGGAAATCCCATTCAACTTAGCAGGGAGGATGAGGTGACTTTGCATCAGAAGTTTGCTCATGAGCAACCCAAGACTTCTATCTACAATAGGCTTTTGTCCTAAATCAGTTGCCAGTATTGAAATGTGTGAATGTCTGTTTATTCAAAAATGTAATTTGGAAAAACCTTTTGTAATAGTATATGGACACTTTGGGCCTAAAGTGAACATCGTAACCACAAAGATTCCTCAAATAACATGTTTATAGTATGCTTGGAGGCTAAAATTTTCAGTGAAGGGTTGCTATCTTGGGACCCACTTATTTATTATAGCTTCCAGATTTCTAATAAGTACCCCCAACAAACCTTCACAACTTTTTTAGGGACAAGTTGTGGGGAAGGTGCCCTGTCCCTCAACTATGGGATCCCCCACTGCTAAGAGGAAAGCATGGTGCCTGGTATGGACCAAGTATGAGGGGCGGTACACATTTGCTACCTACTTTTTTCCCACTTGTCTAAGCTCCTAGCCAGGAAAAAGATGTAGTTTAAATATTAGGGGGGATATCAGGTATTGGAAGAACAAACATCTGTATATATAAAAAATATCTAGCTGGAGAGTCTGGAGCTTTACAAAACCTCATCCTACATTATAGCTTAATTGATGATCTTTGTTGTAGCAATAAATACATATATACATTTGTTCACCATAATCTCAACAATCTGTGATTAGACAGCAAAGGAGCAGCAGAAGACCGATGAGTTTAAAAATGTATTCTCTCCTATCAGCATGTTACTTGTAGCACACCTAATTTCCCCTTATTGCTTCCCCAACCTTTCCTTGCAAGAGTCAAATTCAGATAATTATACTAGTTGCACCTCAAAATACATTTAAATATTTTTATTTAATACTAATGTATTAATATATATTATTATGTGTACCTGGAAGTCAGCTTTAACTTAGTGCAGTGTTTCAAATAAGGACTTATCACTTTTTAATGTAAAGATCCCCTGTTATACTGTTTCTAGGTCATCCCCAGAAAAGGAAGACCACTTATGCTTCTAGGTCATCCAAGAAAAAGGAGGAACACTGCTTTTAGGCCATTCAAGAAAATGAAGGACCGCTTCGACTTCTAGGCCATCCAAAAAAAAGTAAGACCACTTCTAGGTCATTCAAGAAAATGGAGGACCACTTCGACTTCTAGGCCATCCAAAAAAAAGTAAGACCACTTCTAGGTCATTCAAGAAAAAGGAGGACCACTTCTGCTTCTAGGTCATCCAAAAGAAAGGAAGAGCACTTCAGAAAATAAGAGGACCACTTTGGCTTCCAGGTGTGTAAACTAGCTTATTATATTATATAATAATGAAAAATGGAAAATCCTAAGAAAGCCAGAAGAACCAGAAACTCTTCATTATACAACACTTTTCCCACCATCCAAAAGGTGAATGGTGATTGGATTTCTACTATTTGTTTCCTTATTCTGTCCCTGAAAACTTTATTGCTCATTATCTAGTGAGCAGTGATGAAGTGCCACATGATTTACTGGGAGCCAAAATCTGTGTTTCACCGCTAAATGTGGGGTCTGTCTTTTGTGTTTTAGGCAGCGGACCTTTCCCATGGCTAAGGGAACATACATGCCGATTTAGTGCCCTCCATTACTAATAAATGTTCACATTTCATAGCCAACTTCTCATTTACTTCAATCCCCTTTTGTTGCTTAAAAATAAAATCTATTTAATTGAGCCAATTCACAGTAACATTTGAATTCCGTTGCATTTAATCATTTTGTATTAAATTTCCTTCTGTTCCTTTTTATTTCTTTTAAACTTTTTTTTTAACGAGATTGTGACTCTTTAACTGTTATGACCTTGCAGGAACGCTGTATATATTTATGTGACTTTTGTTTTGTCCTTTACGTAGAAAGCAAAGCAATTGTCTCCTAATTATATAATAATGCTTGTTCCTTCCAGATATGACTTTAAAACATAATTCAGCTCCATAACAGCAAAAGTGAGTTCCAGGTTGCCTTTTTAATAGAGGAAATTGATGTAGGGTTGGCACGCCAAACAGCACAGCTCTGTTACATATAAAATGTTGCTTTAAAATGTGTTGTGCTGATGTCATCGATAAAGTTTTTAGTTCAAAATGTGAGCGTTAGCGAGACATTGTATACGGTGTAAGGCTTTTTCTCTCCACTTTTATTGACATTTACAATTATTAATGTGCCCCTGTAACTAATAAGGAACAAGGGAATCACAGCCTATTTTTCCAAGCTTTACTAAACCTTAAGCTGTGCAATTTAATAGCACTATTGCTAGCATTATGGGCATGGTAGATGGCTTCATAAACACTTAAGAAAAATGAATTATGTTACCACAAAGGGATTACCGTGTATCATTACGGCCAGGTAAATGCCAGAACAGTGACATAATTGGTTGTTGGGAGTAAAATACAACCCCCTTTAAAATGTTACTAAGGTAAAAGCTGTAGGATTGTAATTCATTATACATAAACATGACTACAAGTTATTTATCATTTTCTGAATCACGAATCTATTCCGTACACATTTCCATAATTTTGCCGGCTGATACTTCATTAGCTCTTTTCAAACAACTACCTTACCCAGGGTTTTTTTTTAGAGGCTTATATTTAGTTCTCCTTAATGATGGATGAATTTTCTTGAATAAATTATCAAAGATTTGACGCGATTCAATACCAACCTACAACAAGAAAAAAAAAAAAACACCATGAGTCTCCCTTTATTTTTTAAACCAGGTTGAAAACATTCATGTGTACTATTAGTATTAGTAAAGGTGACAATCAACTATTCATGTTTGTGTGCTGCTATTTTTTATGCCTCAGTTAAAGAGACAGTAAACACAAATTACCATTTGGTATACGGGGAAAATAAAGCCTGCAAGTGCTTCACAACTTTTTCACCAGGACCATTTTTGTAATTTTCAAATATTTTTTACTTAAAGCCTTGAAAAATGCAGAGGGACTGTAGAATAAAATGTGGTCGCTGCAATATTTACCACTGATCATTTTGAAATATTGTGGATCAAATATCAAAAAAGCTAAGGTAATTACACTTACATGAGTGAAGCTGGGTGATCTAGAAAACCTGGAATGGATCTGGTCCAGGATTCAAAACACTTGCTAGCACATGGCAAATGATGTTGAAGAAATTCATTTCAGGTTTGCTGGTTCACCCAGCTTTACTGATAAAAGTGTATCCTCTCCAGCCTTGGAGAGCTTTTATAAACCAGGCCCATAAAATCCAGGTTTCCAGGGGTTTTTCAATAGGGTTTTCCTGGGATAACCTCTGTACCCCCACACCCTTTCACTCCTGCCCTTCTACACTTCTCTTTTCATCTTTTACCCTTTTTATCTCCCTTTAGTCCCTTGCCTTTCAGGTGTCTCCTTCTTTCCTACTTCTCTTTTTGTTTGCTTCTTTCTTTTATCTTTTTGGCCTGTTATAGCTTTCTTTTGGTTCATTGGTAGGCCTCTGGGATTGTTGGGACCTTTATGGATTTGTGCTTAGTGGTGATCTTCTTTGCCCCTTTACTCTAACTTTGAGGGTCTGGTCCAATAGCCAATGTAACTACACTCCATAGTTTGCAATGATAATGTTACTAAAATGGATTTATCACCAATTTTTTATCATATAAAAGGGTGACTGACCATTATATAAAAAAAAAAAAATTGTTTTTTTATTTAATACATTTTTTTTTAATTTGAAGGGGAGGACCCTTCACTTTTCATCCTCATTAAAGGGAAAATCTGCAGCCTTCAGGGATACATATGTCAAATATCCCAGGAGGCTACTGACTGCTAAAAAAATGTACTGATCCCTGTGCACAGGCCCGAAATCAGCAATTTTTTTTATATTTCAGGAAAGCTCTTTATACACATACCCAAGATTTTTTTTTGTTTAAATTGTTTTTATTGAGGAGGCAAAGGTATTATAACAAGGGGAAACATAGTTTAGAACTACATATTACAGCATATGTGGAGCCTGGGTACAACCCTTTTGAGTATATTTGGCATGAAATTGACTTAAGTCGTAATATTTTATGACCCATAGGTCAGACAGGAGGTTGTGCCACGCTCCAAATGTTGACCTTGAGAACATTGACATAACTAGCTCAGATTACCGCTATACCACAAACACCATTACATCAAGATAGAAAGGGTATCAATTAAGGTTGTCTATAGTATTATCCTTTCAAACTAAATAGCCTGTTCATATGTTTCCTTTGGATTTCAATTAAAACACTGTGTGGGGACTATAGCAAAATAACACTAGGAAGACATACGCAGACCTAGCCCTACTGGAAATGGGAGAGGGTTGGGGTAGAGGATGGCTGAGAATTAGGGGAGTGATATGGGGGTGTGTGGAGGGGTGAATGATATTTAAGAAAATAATTCTGCTCTAAGATCCATAATTTTTGTTTTTTTAGTATTCGCTATGTATTTATACTCTGGCAGTTATGTTATTCAATTATACCAAGTGTTACATTGTTGTGTCTTTGTTGTTTGATTTGTTGAACCTTCTTGTTTTGCTGTTATCTATAATATTATAAAAAATGAATTGAAGATAAAAAGCTTCTTTTGCCATGGCAATTACCATAGGTCATTGACTGTCCAGGGGAATACCAGTTGTGATGTCAGTGACAGTTCCAAGTCCTTGGAAATCTAAGGGTAGAAGTTTAAATTTCCTGGAGATATCAAGGCATAGACAAAATGAACTCTCTAAATAAATAATGTAATCAAGGTATGTCCCTGAATTTGATTTGTTATCAGCTTCTAGCAGTCTTCTGTATACAAGCTTAGACATGACGAAAAATTTGAGCAAGGAGTTGATCAGATGTGTTGTGGTTTGGTGAAGAATCTAAAAAATCTGTGTGCTACTTTTTCTTGTATTGTAAGTTGTGTATTTGCAGAAGACCTATAATAAAAAAGCTCAGATACCCTACCCTGCCAAACGGTATTGAGCTGCATAAGTTTCAAGACTGCATGGACAGAAGTACAAGTCCTTTGACAGGTAAAACAGCTTACGGATGTGTATCTAGCTGTTTGCCTGGAACTTAGCATGGAAAATCCATTTATATTTCATTACTACCATCTCGAATCTAAAGAACAAGGACTGTAGTTGTGTTTAAGGTCAACAATTGACAGATCATTCCTAAAGCGCCAAATTTGCACCCAGAACTGGTGACCTAAAGCACAGCTGCTTCATTAACCAAAGATGTGTTGCATTTACCTATGCTCTAGTTTTTTTTTTCTCCATCCTGATCATCTACTACCAAAAGTTAATGATATTTGCTTACCCTAATATTCATGGTAATTTCAAGTAGTAGTCTGAGAGGCATCAAAAGTTTACTACCCACATAGCTCATTCATAGTATAAATTTGATCCAAATTGACCAAGGTGTTTAAATATAGTTCTTAAATCGGGATTGTTTTAAAGCTGAACGAGACATAAATTGCTCAAAAAACACCTAATTTGTGGGGTTAAAAGCAGTATTAGAAAAAATTAAACTTTTAAAAATAGTAGAATGGGAGGGGGGATCAGAGAAGGTAAGAAGAACTTGAAAAGTTTTTAAGATGTAACTGAAAAGTAATAATAATATTTTGCTGGCATTTTGTTTTAAATAAATATGCATTGTGAACTTTTTGTGTTTAGAAAGCCTTCATACAGCCAAAAATGCAAAAAATTAGATATGCCAATTTCACATTTATCTGAGCATTGGTTATAGCCTATTTGGGATCCAGCACAGTGTGTTTGGAATGAAGACCACAACATATACCACTTCAGAAAAATAGGCTGGGCTGAAGTCAGCGTATCCAAAATTAGGATGTAACTAGGCCCAGGCTAGGCCAAATGTACCATTTGGTAAAACAAATCTATCATTTTGTATTTTGTTTTTTTATTTATTTAATCAGGAATAAAAAATGAATATGTATTTAATAAAACTGATCCAATACCATTTTTCCCCTTGGAAAGTAGATAGAGAGTTGTGTAGGCAAGCCAGGAAAGGATACAGTAGCAAGCCTGGCCAATATTCGCTTTAAAAAGCTGAACATTTTAATGTTGGGTGACTCTTTTTATTTTTATTTAGTATTAAAAATGTATTTGTATTTATCGATTTTAGTAGGAAGTCAAAATATACCTGTACATCACATCTTAGATTAAATTAAATCCTAAAGTTATTCCCAAACCTCCAAAAGTGCCCCTATTCTTTTCTTAACAAATATCCAACATAAGATGCCTGGTAGATTGCAGAGAGAGAGACTCAAGTAATCACAAGCACCAAAGTTCAACCATAGTTTACATTCAGCTGATATCATCAGAGTAGGGTCAAGGTCATGCTGTATTACAATGTTAGCCAGAATTCTCAAATTAGTGGACATGTCCAAAAAACAGTGGAACCATTTATTTATAGCGGTCAGGCGCAGTTCCTGATAAATATTGCATATATCCCAATCATTAGCAGCACTTCAGCCTGAAATGACTGAATAATCCATCTTTGACCAATTTTTTTCCCCTTGTCTGATTGTAAAATCTTTCATCACGCCTTTGCTATTTGCGCTAAACTCTTTCTTGTCAGCCCGAGGATGGACGACAGCATAACTATGAGGTATTTCTTCTCCTCTTATAACAATTTTGTGCCACAAGCTGTGATGAATTACTTGAGACCTCACAAAGTCGTTCTCTCTCCATTTCAACCCAACACAATTACCCTGTCCGTGGTGGAGAAAACCGCCAAACATGACAACCTCCCCGCACATTAAGTACCGCTAGTTAATCACTGTTTTTTTAATAGTTCCAGGAAATACGTAACTGCCTGGAATTAGTAATGATTGTGTACCAGGGAAGAGAATCAGTTCTTAGCTCGCAGCCAACAAAAAAATGAGGGTTTAATGTGAAATCTTATCTGCGGAAAGCAAACAAATGTATCGGAAACACACGCCGGTAATAGATCCTTGTGAGTACAAGAAAGAGAGCTGATTTCCTTTGTTTAACTAATGTAGGTGTCTGCCCTAGGTGCGCTACCTTCCATTTTCTATATGTCATAAATTATTACTATAGCTGAATTTCAGCACTGGACAAGGAAACACATTTGTGTTAGGAAATTAATTTGAGAACAAGTGTCCCCAAAGTAAAGCTCTGGCTATGCTATAGATTTGAGAAAATGAAAAATATAAAAAAAAACTTTTGCAGGACTTGGTCTGCAAACTTTTATAGATCAAAATTTATTGCTATTGGCTCTGCTATGTTTATTGGCTACAAATGTAAGAAAATAAAGGGGAAATGGAAAACCGCTGGTTATTTCAGCGTGTCAAAGGGATATTCTAGCAAAGGCTTTTGTTGAAATATATACATTTTGTATTTTTTTTTTCTATTGGAAAGGGCACAAAGTGAGGTGTAATGTTCTTAAAGTAAGTTTTTATGGTGAGAAACTAAAGGAAGAAGTTGTTTAAGCAAGCCAAGGTGCCTTCATCTGATCTGCAATTTGATCCCTTTTGTTGTTGTTCCAGTGAAAACCTAAAATTTTAAGAATGTGAGACTCAATGACAATGGTCACAAGGACAAAAGGAGAGGATGAATCTTCCTAGTGGGTGTCACAGAAAGCATTGAAAACATGACAGTAGTTCTACCCTTTCCTACTGTAATATAAAGCAAGAAAAGGTTTTTTATAGACTTTAAAATGCAGACATGGTACATGTCTTGTATTGTGGAGTGCAAGTGGCGGCGCTGTTTGTGGAGAGTGCATTTAATACTTAGGCCTTCCTTTAGTCATGTGTATATTGTGTGCATCTGCGGCTGTTTCTTCTTTTTATATATACTTTATTATTTGGAACAACCAAAACAAGTGCAGGCTATAACAAATATTTTCTTTAGTTTCCACAATATGACAATTCATGGAACAGATTTTCATGCCATATCCGGGATTGAAGAAAACAGTTCCAAAGGATCCAAAGAAGGCTAGTACAAGGGAGGCAGAAGTTACAACAGTAGAGGGTCCCAAAGAGTAGTATAACGGGGTGGTAAAGGAAAACCCTCATAACGGTGATGGGGGGGGTGGAAATAAACAAATGCTGAAGCAAAGAACTCAAATACAGAGAAGGAAAAGTAAACTAAGGGCAAAAAAGAGGAATGAAAAGGGTAACAGAGAGTGATGGAGGAAGGATTAACTTCTGTTAGGGGAAGAGTGCATCTAATTTCAGCTCATCTAATTTTCATCCAATTGGACCAATACTCAGTCCAATGAAACCATGTGTCACAGAAGTCTGTGAGTAAGACTGTTTTTATCCTATGTGCTGGTAAATTCCAGGAATATAAAGCCTAATCTATGACACATACTTTAAATCATCTTACTGCCTTCATTTGCTGGCTTTGTAACCACAGGATCCCTCCTAGTTTGTCGCCCTAGCCTATCTGATAATACCATGTTATATAGTGTTGGGGAAAAAAGCAATTAAATTTCTGTGTGCATCAATAAGAACTTTGGAAGTTTTTATAACACAATAAAAAATTAGTCAAAGAAACCCAAATCATTTACCACTCTGCTTTAAATGAGCTGTGATTGTACTCTTCTGTGTATAAAGTATATAGTACCAGTCAAGTCATTTTTTGGGTGTCATATAAGTGGATGCATATTTGTAATTTTTCTATTTCAATTACAGGTAGTCCCCGAGTTAAGGACATCCTACAACTGGATGACTGCTAGGTACGAACGGGGCTTCCCTGCTTGTGTGCAGGATGGAGGCTTCAGGGGGGCAAGTTTGCATGACTTGCAGAAGAAATCTTTCGCTGTTCTGCAAGCTCTTTAATGGCCAGGACAAACTCTGCAGTTGTTTCTTTTTGCTTATCAAAGCTTGCTCCAGAAGTAAATAAATGTCCAGGCTCCATAAAGTTTGTTTTTTTCGCTTTGTTTATGATTAACGCACAGTGAGGATTTTATACAGTAGCTGACACCACCCTGTCTAAAATTATGTTGAGGCAAACATCTGTCCTAATTGCATTTATTGAAATAATGTACCTGTTCCGACTTACATACAAATTCAACTTAAGAACAAACCTATCTCTTATGTAACCTGGGAACTACCAGTTGTTTATAGCTATTGTTTTAATCCTACAGTTATATTATCTTATAACATAATTTAAGTAATTATTAGCAATTAAAGTGTATTTACAACCTAAACTTTGGGACTTTGGGAGAGGTGGAAGGTTTGAAACCCCTCTTAATGTATGAATCATTAGAGGATTTCCCTTCACTTTCTACAGTCTCAGATGTACCAGGCTGTTAGAAAGAATGATCAAGTCAGAGAATTTCCCCTCTTAGACAGTTGTTAGTGGAACCATTTAGCTTCACATCCTGTTCTGCTGACATCTTAGCAGTTTTGGATTTTCTGTTCACTGCCTGTCCATCTCATCAGCAACAGTCAAGGCAAATGGTGAGCCCACCCAGCAGAGACCCAGACAGAAATAAAAACTTGGCAGGGGATATAATCTTCCCTCTTCTACTTAAGACTTTAAAAACAACTTTTGCCCATACTTACACTTAATTTGTTGAATCCAAAGATAAGCTGTACTAAACAACATAATTGTATTTGCTTAAAGTGGAACTCCTATATCAGCTCAAATAATAATATAAAAAACTTAACGTCTGTACGTTAAATGCTCACTGGAGTTCTAGCAGGAACCATTGGAAATTTTCTATAGTTCTAGCATTTACAAAGAGTCAAAATGTGTTGAACTGTACATTGCAAAAAATGTATACATTTTGTTTTTTTTGCCCAGAGGTACACTTAAACCTAGAGAAATCACTTCAATCAATCAATGTGTTGTCCAGTGTTTATCTACAAATCTTTCAATTGTTTGAGCACACCTATGAATAAAGCATAGGATAATAAAGCATGAGATTTCCATATACACAGGAAATTAACACAGTGCTTTACTTATGCAAATATTGTAGAGGGCATGAAAAGTACATATTCCCATTAGAGATATATGACATGTTGTGTGCCACAACCTCCGTCACCTCAAGGAAAGTGGAAGAAAAAGGTCTCAATGAATATTAAAACATAGCAATGTGTGAAATTACAACACTTGTGTTTTAATCACTTGGGACCCTGCAATTTATTTAACACTTTCATTATGGGCAGCAATGAACAATTATCCAGCTCTGCACTGGACTTCAAGTCTCTTCCTCTTCAACATGGAGAATAAACCACTCCAGAGTCCATCCATGTCACATTCCATTTGTAGGTCATGGAGAACTTTGCAGGAAAATAATTATTCATACACACTTACATGTGCCATTCTATATTTTGCTATGGTTTTCATTTAAAATCACATATTTTATATTTTAATTTTATTCATGTACTAAAAGCTAACAAAAAGACTGCAAAGCATATTTCCTACTGTCTAGATAGCTGCAATTTTATTGATAATAAATTTTCGGATATTTTAAAATTTATATACATATAAATCATACTGGGAGATAACAAAAAACTATACAGAATAATAACCCTTAAAAAAAGGAGTTTTGACAGCTTACCAAAGCTTAATGATAATAAGTCAGCCCCATCATCACTCTTCCCTGTCAGCTGAAAGAACAACACAAGCCTTATCAAATTTTTGTTTTCTGAATACTTTTAGTGATTGGCTTCAGCAAGAAGATGATAAAGTATATAGAAAGAAACCCAGAAAATTCATATTGAATAAAAATCAAGCAAAATATTAAAATATGTGATTATATTATTATGTAGTAAATTGCAAGTAGTACAATTTTGCGTTTTAATATTTTTATTATTATTTTCTACTATTACATTAGGATTTAGATAATTCTAACAAGGGGAATAGGAACTTTTTTTGTTTTTTATTTACTTTTCTAAATGTCTGTAAAGTGATTAAAAAAATACATAAAAAAGTTAAAATAGAAACAAAATGGGTATTTATAAAAACAACGATCATGTTAACATGGATGTATTATTACCTTGTTTGTTCTTTTTAGACCTGATCAAAAATCTTTAATCACTGTAACAATTTTCCAGTACTTTTATGTTATATTGCTGAAACGCAAAATGTATCGGACAAGAATGAGTAAAAAAAAAACACAAGAACAAGAAAAAGTGGTTTTGATGATCAGGATCTTTGCTCGAAAGCTTCATTGAACCTTTTGGGAAAAATGAGGACTCCTGGTAATCTATGTGCTGAAATATTTTTGCTTCTTTTTCTAGAAAATGTGCAATTTGGTCAGGCAGAAAAAATTGAACAGAGCTTTCCAAGTAATAAATCACTGGATTGCTGGTGACATTCATACAATACGGATATAGTGTTAACTGTATGAGTCAGACAGCCCTTACTGCTCTCAGCCTGTTCTTAGGAGGTGACCTTGCCACTGTGTAGTAATCAATCATCCTGGCACAGGACACACTGTTTTTGTTTAATATTACACTATTGGCATATATAGTAAACAAAGTGCAAAGGAAATTTCAATATCAGGGTATGTATGCTGTGAAATGTTGTGATGTTAAAATTCCCAGTGCATATTTGTATTGGGGTATTGGAAGTATTAAGAATCAGACATATAGCTTACACAAGGCAAATGACTGTAATTTCTATGTTGCATTTTAAATAATATACTGCTAGGTGCCCCTCTTACAGGAAACAAAAGGTGGAAACCAACCTAATGCGTCTAGTATTGTGGTCAGTGCACCTGTGCTGAGCTAAATGGCTGCAAAGCTATAGGAGGGTGATGGGGGAAATTGCCCCACCACATGCTCGCTCTTTTGGTAGACAATACTAGGTAGGAAAGGCTTATTATTATTAATAAACTGTATCAATAAAGGCCAGCGTATTAAGCAACACTGTACAATAAATATAGAAGTTGCAGATGACAGACAGGTTGAAACAATGACACATGAGCAGCTGTGGACCCTGCCCAGAAGAGCTTACAATCTAAGAGGTCAGGGGAAAGTAATACACAATAGGGGGGATATGGAATGGTGGGGGGTAGTGAGGATTTAAAAGACAAAAGAGGACAGGTAGTCAAGTTGGAAAAGGATTAAAGGGCTCTTTTAAATGTGTAGAAAAAAACTAGGAAGAGTATACAAGAGAATGTAAAAAGAATATAAAGTCTTTTACTCTTAATACATTTACTCATTACATATAAAGGCAGAATTAGTGCTAGGCTTTCTTTTGAGGAAATCATTGTATTGTTTGACAATATTTATACACATCAAACCTTAAAAAAAAAACCTTGTTTTAGCTAATGCGAAAACAAGGAATTAGCTAAAACAAGGTTTGATTTAAATTTTAAGGAGAACCTGTAAAAAATGTAAAGAAAAAAAAGGAAGGCTCTGAAGACCCAGAATAGAATAGTTTCCTATGGACCTAAACATCTGGAATAAAGCTCCCTCTGCTTAACATCTCAACCAAAAATTATAATTGTTTGTAAAACAGAACACAGTTGTAGTACTTTGATTTGTTTCTTTAATTTCTAAAGAAAAAAATTGCAGAATATTTAGAATATGTCTAAGTATTGTCAAACAATACAATGATTTCTTCATGAGAAAGCCTAGCACTACTCCTGCCTTTATATGTAATGAGTAACTTTGGCTGTCACTATGTACATGTACACATGTACATAAACCTAAAATGAAAGAAATATTTCATTCCGTTTTAATCTATATTGCTTTAACATATGTTTGTATTTAATTACTTGGTAGCATTTGATAAGTATGGAATACAAACATCAATGGTTGGCTGTGGTATAATGCAAAACACAGACTCGCCATGGCTATTTATCATTTTCCTAAACTACAGTCTAGTTCATTCCTTGTCTTCTCATCTGTTAACAGACACACATGCAGAGTAGCAGCATAACCTCTTGCACATTCTTCTCCATCATGAATGATTTAGAGCAATAGTTGTAAAAATTTTAACAACCAACTTGGTGGAAGCATTCCTACAATGTGCCGGTAACTGCTACTGAATGGTCCATGAAGCTGGACATGCTATTCCCATGATAGTCCCGGTAATGCAGAACATTTCAGTAGTCTGGATACACAAAATATAAAACCTCACATGCAAGAAAACAACTGTTTAATAGAGAATAAGACCAAAATATTTAATAAGTGTGAATAACAGTAATGTTTTTTTGGCTAATCCCTCAACTGGAATGCAAGATTCTAAACATGATTTATGAAACTGCAAATCTTCTTGCCATGCCCTAATGTGGTATTCCTTTAACAGTGTGTAATTAGGAACAGCCTGAGATCTGTTTTTGTGGGTGTTAGTGGCAAAGAGGGTGGCGTGAATTGATTGATTAATACGGTGTTAAGACATTTCAGGATTTGGCAGTGGAATGTTTCTTGTTACTTATTACTGTAAAAATCTTTTTTTTTGGAATCACATAAAAACATTGATGAATGATTAGGCAGTATGTGTGTCATCTGTGCTCTGCTATAATCGTTATTTATTTAATGTTTTTCTACCGATGATGAGTTGGAAATTATCAGCCAATCACATGATTATGATAATACGACACTACGGATCACTGTATTTTCCTTTATATAAAGTCAGGAAAGTTATTGCAAAAGATAAAGAATAAAAAAATGAACAGTATTGGAAGCTCCTGATATTCCATACATTTTTGTAACATGTTATTTATTATCTTAAATTGATAATGTTTTGTATGTTTGTATAACTAAAGGATGATTATGTTTAGGCAATTTATGTAGGTAAATGCTCTTGTTTTGGGTATAGTCCAGAACATCCTATTGTTTTTAATTTGCCATTTATAAGTAAAAAGTGAAAATTAGGAATGGTTATTTAGAACATTAGATATAATAATAGTTGAAAATTGCTGCAAAATCTCAGTAAGGGTGTAAATCCCAAACCATATGCAGGGGGACTTACTTGGAACACATGCATCACTCACCCTGAGGAGTTTGGACAGGGCCTCCTTGAGAAGGGAGTTGTGTTCTGGGCTCCCCTGATGTTGGCTGCTAATGCAAAGGGATCATGGAAGAATAACTCCCTCTTCTCTTTGTGTATGAGAATGGGAATATGCACCTAAGAAAGGACATTCACAAGTTGTACAACAGACCTAATTAGTGTTTCTGAAACTTCTGAGAGTTCTGCGTTATTGTATATTTTGTTTCTGTAGTTTGGGAAATACACAGTCAGAGAATAAATTCTAATTTTAAAGCATAAACACACATGCACACTAAAGTATTCTCGTTGGTTTGATGTATTGTCAGAATCTCAACATTTTGTGAGATTATGTAATTTAACATTTCTATCTTGGCCATGAGGTTGAAGCGTGGTTACCACTTACCTATGCAAGGGTTCTGTTTTTTCAGGGGACATACTACATGTAGCTTCTCCCCATGACAGCCTAATAAAGAATGAAAAGGGGTAGCAGTGAGCAGTACCAGTACCCCTCAGTGCCACCAGCAGTCAATTGTGCAGTTGCGGATTCTTTAACCTTCTGGGCGGTTCATTTCTGTCCGGATTTATATGTATAAAAGCGGTACATTGTTTTTCATGAAAATTTATTTTACAGAATAATATAATAGTATGAGTATAATAAGTTTGAAACACAAAATCATGTCAAAATATTAAATCAAATATATTAAAAAATATATATTTTTAATTTAAAAAAAAAAAAATATTATACTTATACTATTATATTAAACTGTAAATGAAATTTTCATGAAAGACAATGTACCGCTTTTAGACATATAAATCCATTGTATTGCATTCAATAGTTATTTTGTATTGAATGCAATACAAAATAATTTGAAATTCCCGCCACTCCCCCAACGCAATGACTGCATGCACTGATGTCATCGTAAACTCCCGGGTGACTCATAAGATTCGAAGGACGCCGGTCGGAGGATGCGAGAAGATGGGGATCGTGAAGAAGGACGCCGGTGGACCAGGTAAGGCTCTATTTATCATTGTTTTGCATTGTTTTAGCTACCCTGAGTGTGGCTCGGGGTTACCGCTGGGGAGGTTAATAACTCGTGCTGCGTTGTAAGTAACCGAGCTGCTGGCAAGATACTAGCCTTTGTGAACTGCACGGGATCACTTGGTCCCAAGGCAAGTTTAAACCTACCATTGTAATACGAAGCTTTAAAGTAGGTGTTCTGATCCTCTACTTTTAATATAATAAAGGATCAGAACACCTATCCTGGTAGGTATTCTGATCTTCTACCTTTAAAATTATTTAAATCACTTACCCAGAATAAGTATGCAGCTCAGGTGTTCAACTTGTGTGCATGAAATTACTGAAACAATAAGATCAGCTTTCTATCCTGCCACTTAGCTTTCCTTAGAATGAGTTCAGCAATGGCAGTTTCCAACATCTCTCAGTGGCAGGTCCACTTTAAAATATGTGATGTATCCCCTAAAAATACAACATCCACAGAACAAGAAGATATCCTTGCACTGGATTTATGTTTGGGCCACTGATAAGCTGAAAAAAATCCATACAAGGCAGTAGTCTGTTTGTCCGCGTTTTTGTCCAGCAATGTCTGCTGTTCCCTTCGGATATTTGGATTGCTGCCTGAGCACAATCTATTCTGTTGGCCACAGTTGTCAGAGTACTTGGCTGACATTAAGTGCTGGGTGCTTGGCATAGATGGGTACAGGGGCCAATTTCAACTCTACAATATATCTGCCGACACTTCTTGCTTGTGATGCTTTAAAGCTTTAAAGATTCATATTATTTATACATTAAGTCTACTGCAAACAAAAGTGATGAAATCTAAGTATTGTAAATTGAACATAAGATCCTTTGCCTTTTGTTCCTGAATTCTGATTAGGAGCTGCATTAATTCAGGCAATTATTTGCTTTAGGATCAGTTAAATGGAAATTACCCCAGGTATACAAATAGGACTAGGCTCATTTTCTTTGCCATCTGGCCTTAGATTTAATTGCAAATTAACTTTTCTCCCTACCTGACTTTAGAATAAAATATAGTGCATAATGTTCAGTGAAATATGCTTTATTCGTATGTACACCTGCTAAAATGATTGAAATGTCAGTTAGATGTGCTGCTCAGGTTTTTTATCTGCAGTAGTGTAAGAAAGTAGGGAAGCAAGGGGAGGGTGAATAGGATGGGGCAGTTCCTAAATCAGGCTGTTTGCATATTAGAATTATTAAAAGACCTTTAAAATGGATCAGTAGCAGTCAGCCTCAAGAGATCAGTGCTGGAATCTTTTGCGCCCTCATTTACAAGTGGCCAGGGTTGGACTTCCACATTGGGTATAACAGTCATAGGCAAAGGCCATATGAAAAGCAAGGATGGGATTAAGGCCAGACATTTAATTATTTAAAACTTTACACTGTTGCTTGCTATCTATTGAAAATCCTTCATGTGTCTTATAACTCCTCCTAGATTTGATTCTATTCCCCATGGCTCCAGTTCCCTATCTACCATGTGCTACAGGAGCATTACATTTTTGGATAGAGACTTTTATTTGAATTTTTCACTTAAAAATTCGTACCATTTTTATCTTTCCATCAAATTCCATTTATATGACACTACTGATAAATGATCCCAGCTGTTTCATATGTTTCTGTTATGTAAGTGGTCACAGTGGGAAGTATAATAAATGTTGCCTAGGGGCACACCAATGAAATCTGGCCTGAATTCAACACTAGTTCCTAGCACAAGGCTAGGTAAATATACTGTGGAAGAGGTTAATAGAGTAGTTAAGATTAGTTTAGGGGTTAATTTAGGTAGGTTTTAGGGTCTGGGATAGGGGAGGGGGGAAAGATTTCCTTATTAACTGTCCAGGTTAAGGTTAGGTTATGAGAGTTACGTTACGTGCTATGGGTAATTTAAAAGGGTATCGTACAGAAAAAAAAAACATTGTTTTATTTGGGGCATGCGCCATCAGCTGCACATCTGCCTCTTCCTTTGGCTGCCTGGGGTAAGTCATGTACTAAGTATCTTTGGGTATGGGGTGCATGTGACTCACTCCTACAAGACACTTATGTTGCTTGTCAAAGGGCTGGTCAGTGAACTGTCACTCAGGGGTGAAGAGAAAGACCCATGTACAAACAAAATAGAACTGAATAAGACTAGGTCGGTATTAATCATTAGCATTGGTTAACACCGATAAAGCAGCAAAACATTGGCTTTTGAAAAAAATCTACAGAGTCTGTATGTGTGATTTTGATTTTTTTTGACTATTTTTTAAAAATATATATTTGCCAGAAAAGGTATTCTAAAAGTGGTCTTTTATATAGCTTTCTTTTACTGTAGTAGACTAGAGATACCCAACTATTCTGCACAGATATCACCATGCAGTACTGGATGACCAAAGATGTCTTTCTGTGAATCATTTTTAAAGTTTGGTTATACTTGGATAAAAATTAAAACTCCTTTTGTATACTCATTCCCTTTTTCATTGGATTACCAGCATGCTATATGTTTTGAGGACAGTGTTACAGTTTGCCAAAGAAGGAGGTTATCTTTACCTTAAGATTTAGAGTTGATTCCTCATATAGCTTTTTGGCTGGATTAGCCCTCAAATCTACAGATTTGGTTAGATAAGGTAAAACGAGGAAAACAAAATAACTATAATTTGTCAACTTTGTGGCTTTGAGTGCTTCCCTGGAGGCCTGCCCGGGAGGTTCTTGTGGTAAATATGGTTCTGTTCCTACAACAACAAAACGCGCAAATATTACAATTAGAGGACC
The DNA here is from genome assembly GCF_032062135.1 of Pyxicephalus adspersus. Taxonomy (NCBI): domain Eukaryota; kingdom Metazoa; phylum Chordata; class Amphibia; order Anura; family Pyxicephalidae; genus Pyxicephalus; species Pyxicephalus adspersus. Next base: position 13,938,244 of record NC_092867.1, on the reverse strand, counting down.
ACAAAAACAGACCATTGGATTCGTATATGTGGTTTAGATGAACAGAATAAACTGCAGAGTTCTTATCCAATAAATAGTTTCTAATATAATACTGCACGTATAGATTCCTAAAAGATAACCCAATATATATGTGTATATATATATATATATATATGTGTGTGTGAACTTTTCAATATCTCTATGTATTCCAAGACAACAGTAGTGAAGGATAACAGGGAGAGACTGAAAACCTGTGATAAGGCAGACTCTAATTTCCTGTCATTATGGAACTTATGAACAACCTCCTATTGTGGGACTTTAAAGGTACTGGTAAAGATATATACAATAATTTAAAAGCACAATATTTTATTTAGATTCCAATGAAAGTAAAAAAACAGCCTTACAGCATTTTGCATTTTTTTGGGGGGAATCAAAATAAACAAAACTAAATCGAAAAATAATAAAACATCAATCAATATATTATTACTCCAAACCATGGCTTTTGTGCAAATTTCCATCATTAGAGGCTGCAGGGAACCAAATTTTGGTTCTGTTTGTTGGGTACCTTTTTTTTGTTTTAATACATGACATTTTCCTCTTTCACTTTCAATGCCCAACTTTTACTTAAATAACTATACAATGTGTTAATAACATAATGTGATGACAACAGTCCTACTGTTAATTGGAATTTGCCACCTATAGGCACAAATCTGCTGTGTCTAATGATAAATCTGGCCTTTCCTAACCCTGTTGGAATGTCAAAGGTACAGGAAAAGAGTGGGATCTTCTAAACAGGAATGCAAAGAGCAATGAAAACCTTTAAAAGGTTGGACCTTTGCCTAATATACTTTTTTATTGCTGTATATATCATCATCAGTTGGATCTCCTTTTTTGACAACTACCATAACTTTTTCAAATAAGAAAAAATACACCCATAGGGTACAACGATAGCAGAAAAATCATTCCTGATGCTCTAATCTTTGTCTAGTCTATCCAAAATCAAGAAAAAATTTACAGCTGATGTTCTATTTTACCCGTCTATACTAGATTACAATTTTTCATTTTTTTTAAGCAACCTGCAGTTTATTATAAGAGAAGTTTTACCAATTTGACGACAGGTCAACATGAAAAGTCACCTCTACTTATTTCTGATACGATGACGCTTCTGTATGCTAAGCTATTTTTACCGTAAGAAAGAGAAAAAAATGTGAATTGCTTTGATTGACCTATATTCACTCTACCTGTGTAATTCCTTCCTTTTTTATTCTATAGAATCACATTATCAAACCTGCAGCCTAGCCTCAAACCACTGGGGGATGATCATTTTCGCTCTAGTACTGTTACAATGAGCTTACCTACCATAACAATAATGGGTGTCAGGTACTGTTTGGACTAGACAGGATTAAGCTATCACCCCCATGCTGTGTGTTAATTTATTGCTTGAGACATTTTCATATCTGATTCATTCTCACCCACTCGGCTGCTGTTCTACTAAGTTCCAATTCTCCTCCAGTCTCAGTATCATTTGAACTTGAGATACCTGCCACTGTGAAAATGCTTTCTTCTCCATGCAGGTGGAATCCTCAGAGAGCTTCGCTCTGCTCTCTCTTTGTTGAGCGGGGGAATAGAACACAATCTCGGTGCACAAATATATCTAAGCAATATGCTAAGGTGTGACACGGGAGCCAAAATATTAGCTTTTTAGTAAACAACAAAAGAAATTGTGATGCTGCTTGAGATCCCGACATAAGACATCTTTAGGTAATGGTGTTATTTTCTCCAGAAAATTCAGGGTCGCGGCTGCTTAGAATAGACATCAAAAAAGCTTTCCCCTAGTTTTGTTTAGTTATTATGTAGGGCCTGCTGGAAAAAAAAAGGATATTTATTTCTCTGTGTAAATTGAGAACACTTTTTTTATGTTTGCCCCAGGTGCCGTTCGGCTTGTTGATGAGCTGAAAATCTAGAGTAGATGCAAAAAAAAAAGTAAAAAAATAAAATAAGTCTCAAGCTGTCTAATATATATATATATATATGCGTTTATATATTTAAAAGGTTCATCCAAATAGCAAGATAAGCATTGCGTTGCTTTCTTCTACAATACGCTCAAGTCATTATCCCCTTTTGATTTCATGTTTAGGTAGAGAGCTGCAAGTAAAAGCAACTAACCTATGTCAGACCTTGATGTGTAAATATTTTTTATAAGTTATATAACTTAGTCTTATCTTAACCAACTAATAAAAAATAAAGTCAGAAGGCAGTATGGTGCCCAAAGATGTGAGATGTGCATCTCCTACACTGGTTACTGTTTTCCCTATGAGGTAACAATATCAGTTAATCTAATATTAATCAATCACATGATCTAATGGACAGATTTGAAATTTGATTTCATGCAAGGAATGGTTATCTTGCAATATTGATATTAGATGTGGTAAAGGTAATTTTAGCAATTTGGTGGTCATTTCAAGGTTTCGGTGGTTTTGGTTAAGTGATAAGATTAAGGAAAAGGTTATAGTTGAGCTTTGAGGGGGTTAGGTGTTAGGTTACATATTTTAGAGGTTAATTGTAGGGTAAGGTGTGAGTAATAAGCCGAGATTAAGCTTCAATTAAAGGGTTTCACTTAAATGTTAACTTAGAAGGCAATACGTGGTTTGGAGTTTATTGTCAATGTTAACAGTTTTTTTGCCTTTATACTTCTTGAAAATTATGAAAAATTTCAATAGGTTATGTTACCTTACCCAAACTAATCCTTAACTAAACCCAAGTTATTCTTTAGCAACATCACCAGTTCTTGGTCACCACTGGAGGGTGTTATTTGTAGAGGGTAATAAATGAGAAATGTGTCCCATGGTAACAGAATCTTTTAAATTACACAATGTAATCAAACTCAGGAGGCCGTTCATAGTACTGCTGGGTACAGCCATTGTTTTTTTTTGTTTTTTGGTAATGGTAACCTATGATTTTTTTTAAAGTCATCAGGAACAAGTTCAAATGTACAACTGTATTAAAGGAGTTAATTTCTAGCAGGAAATGTGGGGAAAGTCCTCTGCAATAGAATATTATTAGTATTATTATTATATCTCCTCCCTGGCAACCCATGTCCCCATCCTTCCCTTGGTTCCATTGGGGGGACAAGGGGTCCTTCTGTATCAGGAAAGATCTTGACTCTTTATACCTCTTTGTGAAAAAAAGAAAGGAAATCCATATAAAACATTTGATAATAAGCATGATCAGCCTCATTCTTTGCATGTGCCTATGTGAATCTTCAGATTTTATATGCAACATCCGAATTGCAAAAATATTGAAACATCTCTACATACAATACATAGATATCTGCTAAAACATAAAAATGTGAACTGTGTCCCTTTAACTTTTGCTGCATATTTGTCAAGCGTTCAGCAAAACAATGAATGATGGGGCTGAGGAGTAGAAATAATGATATATATTTTTTTTTACTGAAATGTAATCCAATGAATTAAAGTAGATGGCAAATAGGAGGATTATCCCATAAAATAGAATTTATGCTTTTTGGTCATTTTTCCACTATTGTGATAGTGGTAATATTTGATGTATCGAAGTTATTCAATGATTTTTTTTTTACTACAATATAAAATATGAAGGTGTCTTATCTTATTGAAAACCATAAAGAACTAATTTAATCATAACCTTCCTTTTAAAAATTTCCAATTTTATACAGTGACTGTTTAAGATAGTCTTCAGGTACTAAGTCATCTTTATATCGTATGTACTTAAATCCAGCTAATAAACTTGAACATTGTCTGAAATATTTATAAGTGTCACTTTTGGCTTCTTATATTTGATTATTTTTATTAGCCTGATGGAAGGGCTCACATGGAAAACGTTAACCTAAAGAATTTTTAATGCCAGCTCTAAGCAATAAGTGTATAGTGAATTTTAATTGTTCCTATAAATATTGTAATACTAACTTTGGGTGCCAGCATGCCTTTGTGTTATTTATTTAATAGTACCTGGAACCAAAAGACAGATTCTAGCTAGTTTGCCTTCAAACTTTCAATTGATTTTGGCCTTTAGTGTAAGCTGATATTTTTTGATTTTCCTGATGATTTGACTGGTTGTCATGGATTAATACCCTTTCTGTTGGAGTTTAATTTCAATGATTATGTGGTTAGACAATGGGCATTCAAGCACGTAGATATTCCTAAAAAGCAGTAAAAGATATTTAAAACAACCCTCACACTCACCTCTGTAGCAGCAAACAGTCTGGAGCAATTAATCTTCAAAGTTTATTGCAAAAGCCACTCATTTCGCAGAACTAAACACAAATAATAAATGGCCATATGGTATCAATGTTGATATACAAAATCACTTTTGCCCACCAACGCTTTCCCATGACCCTGGTGTATTTTTATGGTTCACACAGCATGGTGGAAGTGGTAGGAATACAGACTGACTGTATTCCCGACACTTCCACGAATAGCCCTAGGTCAATGTAACTTTGGCACTGCCTTGACTTACATAATCAGCCCAGTGGTCAAAGAGGATAATTGTGGACTTGAAAAACTAGATGACAAAGATCTTTGGGAGGTGCAACAGTCACAGATTCATGGATCTATCATTATTGTGGGTGTGTGTGTTCTATAATCAGCAGGTATGGTATCAGAGAGCTTGTTTTACAAGTATATTTACTGCACTTGAATGTCCGTAACCTGGGAAAGGAGACATAAAAATTACTATTTTTATTTATGGTATATCAAAGAAAAATAATTATTTTCAATGTCATTTTGTCATCCTATATATTTACTTTAGTGTGCTTTACGCTGTTTGTTGTGTGTGCAAAGTGTGAGTTTTTCTTGTTTCAGAATATAAAAGATGAGTTTAAAGGAATGAAAAAAAAGAAAACACAAGAAATTGACCCCAGATCAGACTTGCGTAGCAAAGAAATTGTACAGAAAGCCAAATAATTGAAAACTGCACTTGCAATGCGTTCCGCAAATTTGGGCAGAGCACTTGCCTGTGCATCCACAGTGTTGTAGGCTACATCTAAAGCAAGTCACCATTGGGAATATAAACAGAGGGTAGAAAAATGAGCATTTAATGGCCTACTATTATTGTGGAAAGAACAATGACAGGCCATGAACCTCAACTACAATTCGGATCCTTTTGTTGTAAGTGAAATAATGCCTTTTCAAATCATAACTCCATTATGAAGAACACGATGGCTGGGTGGATATTAGCTATGTAAAGATTCCAAAACTTAGAATATATTCAGCTTGCTCTCACAGTGTTGTGTAATCATAATCCTTACAAATGGGTCTGATAAAGTGCAAGGATGAATTGTTTAGCTTGCTACCACTCTGCCCTTTATTACGCCTGATATAATGTTTTTACCACAAGCCAATTCAACTTTACAAGCTACTTAAGCTGCTTTTCTCAAGCTTTCCCATTGCCTGTTTATTTGGGATAATGCCGCTGTGTTATTTGTCAAAAGGGCATTGAACTAAAACTATAAGGCTGGACATAGACATTAGTTCTGTGGTGGGCATGCACTTCGATTTTAAAAGCCTCCAGGGTGCCTGAACTCCAGGGCCTTCAACTAATCTGAAAAACCACAAATAATAATTTAATTTTGCTCATCGATAAAGGAAAAAGGGTTTTATTACTCAAAGCTGTACTCTAGGAAAACAGCTAAATACAAAGTTGAAGTATGTTCTGTATATGTCAACAGTCCTATCTCTGAAAAAAGGACAGCCAGGAATATGATATCACTTGTGTTAGAAACAGGCTATGTTTCGGCTGGCCGTGAGATTGTGGTTCGGTTATCACATATCACTGTCCCACAATACAGAATTATTGGGGGCAGTACTGAATTCAGTACACAATCAGATCTGCAAAGCCTCATCCTAATGAACCAACAATGCAGTGTGGGTGGCTAAGTGGCTGGCACAGTGCGAGCCGTCGGGAGTTGCTCAGTAATGTTACACTAGAGCTGAACCCACCCATAAGGAATACAGCGGTGTCTCTTCCCATGAAGGATCAGCATCACACTGATATGTCAACACTCTACTGTTTCCTCCTGCTAGCACGTGCCCTTTTGCACATGTGCATACAACAGAGCTTGATTTACATCTACTGCTAACCTTCCTCTCTCTCGCCTAAATTCTACTTTTCAGGAGTCTAATATCAAGAAAGGTTCAGGCACCAAGGCTAGATGCATGTAAAAATGTAACTATCTTTAAATTTGAATTCTAATCAGCACCTTAAAAATACCTTCAAACCTCCCTCTCCGTCCCCAGTGTAGTGTCCCTTTGTACTTTATAAAATGTCTTTGGTCTTGGAGGAGGAGTCAACAGTTTCTGGCAGTCTGTGTGACCAGTGACCAATCAAGGATGTAACAGTGTGCGGAAGACAGGGACAGATTTTTCTACTTTTACAGCTCAACATAGTCACCCTGCTTATCTCTAGTGACATGTGGTTCTTATATTTTGCAGGCATGCTGTATATTATAATGTACAGGTAACCCGTTTACTCTCCCATTTCTTGGATTCATAACAACCCCCAACACTTCAGCTCTTTTGTACTGTGCAGGCACTTTGTTAGCACAGGAGGTACAACCCTGTATTATCATCAACTGCTTTTGACTCAACTAGTAGATTTTTAGCAGAGGTCTGTTTGAAATAAACACTATGACAGCAGAATAGTAAATTTCAGCAAAGACAGGATTTTTCAGCTCACACCAGTGCCTCTAAATGGTTCTTTTTATACAATGATACTTATATGTCTATCAAGGTCGCAACTAGCGATTAATTCTATTCATCTGAATCATTTACCACTACAGAACATGTCCAGTTAAATGTGACGAACTGCCACTAACAAGTGATACTAATCACATTCCCCAAAATTCATATGATCATTGGAGGTTTCATTTAAATTGAAATTGTAAAAGCCATGCCAACATTACTTCCTTTCAGCTAACATCAAATAATCACCTGCTAAAATACACGTTAGATTTATTTTAACTGATTATTCTAAATTCCACTAGAAAACGCCGTAGAAACAAACCACATGACATAAAAGACTTCAGTGTGTCTCAGATAGATCAAAGCATTAGCAAATCAATGTTTTCTTGTAGTTTTGGAACGTGTGGAATGTCAGTCTTGGTGACCATTGTCATTGAGAATAGAAATGGGGGGAACATCTAAAAATTGGAATCTTTCAATATGGACAGTTATTCTTGTGTAAAGGGGAAATCTCTTATCCACATTCCAGCACCAGGCGCCGCCATATTCCTTCTATTCTTCCACTTCCAGGTGATGTTTGGTCTTCTTGATTGGTTCTGCTGGGATGATGCATGATCATGTATAATCATACGTCATCCCAGCTTTTTGCCAGATACCTGGAGCGATCAGGCAGGTAAGTTGCATTATTTCAGAAGGGAACAACCTGCCTGTTCATGCAAACTTTAAATTGAAGCTAATTCTATTTTTATGTAATTGTGAGCAGGCAGGTCTTTTTTTTGCAGAAGAGACAGGTTTATTAAACACCCAGACCTGCCTGTTCAAAATCTTCTTTATAATGTACACCCCTGTGTACAATCCTGGCATAGATTGCTGTCAGGAATGGATGAATTCCTTTGTGTATTTGGGCTATGTCACTCAACCTGGCCAATCAAAATGACCTAAGATTCTAAACCCCCAACTGGTGGAAGATACTGGCAATGAAGCGAGGAGAGGTGGCTTAACTTAAATATCAAACAGGCAGATAAGTTTGTTTTATTGCAGACGAGACATAGCCTGGCCCTTCTGCAATCAAGAACCTTACTAATTTTAGGTTTGCTTTGGCTTTAATTTATCCTTTTTCTAATTTACCCAAAGGAAAAAAAACAGCTTTGCCTTTATAATACACTGGAAGCCTTTGTCTATGGGCTAAATTCCTCTGTTCCATGAAAAAGCAAATGCCTCCTTGGAAGATTATTACTAACTATCAATTCATTTGGTTACCGTTTTTCTCATTTCAAAGTGGTGTAGCCATTTTGGGGGGGCAATTACTTTTTCACGCAGGGCCGGTTGGCGTTAATAACTGTTTATCTGATAAAAGACATGAATGTTATAGGTAAGACATAACTACCTCTGTTTTTTACAGGTGAAGCCTAATTTATTTATTAGTTATCCCCATCCTGCGGTACAAACATATGTGACCTATTTCTCGGTACTGTCCTTTTTTTTTTTTGTCATGCCACAGTCAGTGTAGAGAATTAGACAGCGTAATGACAAGTTCTAGTTATCAAGAGCTACGTGGATTTCAATCGAATACAGCATGATTTATGGCTGTTGTTCAGTGAGAAGTATCGCCAGCGTGCAGAAGTGAAAGCTTCCAAATAAGCATCTAAGTTTTGCAGAAAATGCAGCTAACAACATGTCGCCAGACATATGGCAGCTGGAGTGAGTGATGTCTTATTATGCCGCGCGCGCTGTGACCTGGTCCAGTCTGCTTTTTGTTTAATATTTGTCTTGCATCTGTTCCTTACATGAAGGCCTTTATTTTACCCATAAAAAGGCAGAGAAAGAACATGACAGTTTTCCATGCAGTCGATTCAAAATTATGTTATGAACTATGGCATTGGAGCAGTGCTCTACATCCTGCTTATTGACTGATAGATGGAGCAGTGTTCAGTTACAGAATGCAATCTGCGACTATAGAAAAATATATTAAGCGTGTGCAATGGGCAGTTATCCAGAACGGCCAATCACATTTTACTTTTATCATTTTAGAGGAGGTTTATAAAAGTAAAATGACTGGTTAGTGAACATTGACCATTTGTATTTCTGTACAGAAATTCTTCTCGAACAACTAATTACATGGAAGCTATTACAATGCACTAGCTAGCCTCAGCATGTATGTATTTCAATATGATGGCCAGGCAAAGAGCATTTGGGAAATGGCAAGTTAGTATTTTTGTGTCAGAAAAAGGTTTACGTAAAAAGCCAAACTTCACCTACTCAAGGGACCACCTATGAGTGCCGCATTTGTACATAGGTCAGCTAGCTTGTGCCCAAGGGACAGATATGGAAGCCTATTGTGAGAGCTATAATTATTGTGGGCAGAACAGCCCAATGCTAAACTTTTTATTTATTACAGCTGTGATAGCAGTCAAAATGCCACCCACAGTGGCCATGGCAACCTAGGCTTATATGACATTCACCAACAATTCAGCTATACCTTTCTAGTGCATACGTTTTAAATGACATTAATTGATTTATCTGCAGTGGATCTTTGAAGAATTTCACATTCACTGCTTTATACCCATGGGTGGACATATGGAGGTGAAAAGTGTGCCGCTACACAAGGGCCCTGGACCCTCCTCAGTTAACAGGGTCCACGTATAAGCTCAGCACATGTACCCCCTGTTGGCTACATCCTCCACTGCCCTTTTGTGTATATATCTTTAGCAATCAACACTTGGGGGCATATTTAAAAAGCAGGTATTCTGACATTCACTAAACATTTGTTGTAGTTGAATCGTATTTTAAATTATGGTGATTTATTCAGCCCCAGTAAATGTTTGGTAAAATTCATGTTCAGTGCTTTGTAAATCAGCACCAATGTAATATAAACAATATCTTAAATTGCTTGTGCTGTTTTATTTTTTACATTGGAACTGATCACTTTAATCATGGAAATGTTAATGATAGATGGGACGGTAGATGGGAACCGTAGTGAATGGTTGTAGATGTTTTTGGCAAGGAGAGGAGGTGAGACTCTTATGTCTATGTGAACCAAAGTGCCATATGGGGCTTGATTTGTACCTCTGCTCATGGGAAGAATGCCTCGGGGTTCATTAATCATAAAGAAACATAGCTGGCAACATACCTTTTCAGGAGCGCCTTTCTTTTTTTATTGTGCAGGCAGAAAAATACTGTAGAAAGAAGTGGAAATTCACATACCAGACTTGCATTAGGTCTGTAGCAGCAATACAGCTCATATAATTTAGTGCAAGCTACTTTTCTTCATTGTGATTGGATGGTCTTCTAATTTAAAACAATATTACAACTTGCTACTAATTGGAATATACATAACACAATCTAATACATAACAGAGACATGGGTCTAGTGCAGCCAATAACATCACTGTATGGGGTCCCTAGTCATTGAACTATGTCAGTATTATGCTGATACAGTACAATTATTAGCTGCATTTCATAATTCTCATATGTAATTCTATAATGTTCTTTAATTAGCTTCAGGATCATTACTGGATTTAGAACAAATACCTATAACAATGAACACATGTAAGTAGTAATATTTGCTAAAATACTGGAATATTTTGGCAGAAGCAAAAACCTAATATCTTAAAAATGTTGTAACTTTGATAGACACACAGAATTTAGTGAAGTTGAAATTCTTTTATATAGATCTTTTAATTACCGTGAAAATAGGGAATTTTTCTGAATTAGCAGGCATCAGCATAGTTGGAGGCCATATACTCCCAACCATCCAACAATGTAAATTCTAACCCTCAATTCCCATTGTGGTTTTTTTCATGCCTCCTATAGATGTTGAGAGGACCTCACACCTGGGCAACCAATAGAAAGACGGGTCCGGGGGTATGAAGACAGGAAGAATGTGCAAGAGAGGAATGAGGAGGGTAGGATGGCTGGAAGTATGTACAGGAGAGGAATGTGGAGGGTAGGATGGCTGGAAGTATGTATAGGAGACAGGTCTGGAGGGTTTGATGACTGGAAGTATGTGCAGGGGAGAATTATGGAGGGTAGTATGGTTTGAAGTATGTACAGTATAAGAGATGGGTCCGGAGGGAATGATTACAGGAAGTATGTACAGGATAGGAATGTGGAGGGTAGGATGGCTGGAAGTATGTGCAGGGGAGAAGTGTGGAGGGTAGGATAGCTGGAAGTATGTATAGGAGACGGGTTCAGAGGGTATGATTACAGGAAGTATGTGCAGGAGAGGAATAAGTATGTGCAGGGGAGAAGTGTGGAGGGTAGGATGGCTGGAAGTATGTATAGGAGACGGATTCGGAGGGTATGATTACAGGAAGTATGTGCAGGACAGGAATGTGGAGGGTAGGATGGCTGGAACTATGACCAGGAGAAGAGTGCGGTGTGTATTAGAAAAGGCAGTAAAGAGTTTCTAAACTCAATAACAAAAATGCAACATATTGCAGCTTACCTGTTCTTAAATAAAGTGGGCTTGATTTAATAAAGTTCCCCAAGACTAAAGAAGATAGACTTTCATGGGTGAACCTAGCTGATCCAGCAAACTTGGAATAGATATCTTAAAAATGAATTGCTTGTAGCTGGCACATGCTTTAAATCCTGGATCAAATCCATTTTCTTAAGGCTTGGCATGTCTGTAGAAAAGCATTGCTAGTTCTAATAGGTGTTGGAGGTGTCACTGAAATATGAAGGTAAGATGAGACAAAAAGGACGACAAATTGTCAGGTTATAATGCTATTATAACATCATATTACTTTGCACAATATAATTGCTTTCTAGGCCTGGACCCTTGCACTGCCCACTTTAATTTAAACTCATATATAAATATTTTCTCCTATTCATAAAATTGGAATATTCCAGTAAATCTGTCTGGTCGTTGTATGTGTCATCCAAAGTTATTTCGTCAACTCATTTATTAAGATGCAGTGCCATAATGTGAGTGTGAAAGTGTGTCTGCATGAAAGGCATTCATATTATATTAATACAGAAATTCCATTCTTCCTCATTCTTGCTCTCTCGGAACATTACCTGGGAGAATAAGGGACAGCTTTGTATGCCTGTGTTTGTGAATAAGGTCCAAATGTTCACATTTCACAGGGGAACATGTACATGATCTAGTTATGTCAGAACGAGGTGTTTTCCCATGCCTGTAAGTATTTCTCTGCTAATCTGCTCTGGCTTAAAATCCTGTCACTGTCATGGTCACTTTCCTGATGAGTTTTCTTTGTAAATTACCAGTGAAATGTGTGGGCCCTCTGCCATCAGAGCCTGGTGCAATCTTCCAGCTTTTATTTACAAAACACGGGGAGAAAAAAAACTCCTTTGTGTAAGAACAAGGCCCCACAACAGGCCACCCTGAACGGGTGTAAAAATAAACGCACAGTCCGGCCTTTTTGGCACCGACTCTTGTGACTAGGCAGACTCATTTGTTTACCTTCTCGCTGAGAAAAGACATATCTAGGTAAGTCGCCAAGAATAGGAGGGTATAAATAGGGAGCTGGGAAAAGAGTCTGGCTCCTACCGTATTGATCTTGGCAAAAAAAGAAGGAGCGCAGAGGTAGCAATGGCTGAAATGGAAAAAAATAAAATACAGTAAATGATTTCAGCCAGCCAAGGCTTTATTAAAGCTTCAGAAATGTGTATTGGGTTCCCAAACTCTATAAATGTGTTTGTCGTAGTTGGAAAGATTTTAAAGTGTAACTTTAGGCAATACACAAAGTCTAATAATGAATATGGAAAGTAAATAGCTGTGTGCTGGTTTCTGCGTTTGAATGGACCACTGGTAAGAAATATTAATGTTTTATGAACACATCGGCCTGTAGCAGAAGAAGAATGAAGAAAACTACAACATAGAAGCCATTAGGCACAATGGAGCTTTAGTCACAGCTTTAAGAACCTGTGGGTGCGAAGAAGTTACTGTCACTCTTTGAGAAACCCTTTTGTAACATTCATTCTTAATGTGGAACTATAATTCTGCATATAGGCAAGATTTTGACCTAAGACACCTGGAAAAAGGTATGTTTATGTATAAAAAAAATAAATCCCAAAGATACTGAAACATATATATAACCACAACATCAGGAAACAATTAGCCTGATTTATTAAAGCTCTCCAAGACTGGAGAAAATTGACTAACATTGAAGATCCTGGGTGTTCCAGGAAACCTGGAATAAATCTGGTCCAGGATTTACATTTTTTGCAACTAATAGCAAATTATTTTTAAGAAATCCCTTCCCTTTTCTTGGTCACCCAGGTTCTCCCATGATAGTCAATCTGCTCCAAACTATGCCCATATTTGAATCGACCCCACCCCTCAACTATAGAAAACAATTACCCCCTTTTTTTTATTTTTTTATTTTTTAATTGTCTATAACTGATTTTTACGAATGCAAAATCTTCTGCTTACAATATTAAATGTGACCTTGCTCTAATAAAGATTTGTAATCATTTAAAAAAAGCATTGAATCAGTATGAAAATTCCTTTAGAAATTGAGTAGGTCATTATACCTTTCAGTACAAACAAAGGATATATCTGACATGTATATTTATATCGCATCATCCCCCCATCTCAAGGGTTGCAATATTGATTTGGAGTTTTGGGCTAATACAATAAATTAATTAAACACACTTTGGGTGGCTTGTATAAATTCCATATTTATAATGTATGTGCTGAAAACTCTTCAGGGATTTTGTATAAAGGGTAAGCTGGGATAATAGTGATGATTATGTAGGCCAAAAGGTCCTTATTCACTATTTGTGTTTGAGATATTCAAGCATTAGTCTGTTTTCAGCTGAACGCACTGCATATTGTATGTGCACAATTGTGCATGGCAAATTAATATGAAACTAGCTAGAAGCCATAGGAAAACTGGAAGCAATATCTCTAGAGTACACCCCATTGAATAGAAGATACAGATAAACAAACATTGCTGATTTATATTAACCCCATTGGCTGTTCTGAAATCTGACTTCATTTTTATAATATACAGCGGGATGAAAAAAAAATATAACAAAAAAAAAAAAACAACAAACTGCAGTTTTGTACCACTAAACCCTCTGATATCTCCAATTTACTGTGAGATTTATCTAATTATATTCATACTGTATTTACAAATTATGCACCACTGGTTCTAGAATTCCCACAAAACACTTTTTATGTCTTTTTTTCCTTTTTTCTTTTTTCTTTATTTATTTTAATAATCTCTGGGTATTTTCACTGGAAGCGAAAACTGGTTTTGCACTTTAATGTTTTTGATATTCAGGAACGTCAGATTATCTTGGTGACGGGGAATTAGCGAATAGATTTTGATTATAAAATGCTAATGACATGACGGAGGAAAAAAAAACTGAAAAAACAAAGGAGCAGTTCACTGTTCTCTGAGACGAAGAGGGAAAATAAAAGGCTAACAGTGTATTTAATTACTTGAATGATTTAACCGAAGAACTAGTATTGTTGTTACTTTCAATATGTAAACTACTAATTATTAGTGCATGACAATGGCATGGAAGTTGTGTTGCTGGGGTCTACTAATTTTGTATATTTGCCACGCTATTAATGCGTGCTCCATATACCTTTACTGGTTCTTTTTGAAATTAGCTTAATGGCACTCTGCAGAAATGGACTGCCTACTGAGAAAGAAAGCACACTTGCTAAGATGGGCTAACGTCCTACTGGGAAGCACTGATTTGGCACAAACAGAGAAATGCTTCAGCATTAATTTACCTACGTATCAGATGAATCAAAATAAATAATTAAAGGCAGTTAAAAAAAAAAAGAAAGAAAAAAATGCAAACTAAAAAGGATAAACTCAGCATGCATGGAAAAAAAATAGTTTAAAGGGACATGTGTGCTAAATGAATTCAGTAATGTCATAACTAGCTATATTATTACCATTTGTTGAAAGTGTTTTTTATTATTATTTGTTCTTTTTTTTACTACACCTTATATTAGTGTTTCTTAACTAGGGTCCCTCCAGAGGTAGTGTTGGTGTTCGAATTCGGGTAGACCCGACCCGAAAAAAAACATGATTCGACGACAAAAATTCAGATAAACAAAATGTAAAAAAATTGTGTTAAAAAAATAAAAATTGTGTTTAACTATTTTTTTTTTTTTTTTTTACAGGTTATCCTACAATGACATCCTACAATTATATCTCTTACTTTGTAACACACTTTCCAGCACAGTAAAATTATGATACATTTGTTACATTTTTCTTTTATTCACTGGGAGAAAAATGTAAGAAATGTATTATATTACTGTGCATGTTACAGAGTAAGAGATACTTGCCGTCCGAGCATCTTCTCAATAATTGCAGCAGAGTCTGCAATCATTGAGAAGAGTGTGCGATCCCCGGGGCACTACAGGTTAATTAACAAGTAGTGCCTCGGGGATCGTAGTGGAACTGCAGAGCTTATCTGCAGTTCAGTTCCCACGATCACATGACCGTGGGAACTTTGCGGTCACAGCTTTGACTTCAGGCGATCCCCGGGCACTAGAGGTTGAATGGGGACAAGGTTCCCCATTCATCAAATCTACTGCCCTGAGTTTCTCTATCCAAGAACACATACAACTAGTAAAGGGCTGCAAGAGCAATCTGATTGCTCTTGCAGCCTTTAACAGTCCCTAAAAATAACCCAAATTCTCCTACCAATGACTTCAATGGTGTTAAAATTCGGCATTCGATCACCCGAACAATATCTCACTATTTGATCGAATAGCTGTCGAATCAAATAGTAAGATATTCGACCAACACTATCCAGAGGTTGCTAGGGGTTCGTTAAGCAATGAAAAGTTTGTGCCTCTAATTTCAGTTTGACAGTTACAAATGATCGTTTTGGCTCTTTATAAGGATGACATTCTTCCCAAAGGCTAGCAAGAGGAAATCTTCCCACTGACCACCACACTTATGTAACGTGAGCTGTGGATATAGCAATTATGGCAGGGGTTCCCTGAGACCTGAAAGTTATTTCAAGGGGTTCCCCCATATTAAAAAGTTTGAGATGCATTGGCATACTGTATATAGTAAGGTATAATGAAACGATACCTGAAGCCTGGTATATGGAAAACTATGCTTACCATATAAAGTGTATTATTTTTTGTAGTAGAGATGTGTTTAAACCCATGTAAATTTTCTAGTGACTTCTATGTCCCCTGCGGTGAGATTCTACCTTTCTATTCAACATGGTAACCATAGGGGCAGAAATCCAACATTCAATCACAGTTTGGATAGAAAGGGGAATTGACCGCATACTCCAGTGACAGATGTCTATCAAGGAGATTGCTCCTTGCTTTGGAGTTATTTACTCTCAGTTCTTGTTGTGACTCCATTGTGGAAAATTAAGTGAAATTTCCCCAATGGGGGAGGAGGGGGTTGCACTAGGGATGGACAAATCTGCCTGGGTTTGGTTTGCAAATAGTTTTGTAAATCTTGCTCAAAATTTGCTAACTTTGGGATAAACCTACTTGGAATCAATGGAAGGTGGGGGTGAACATTTATATTTATATGTAGGTATAATAAATAATACAAACCAAACAATTCTTAAAGTTCATTTATGTCTCTAGAAGTAGATTCAGCATCAGTCAAATCATCATTAACTGTAAATGCATTGTTGTTTGATACACCCCTTTAAAAATGATGCTTACCCATCTGCAGGGATAATAAGCAACACATACTTTTAGGTACAATTTTTATGTCTCTAGTGATCCAGCATCAAGGACATCATTCGAAAATGTAAACCCAATGTCAATCATGACACCTCCTTATCAATATTGTTAAGCCTTTGCATGCCTTTAGCTAAATAATAACAACTCAGGAAATGATTAGTAATTTCAATACCAAATTTGTGCTATTACCCGAGTGCAGTGGATCTGTTATTTAAATGGCTTCTTGAAATTTAGACACACAATTTCATGTTTTTTTATCAAAATGAAAAAATCTAAAAACTCAATTTAGTTTTGATGGTTGGAGGGGTGCCCTGACCCAGAAAATCAACAAGACTGTCATTAAGTAAGGTGTCATTAAGTAAGCCAAAGCCTCAAATTTTTAGATTTGAAATAGGCAACCTTTCTACTAATTGTGAAAATGGAACATAAGTGGAAGAAAAAAACAAGAAAAACCTGACTTCTTTAAAGTTTTATGGGCTGCCATTGCTGACTTGAAAGTGATAGTTGCCTGGTGGTCATGCTAATGCATTGTCTAATCTTTTCTTAATCAGTGGCCATAAGTAAAGACATAAGTGAATCTAAAGCCCATTTGAAGGAAGCATGCCACTCAAACAATATTGATATCTGAAAATTTACCTGACTTCTATCTGTAAATGTTCGTGGCTGTCTGGATTTAATACTTTTTAGGTCATTGACCTGATATAAGCATCAAAAAATGTCAAGTGACTTCAAATGTCTGTTACTTAGAATGTGATAAAACCATGAAATGTGCATGAGGGTCAGGCAAATAGCTTTTTCAGGACACAGTTACTCTCAACAAATGTTTCCTTTAATTGTTACAACAAGAAAAACAAAAACTAGTCCCAGGACAAGGTCCTTAACATGAGTTGTAAACAGGTTCCTGCTTTTTTCCCCCATCCTGGAGTAACACCCCAAGGTGGACACATCTTTTCCATAGCCCTCAACCCATACTTTCTAGGAACATTCATGTTCTATTAGCAATGGAAGACTTGGTATTTAAGTGAAAGCATACTATCCACTGTGGTGGATGGTCTTCAAGAAATTCAAGTCAGTAGGTAACTTAGCCCACCAGACTGAAAATAAACATTTAAAAAATGTTCATATGTAGACCTTAATAATAGATGTTAGAAATGTTTTGGTACTTTTAGGTAGAATAAGTAGAAAGGAAAGGCTCAGTGGTTAGGTAGGGGAGGGTTGTCCAACATTAGTCCTTAATGGACACGTGTAAGAAATGATTTTTTCTCTCTCTTTATTCGTAGCTTAATAAAATTTACTGCTGTTTGCCAGAAAAAGTACTAAAAATGTGTATGGATGCTCACCTCCAAGGACTGGAGGTGTACAGCATTGGTTTAGGGGATTCCCTGTTGTAGGGAAATTCCTAAAATGTTCAGCAGACAGATATTTTCAAGAAAAGTAGGGTTCTCCGAAACAGAATAGGAAAATGTAAATCTTTAGGTTATAAGTGGCATTATTATAGGTTTAAAAAAAAACATCCTCCATTTTTTAATTAAATAGCTGGATCTCTATGTTATCAATAACATTTGAATATGAAGGTAATAGAGAAGGCTTCACAGTGAGACTCTAAAAATTGCTTCAAAGCATTTAAATTACATGCTATGTAAAACTATCAGAAAGACAAGAAAAAAAGATCATCAAAAACAACGAAGAAAATATAATTGTTAATTTCTCGACAACCTTGAGTCATATGCCCAGGGGAATGGACAGAATAACCACACTATTAAAATGTGGTGCTTTATTATTTATTTTCTGCAAACAGTAATTGTTGCTGTGCCAAAAATATGCATGTCACAATTTACAAGCTGTCAATGATTAACTTCCATATTAGGGTCAATATAGCCTGATATTGAAAAGACAGCAACCTCTTGCATGTTTAATTTAACTCTCTGTCAAGTTGGCCCTGATAAGTCAGAGCTGCAAATAATCCTTTAAAAAGGGGCAAATAGAAAGGCAGCAGGAAGGGAAACGTACACATTGTTCTCTATTAGGAGAATATTGACGTGATATTACAGAATTGAATAAGGTTGCCTCTTAACAGTTAGATGAGTTGAGAAGGGTAATTGTATTTCAAGTGCTCCGTATTGATATTCACAGGAACAAATTGTGGATATAGGATTCATAAATTGTTTCTTGTGTAAATATGTTGAGGCCCAAGGCAGATCACTAATGACTTTCCTTTTCTGTAACTGACCCAGGATGCTTTGCATGAAGAATTTTTTTGATGTTAACAGTGAGTTGAGGCTTAGGAATAGTTCTTTAGTTTTTAGAAATGTTGTATCTTGTATAGGTGTTACAGAAAAAAGGTCCTTTTACAAACTTGTTACAATGTCCCAAAGGGAATTTCCATGTAGTGCCTGCAAAGGACATTGGAGAACATAAGAGACGGTATGTGAACATCAAAGGCTACACACATACACACAAAGTCTGCCTTCCAAGTGATTTCTGAAATTGTGGCTTGTACTTGCACCTCTCTATTAATGTATAACAAAACTATAAGGCCCTGGTCAGTACCAGTACTCACCAGACACCAGTCCCCCAATCTAATGCCGCAGCCTTCACCCTTAGCAAGCCCCCGCTCAGCCTCGGGAGACTGATTGAGTTTCCCCGCACACAGTTCCCCTAGGACTAAATGTACAAAGGATGGCATCTGGGGATGGGCTGGCAGAGAATCAGGGAGCCACATCCTAAGCAGTACAAGAACTACAAGGCAAATCCAGAGTACAAAGCCAAAGTCATACATGGGCGATCAGTCCACCAAATGAGGTACAGAGGGAGAAGGCCTAAGCGGAGTCAAGGTCACAGGCAGAGGTCGGTCTAGGCTGCGTATAATTGATGGGTCAAGAACAGGGAATGATCAGCAACAGTAAATCACATGAGAAACTCTCCGGCACAGATTGGCTTAGCTAAAGGCTACAACAGGCACTGGAATCTGAGAGCATCGAGGCTATAAAGCCCCAGGAGGCAATGGCAGCATGGGGTTTATCAGGAGCCTTTGTGCAAATCAGCTGCAGTACAGCTCCAAATCCCCTTCGGCTGTGCAGTCTCAGTGCAGGAGATGCTAAGAGAGAAAACACAGCTGAAGAGAAACAAGGATGCTGCAAGCCAAAGGGCAATAATTCCTAGAACTCCTCTGCTGTACATGCTGCCACCAGAGGGAATAGGTCAGGCATACTCTACTGCAATGGGACATCACCCGGGATTGGGGGCCAGAAGAGTGTCTCCAAACAAAACCTGTATACATATTGTTATGTTAAGGCATACCCTAACGCCCCAGAAATGAAAATATTGGGGCTTACCAGTTCTTAAACGCAGTGGATGCATTTTTTTTTCACCTGGTGATCTTAATTGATATTGAAAGACTTAAGTGTACACTTCGAGCCTGATTTATTAAAGCTCTCCAAGACTGGGGAAGATAGACCTTTATGGAAGAACCTTGGTGATCCAGCAAACTTGGAACAAATCTTGTCCAGGACTTAAACAGTTATAAAGTAATAGCAAATGTTTTTTTTTTTTTAACCCATTCCAGGTTGGCCCATCAAATCTATTCCATCACCCAGGATTGCCCATGAAAGTCTATTTTCTCCAGTCTTTGACAACTTTATTAAATCAGGCATTTTCTAATCAGACGTTTCCTATTGTCAAATTGTGTGACAACTCTAACCTACTACACTGCATGCCATAGGCTGACCCAAGAAAGGATCAACTGCACTGCAGTGCTGCATGCTGTGCTTATTATGGCAAAAGCCTCCATACTGGCAGAGGTGTCAAATTAGGCTTTACAATAGATGCAATCTCAGTTTATTGACATTTATCCTGCTTAAGTACTGTGGACAATGGATATTTCCAAAAATAAAATAATTTCTTGTTTTCCATGTAATGTTGCCTTTCTATAACAGAAGAGCCAGTACAAATACCTTCATGGTAGTACCACTGGAAATTATGGTTTTGGTATTGTTGAAAATAATTTAAAAATATCTTTTTTTGGAATTACAATAACAAATTTAAACCTCTATAAGATGTTCGTGATTGGGTTTATATACATACTCCAAAAAAATTGAGTAGATACAGTGTTGGAAGCGTTGTTGTGAAATGTTTTGCATAGTTGAACAGAACAATGTAGGACAATAAGTCCATCAAAAACTGGCATTTAAGTTTTGATTGGATGTCAGTGGACTGAACCATCAATTCCTAATCTCTTAGGGAGGTAAGGTATCCCCATGAAGTCCACAGCTGGACAGAACTAGGCATATAAACTGTACGGCCCAATTCCCTAATGATAGGAGCACTAAGAAGTAATAAAAAATACCCTATATCATTTATCTCAGCATCCTCCATTGTATTATCTGCTTTCATATGTGTTTCTTGGTGACTGACCCTTTAAAATGATTGTTAATAGCTTACAAAAAAAATCCACAATACCAATTAGCTCATAATGTTCTAATCTTCTGTAACGTTCAATATTAAATGTTTTGCTTACTGTCCGCAGGCATCTATAGGGAAATACCTCTTTATTCACCCTCTAGTTTATTAACATGGTGCATTTTTTTTTCTTAATAATACTCACCATTAGTTAAATTGTATTATTCCTGATGTGAAACAAAATATCCAGAGACAGTCTATCGTAAAGAAAATAAAAGCTAATAAAGATGTCAATGTTCCATGCTAGTTAAAATGCTGATGTCCAATTATAACGCTTGAATTATTATATTTATAATAAGACGTGTCAGCTAATTGGTCATGTAGCCCAACAACTTTAAATATTAAAAGTAGATCAAATTAATGAATGGGATTTGTTTTATAAACAGAGTTTGAAAGTTTGCACTGCTTAGCAAATATCAAAGGTATTGCCTAAAATTGCCAAAAAATTTCTCTATAGTTTGACTTATTAGGGAACTCATGGAATTTTAAGTTATATTTGTTTAGATTACAATTTTACTCTTTAATACATCCTTGTAGTACTTTTATGAACCAATATATCCAAGAATGTCAAAGTATGTTGACTTTAAATGAATGTCATTTGGCTTTCTGGGGTATTGTATATGTTAAACAATTACCATTATATATATATATACCGTATATATATATATATATATATATATTTATATATACTGTATATACGTAATAATAATATTTAAATATATGAATAAATATATATATATATATATATATATATATATATATA
>NC_092867.1:13904246-13914246 GCF_032062135.1 Pyxicephalus adspersus | reverse complement strand
AGGCTATTTGTGAACTAAAGTGAATATGTTGGTAGCTCATGGTCACTCAGTTGGTAATAAGCTTTTGCCAGACTGGTAATTGTGTCCTATACTCCATGTTACCTAAATGTAAGAACTGGACCTTTTTTCCAATAATCCAAAATGGCGGATAGGCAAACTAAAGCTTTGGTCACACACGTTTTGAACCTAGTGCTTGGCTTTTGAAAACTAAGTATAAAAACAGCATTATGCCACTTTTATTCTAAGTTTTTGATGGTAGAAGTTTAAAGAAATAAAAAGGAGAAACACCATAGGGAAAAGAAATAAACCAGGAGGGACACGAAGTGCTGTACTGCTATATTATTTTTTTGGTAGTACTGTGCTCTAGTTTGGTTACTATATTGTTCTGCTTCTTTACTTGTACTTGCTTAAATTGAGGATGTATTTGATTCAACATAAGTGACAGAGAATAGGTGTTCTGATAATTCTGAATCCATCTCATCACAGCTCAGAGAGAACTGAAGCCCAAATTTTGATTCCTCCCCCTGGCATGGATGAGCATGTGTTTGAGCATAGAGCAAGGTGTTCTCCCCAGCAAGGAAATCTGGACCCCTTCCCGTCATATCCATACAAGCCAGGAGCCAGTAAAATGGCTAAAGCAGTGTTTCCCAACCAGGGTTCCTACAGAGTTTGCGAGGGGTTCATTGAGCAATAATAATTTTGTAAATCTCAGGTCAGTTTAACTGACACCAGTGAGTATTTTGGCTATCTGTATATTCTTCCCATTGGCCAGCAATGTAAGACGAATTCTTCCCACTGACCATAAAGCTAATATACCGTGAGCTTAGAATAGGGGTTCCCTGGGGATCTGAAATGTAATTCAATGGTTCTTCCTTTAAATAGGTTGATAAAACTGGCCTAGAACATGTTTTCAAATGTCATTGAATTAGAAAAATGTCACTACGAACCCTGACCGAAAGACTCCTGAATGTTTTCCAATACTACTTTTGTAGTTATTTACCCAGCACCTATTGGATGCTTACTGGAAGCTGGCACATTAGTTTTAAATGTAAATATTTGCTGTGGTTGTACCATAACATTGAACATTAATTAGTGTGCTATTCATTGTTTTATTTAGAAATTAGATTATTGAAAGGGTTATGTTGGGTTAGTATGGCATTTCCTTAAAGTAATCCTGGTTAAGACTCGCTCCCTAATTTTTCTTTAAGTACACCTACACTTTGTTATCACATATAATAATCATGAATGAACATAATTCTGTCCTGTTCATGCTCGATGCTTCTGAAAGTGAAGATATAAGCACATCACAATTCTTCTTCCTTGCAATTGCTGATTTGATTAAAATTCCCAGAAAGACAGATTGAAGTGGCAGAGTTGAAGAATGATATACAAGCTTGATTCTATATGAGAAAAAATGGGTGTTGAAAAATAATGTTCTTGAAGATACTGGAAGACATGTAGAAGAGCAAGTAACACCCAAGCAAAAGAACCTGACACTACGGGAAAAATGATAAAGAATGTGTGAACCTGTCCTGCCCCAGGCATTATAGATTGACCACATACTTACACGGCTGATGGGAAAAAATAAAGCATTTCCTCTATAAACTTTACAGCGACAGTTTGAAGGTCTCCAGGAGTCAGAAGCTTCTTTATTAAACCAAGAAATGTCTAGAGCATGTCTTGTTATTTATATCTGTATAAAGAGCACATTCCGACATTAATATTGTCAGAACAGCTACATTATAGTTATTTAATGGTCAGTTTTTGCCCTGCCCACTTTACTCATAGCCAGGTTTTAGATGACAGGTTGTGTGAAAGTAGAAGAATTTCAAAGTAAACTAAAAGGTATATCATAGATAATGGCCATGGCTGTATTTTTTCACCTTTTCTCGTCCTTTGATGTACATATTGTTGTTGATTTCCTCCGGCCTCTCACTTGATGTCTACATGTACTTGTTCTAACATCATCTGCACATCATTGCTTCTGTCTGGATCCCTAATGGGAACAATGGTGGATTTAGCCATGGTGGCAGACATAGCCAACAGTGGATCTCTGTGCATATGTAACTTGGGGCCCCTTAACGCACCTCTTCCCCTAAGAACCAGTCACTCCAGAGCACAAACACCCAAACTCTTCTACAGCCGGGTCCCTTACCGCACTCAATCCCTTTCTGTGCTATTCTGGGTACCGTTAGCTCTCCAACTTTCTGAAAGCACATCTATTTCCACAGAGTTTCCAGTCTGCACCTCTGACTCGTAGAGCTCAGTGAGCTGGACAGAATCACAATAGGTAGAGAAATCATCGAAAGACAGGGCTACTGTGGGGGCCCTTTTGCCTGATAAGAGTCTGGGGCCCTTGTGCAGTTGCACAATTCGCACATCCTTATGTCTGCCCCTGTCCTTAATGTCTTCCCCAGGGGCTCATGTGACAAGGTGATAAACATGATTTTTACCAGAATGTCACTGAGCAAGGTTCTTCATGGCAGGTTAGCCAGGTACAGTGTTAATAAAAGCTGCATATTTACCCAGCTAGCTACTTTGAGCACATTTTGGTTATTGAGTCTTGAATTTAAAACAAAGGATTATAATTTTGCTAGTTATTACTAAGATAGTTGTTCATATATTACGTAATAACATGCACTTCACACTTTGATTGGGTATGTAACCCCTTACCTGGACATCCTGCCACTTTCAGCACTTCTTGTTGTAAGCCAACAACTTGCCTTACGTTTACCAGCAATGCTTTCTGCCTAAATTGAGAGATCCTTCAGTTAGCCATTGGGCTGCTGATCTCATAGACTGGAAAACACTTGCATGGTAGGCTGCTGCAAACGTTGCAATAAACATTTATTTTTTAAAAAAGTATACACAGATTTGGCATGTCAAGTATTCTGAAAATGATAATTTGCTAGAAATATTCTGTAATCTAAGGTTGATCTGGCATTTACATAATACATACACATTTAGACTAACATAAACTCAATGATATTTTCTTTTTATTGCACATTTTACAAGCAAAGAAGAGCCTGCTGTTTTGTAACTGGATTATGATTATACTTGTTTAAGTGTAAGACTTCAGAATCCTGTTTTCTGTTGACTGTATTTATGCAGCGGGAACAGATGCTGTGATCCATGTACCTTATGCATTGCAATGCGTTAAGAAAGGTTAATTCTGCATCAAATCTAAAAAGGCAAGCACCATAGGCCCTGTCATGCTGACACGGTGTGATGGGTACTTTAATACCGCTCAGCTGGAAACCTTGTTATATTTTTTTTATGCATTGGAGGATGTCTACTTAGCATTGATCAAACCACCACATTCTGAAACATATATGCCAACACCTTCACAACACACTATAAACTAGGCTCTCAGAAAACAATAATGATACTTATCAGTCACCCTCCCCGAGTTTGCCGGTGAACAAAAAAAAAAACCTTCGGCTTCCACGAGGTTGGAACTCTTAAAGCATAGATCTTTTTGCTGTGCTGATAATTCACTCACAGCGTGAGATTGATGACTATGTGAAGTCCATAAAAGATGTTACCACTATATTTTCTTCTTATGATTTATTTTATCATGTTGTCAAGCTTTGCGGAAAACAGGAAACAAATCAATGGATGTCAGGCTTAAATATTAAAGAAGGCTGTAACACACATTTTTATTCAAATGCTTTATTCAATCTTGTAGCACGGAGAGAGTGATGGCCAGACAGCTTTTATTTCAGTCACATTTGAAAAATTAATTTTGCAATAATGCCGAACCGTCAGTGACCAAAGGTGTCTAACCTTATTTGTATATGCAGACGTTCCACGACTTGATTTCCTTAGGAGCGTGCAGGATGGAGCGTCGGACAAATTGAAAAGAACATAACTTTTAAGCGGAACGGCTCAATCAGTTAAAACCTTCAGAATTAATGGCAGTCAGACAGCTACAGGAAAAAAAAGACTCATTCGTGACGGCATGTACTATTTAATGAAAAATCAAACGGAATTGAAACAATCAAATTTAACGTCTTTCCTCTGAATCTTATATGCCGGTGGCAGTGGTAACATTTTATGTCTGCATAAAACTGGAAATGTTTTGTGTTATTTGTATTGTGGAGTCATAAGCTAGCAAACATGTTATATGCTGTATGTAGATTGCCAAGGAACTTTAGTTTTTGTGTATGTCTAAATGCAGTTTTAGTTAGTGCTCAGAATACATCTAAAAAGCAGCTGTGAATAATCTAAGGAATGTGTGCTTATCCAATAAATTCCACTTTTAAAAATACTGGATTGGGCAGGCCACTATTGCAGAAAGGGACAGGCAATGCACCTTCAGCAATTATATTTCTTACCTGGCCCTTTGCTTTGAAGAAATTTCAAAAATTCCAGGATACCTGGCATACCCTGAATGAACTTCCACTGTTCATTCAGGAAGAAGTTGGTGGTGCCCTGGGATGGAACAAGGACAGGGGAGTATGTCAGGATTTAGTTCCCCATTAAAGTTTATTTTCATCAAATGCATATTTTAATAGGCCATATTCAATACTTTTGCATGATTTTATTTCTGGATAAAGAAATGTAAATTGGCCACTAAAGGCAAGATTCCAAGGTAAACTTTGGTTTGACTTTGGCCAAAGCCTAATATTAGCCTGGATTTGGTTGAATAGTGGCTTATTTGAGCAACACTATTCTACAAAATATATCTCCATGTTTTTGGATGATCCTATTTGTCCTCTCTGCAAAGAATAATATGATTTTTGGGGTATTAAATGTTTAAATTATTTTTAAGTGGAAGATTGTGTGCCTAAATGGTGATTGGTGGAGAATCTTTATACTGGAGGAAATGAGGGGATAAAACTCTTATGCAGGATCTTATTCTTCCCCATGCTACTAAAATTGTTATTATTTCTTTATGGTTTTGTGTTCTTTGTATGTTTTTGTGTTCTGCATTAGACAGAAATTTCCTTGTTTCTTGTCTTTGAGATCTGTCATTGGGATATGGAGTAGGCAAATGGATATGGAGAAGGCAAATGAAGAGCAATGAAAACCTAAAGAGATTCTAAGCCTTTTCTGTTCTCAGATACAGGAACAATTTTGTTTGGAGTGCCATGTTAAGTCTACTTCCAAGTCATTCCGTACCATACAATACAGTTTATTCACAGATAGACACAGACGGCTAGACGTATTAACCTTTTATCATTCTATTGAAAAACTTTTTTAATAAATTGAAAATATGTATTTAGATACATTTAGGTATACCCTACTTCCAAGCCGTGCTCCCTCTAGTTCTTAGAAAAGACATCTGCAGAGCTTGCTGGAATAAATTGTTGATTAAAATCAGAATTTCTAATTTTATGTTACCTATATCTTAATCTCACCTTGCTCTTTATAGCTGGAGTCAATTCAATTCTCAAAAAACAACCAAACAGGTGACATGTTGAGGCCCTAAAATAGTATGAGCATTTTTATGTCACCCTACCTATCCACTCAATATTAAACATCCTTGTTGTAGCTTGAGAATCATTAAGCTCCGGTTTAAATTGACCTTTTCTGATGCAAAAGCACAATACACATGCAACACCATCATTAGAAGAATATTATCTTTCTTCCTCTTCCTAATCCTCTGCCACCCTCCACCTCCATTCTTGCCTGTAGCCGCAAGCAAGGGTTGGCTCTATCTGAACCTTCCTCTTGTGTTTTCTTCATCTTGGTCATCTCTTTATCAACCTCTCATTCTTGGCTTACCACAATAACCACACTTTTAGGTTTGAAAATGAAAAGCTAATGTGAAAAAACGTTCCCTTTAGTTTATTGAGCTACAAATGATGCCACATTCTATGTATCACCCAGGGTTTGGTAATTTAATTGATAAAACCCAGATGTGTCCTAGACAAGGGGCTGTTCAATGTACATGCAAAGATATTTTCTTTTTGTAATCTGTCCATATTAACCTGTTCCATTTTTATTTTACTATCACTAATAAAAATTAGTGATAAAGACATTAAAAATTATACCATACCACTGATATTACTAGACTGGAGAAGGGAACAGTCAGAACTCTGTGGGCCTATTCTGGAAAATGCCCTTTATTTCATTTGTAGGTGACAAAGCTGTCATATTTCTATACCAGGGACACAGAGGTAAGGAAAAGAAAATAATACCATTTTTTAGAACTTATTTTAGCTCTTTCGAGCAGGGTGCTCTTCTCCTACTGTGTCATTGTTTGTATCTGTCTGTCATTTACAACCCCTATTTAATGTACAGCGCTGTGTAATATGTCTGCGCTTTACAAACACAATGTATTATTATTGATATTATTATTAATATTATTATTAATAAAAATAATAATAATAATAACAACAATAAGCATAATAATATTATGTACCCATTACATTTTATTTAATTCTCTGCCCCAGTGACAATATTGTCAGTTGCTACCTGCATAAGACGTGAGGATAACTTGCAACTCAACAAAATGGTTTATAACTGTTCTTTATTTAACCAAATCTAAATTTATATATAAAATATATATTTAACTAAATATATAACCAAATATAAAAAAATACATAATAACAAAAAGTTTGAGCTACAGAAAAACACTTGATATCATAACAAAAATATCAAATAATAAATATCACTAAAAATATCAAATAGTATTGGCCACTACTCTGCCATTCCTGGAAAATGAATAGCATGGCGAAGAATTACAAAATAGCCACAAACTGATAAAAAAAAAATCAAGTAAAATCCACACGGTGTATCCATTCACACATTTCAACCTGATTTGCCTACCTAAAAAGACTTACAAGGATATTATGTGTAAAATAACATATATAAAAGACATCTTGTTATTTTAAGTGCAAAAGATCAGCAGTTAAGAAAACAATAATAAAATGAGGAAACCGAACAATGAACATCTTTTAAAAAGTTAGCAATTTATAGACTCGGTCTTCTGCTGCTACATATCCTGGAGGAGGAGAAGGAGGAAAAGTGTTAAAAAAACAAATTACAGCAGTGGATACAGAAGATTTCTGACAGAATGTCTGACACAGCTGACCCCCTTCTGTGACCCCGCTCAATATGTTTCCACAGGTAATTCCATAACTCCTCTGTAGAGTTTTTAAAGATTTCCTGTTTGACAGGGAAAACCAAGGAAGTTGCTCATTGCTGCAGAGCCAACATAAAACATTAACTTACTGGAATCTGTATAATTTATAATGGGTTTCATCGCCTAGTCCTGGGCACATGGTGAAATTCTGCTGATAACTGGGGGTTTGGACTATATAGTAAATGCAGTTACAGATATATATAATTTTTTTTTGGAATGTGCTGGAATGAGGACTGCAGGCTGATGAATGACCAACTGTGGCAAGCTCATATTTCGGAACTCGGTGCAGCTGTAGAGGAAACTAATGGCATGTGGGGACTTCAGAAGTCCCTGAGCTAATACCTGTCTCCTCCGCCACAAATTGATGGCATTAAAAAAGTTGACTCTCCACATCCTGCCAATCTAATTTTGGTGCCCCTGCAGCCATCTCTGTATTGGTGGCATGAAGGGCACCAAATTCAGCCTGTGGGACAAAGGGGATAGCATCTGTCATCCAGGCGCTCCGCTGTCTTGCCAGTAAGAGGGACATTACTGGGCATGCATCCCCTTTGGCTGGTTACTTCTGGATGCTGGTGCCCCATGCTGTTTTTTTTTTTCAATATGCTATAATTTTCCTTCCTTTCTCAGCTCAGCATATGGTTTCACTTTCCCCTTTCAAGGCAGGGAACCGGGACATGGAAGGCATAAACTGCTTTTACTTGTTCCTTTCTGAAAGGTTGCAAACAAGAATGAAGGTCCAAAAATAACATCGGTGTGATAAGTCATTAGTCATTTTTCACTGTACATATGTTAACTTGACCCACCGTATGTTAATTCATGCAACATTGGACTCGCATATGGCTGTAATAGGAATCCCAACTGGTCCCCCCGTCTGCATGGTGCCTCATTACAGACAAAACTTCCCAGAGCTTTTGTCATTAACACTTAGACAAAGTTCGGATTCCAAATTACTTGGCTGGCCTGGGGTCGGTAAGAGGGCAAAAAATGAGAGTGAAAATAGAGGTTAAACATGGCTAGCAGGACACAGGATGCAGTCTGAAATGATTAATAATCAGCTGTTATCAAATGGAATTAACATTGATTTGTGCTTGCAATGTTCAGCAAGAACTCGGAAGATTTTTTTTTTCTTTTTAATTTGAATTTTTATAAATGTTTTGAAATATTACGGAAAAATAATATTGTTAAAAAAAGACAAAAATAAAAATACCATTTATTTAACTATGGAATAAAGACCCAGCATACTCAATTGGAAAGTATCATAGTGATGGGTGAATATTATTTTGCTTTGTATGAAAGAGTTGTTATAAATATTTATATTCCTAATTAGTTAGTGAGATAGATAGATAGATAGATAGATAGATAGATAGATAGATAGATAGACCAAAAAAAGTAAAGTCTTCTCCAGAACATCCCAAAGATTTTCAATGGGGTCCGGCCTGGACTCTGTGGTTGCCAATCCATGTGTAAAATGATGTCTCATACTCCCTGAACTACACTTCAGAATTTGAGCCGGATGAATCCTTTCATCTTGGAATATACCTATACCATCATAGAAGCCAATATTTAATTGATGGCAAAAACCTGGTCATTCCATATATTCAGGGAGTCAGCTGACCTCAGCTGTTTTTGGGCAAATAACATTGCTGAACCCAGACCTGACCAACTGAGACAACCCCAGATCATATCACTGCCCCCACAGGTACCCCAGATCATAGCACTGCCCCCACAGGTACCCCAGATCATAGCACTGCCCCCACAGGTACCCCAGATCATAGCACTACCCCCACAGGTACCCCAGATCATAGCACTTTCCCCACAGGCACCCCAGATCATAGCACTGCCCCCCCGGCACCCCAGATCATAACACTGCCCCCACAGGCACACCAGATCACAACACTGCCTGCATAGCCACCCCAGATCATACCAGATGCCCTCACAGGCACCCCACATCATAAAACAGACCCCCCCGGTACCCCAGATCATAACACTGCCCTCATAGACACCCCAGATCATAAGACTGCCCCCACACAGGTACCCCAGATCATAACACTGCCCTCACAGGCACCCCAGATCAAAGCACTGCCCCCTGGCACCCCAGATCATTACACTGCCCCAAAAGGCACCCCAGATCATAACACTGCCCCGCGGCACCCCATATCATACCAGATGCCCCCACAGGCACCCCACATCATTACACAGAACCCCCAGATACTCCAGATCATACCGCTGTCCCCACAGACACCCCAGATCATAAGACTGCCCCTACACAGGCACCCCAGACCATAACACTGCCCCCACAGGATCCCCAAGTCATAACACTGCCAGCACAGACACCTCAAATCATAACACTGCCCCCACAGACACCACAGATCATAGCACTACCCCCAGAGACACGCCAGATCATTCCACTGCTCTCTCAGGCACCCCAGATCATAACACTGCCCCTATAGGCAACCCAGATCATAACACTGCCCCAACAGGCACCCCAAATCATAGCACTGCCCCTCGGCACCCCTGGTCATAACACTGCCCTCACAGGCACCCCAGATCATAACACTGCCCCCTGCCACCCCAGATCATAACACTGCCCCAAAAGGCACCACAGATCATAACACTGCCCCCCAGCATCCCATATCATACCAGATGCCCTCACAGGCACCCCACATCATTACACAGAACCCCCAGGTACCCCAGATCATACCGCTGTCCCTAAATCAGAACACTGTCCCCATAGGCTTGGTTAATTTTTTGTTGGCTGGGCAGAAATTGTTATTCATTTCCTGCTGTACAGGCCATTAGTGCTTTGGCTGTGCTATCCGACAGGAATGCTTGGAACACAAACTTTACAGAATTGCAAACTTTTTAGCCAGTAAAATATTTCTAATAAATATATTACCATTTTGTATT
>NC_092867.1:13884246-13899246 GCF_032062135.1 Pyxicephalus adspersus | reverse complement strand
GTGGATATGGTGGATATGGTGGAAGTAAGGTACAGTACATGGGAGAGTGTTATAGTAGACAAGAGGAACAGTGGAAAGGAGGATTCTAGAAGATGAAGACAGGGAAGAGTGATGGGAAACCCAATAAGGGTCCCTGAAAACAGATAAAAAGTACTGTGCAAACTCAACATTAGAAGCGGAGAATAGGAGTAGGATAAAGAAAATGGTGAATATGGGAAAGGTAAAAAATAGTACAGGGGGAACAGTAAAGGTAGAGAAATGGAATCGTAAATAGGAAAATACCAATAGCTAAGGAGGACACAAAATGGTGATGAAAGGCCCAATCTAGGGGGTCATGTGGGAATAGGAAATAAGCAATTTGGGGATCCCTATTTAATGTACAGCACTTCTATGTTGGTGCTTTATAAATACAGTTTAATAAAATTATTATTATTAATAATAATAATAATAATAATAATAATAACAATACTTCCTATTGACATCAGTTGTTTCTTTTTAACTTTTTCTTGTTTAACTGCTCACAATAACAGGCTAAAATTTATTTGTAACTCAAGAGATCGGTTCTTTAGGAAAAAAGAGATTTGTTTTAAATAAGATAAGTAAGATTCTGACCTTACAAGATTTTTTACCCCATAAACTGGAGAAGGAATTGTGAATTAACTTCACTTTCACAGGATCCTTTAGTAAATATTTTCCTCTCTCTGTGTGGTTAATCTCTTGATAGGCGTTCAGGTGCCTGGTAGGGGATCTGTGTACCGGCATGATGGCTGATAGTATGTCTGCTTGTTTTTAATGCCATCACAGGACCAAACACATCACAATAATAGTATTTTGGACACATTTACCTATACCACACACATGATAAAGAACTTCTTTCTTTGTTAGAATAATCAAAATGACAAAAGTACTCTCAATCGGCTTGTTGTTATATTTCCAGATTATAGAAAGCAGCACTAATGCCAAATATCTCAAATGATTTGTACCTCCTCATAAGAACCCTGTAAGCAGTTTCCAAAAATGTTAAAAAATGTTTCTGATAATCTGAAACATAAAAAATGTCATGTTGAGGGCTTAAACAACATTGGCTCAGTTGTGTACAGATATCATGAACATTGCAAAATTGTGGTTAAAATGTTTTGTTTAGCGCTGAAGGAGGCTAATATACTCACGGTCAAGCCTAGTTTACAGCAAAAGTCTTTAAAGCCTAACCCAACATTGAACATGGCAAATTTCAATAAGAATCTGGTTATTGAGTGAATAAAAAAAGTTTTTGGTAGTGGACAGAATATGTATCTTTCATGGGCTAAATATGTTTGCACACTACACTGCACCCCATCGCCTTTTATATGTCCCTGGAACAGGAAGTGAATGTATATTTCCCCATTGGAACAAAGACAACACACACTAAACTGAGTTTTAATCTTTCTCTACTCTGTCGTAAACTTTTAAAAAAATGTTGGTTTTACTTTTTCTATACTTTAGAGAACCATCATTGAATCTTTTAAAGCAAAAAAAAATGTTGGATCGAGTTTTACTTTAAATATCATCTCAAACATTTACATACTTTCAAGTAATTTTCATATTGTTTGCAGATAATTATTCAAAATGGCAGACTGAATTAAGAGATACACACTACTTCAGTCACCAAACAGTCCTCTTTTTTGGTGACAGATTCCCTTTAAGAAACCAGGGAACATATGTTTCTATTGACAACTATAGAAAAGGTTAGAAAAGAGGCACCTGATTGATTATGAGTCAGCATGGGCTATCTGTCTCTTGGGATTTGTCCAACCTGGCTTGGAATATAAAACGAAGCTTGGTGGCAGCTACCAACCTAAGATAACAGTCCCTACTTTTTGCTTAGAACATTTGGAATACAAATTATGTTCCCTTGTTGCTTTTTTTATGTGTAGTTTAGACTTGCAGAAGAATTTCTGTAGTGATTGTTTATTGAGGCATTGCAAAGGCTGCCCAGCCACAAAACACTGGCAGGTCTGGAAAAAAAACAAGACTTTTTTTCTGAGATATCTCACTTAATCAAAACAACATTATGCCAAGAGCCCTTTTGAGAATACGCAAAACATATCTTGTACGCTGCCATACTTATAAATAGCCCGAGCTTTCTATGGAAGAAGTTAAAAACACACAATTCACGTCTTGCTTCTTGCTTTGAAGAATGTGTGTCACACGCCTTGTCTTACTTTACACCCTTTTCCCTATTCATTGTAGAGGCGAACAATGCCATCTTCCCTTAAGGAAATCGGCAATAAAACCTCAAGCAGGATTTCCTATTCATAATTTTTCCCATTCAAGTCCTAATAGGAGCACAAAACACTGTTGGCTCTTTCCAGACGATCTTATTAATTTGATCTCTTTGCATAACTGTTTTTTTTCCTACTTAAATCTGGCATTTAGTTTTTATATAGTTTTCCAATAAATCCTATTCCTAGGTCATTCTTTTTGCCTTTTGGAACATTCCCACAATGGATACGGCAATGCAGAAACGCCATGTAGATTTATTAAAGACCCCATTTGGTTTTATTTAGCTTATCACATTTTTAATTAATGGATTTTTTCCCCTTTTTTATTTTATGACGGCCATGATCTCATTGCTTTAAAATATCGATAAACGTAGGCACACCTGCTCTATAAAACACACTTTATGTGTAGCAGGCTGTTCAGACTTTTATAAGCTATTCTGTCACCCATTGTTTCAGGGTGACACCTTGGTGTGTTGGAACCTCTTTCAGTCAACGGAGAAAATATTGGCAACTTTTTCCATGGACCTTTTTGCAAAATTTGAAGAGAAGAAAATCTATAGAATTCCTGATGATGTCACTTCTTCTATAAATGCATTTTATAGTAAAATCTGTTTGCTGCTTGAACAAAAAAGTTATTGGGTTTGCATTGTGCAGTGGGTTTCTGGAATTGTATAACTTTAATATGGGGAAAACCATTGGTTAGACTTCTGTAATTGACTCGACTGTTCCGGTTAGTTTGTTTATCTAATGATTTTTAAATATTCTGAAGCATCTCTTGTGGTGTTTTACACTGTCACAAACCTGTCATTTCACTGATTTAATAGCAGGAGTGAGACAAAATTGTCTAAATTAAATGAAGCATTGAACATGATTATCTAACGAGCAGTTGCGAATTAAAAGAAAAACTTGAGCACGCAGTCTCAAACAATCCTCCGAAACTGACAAAAAATGCAAATGAAATTAAGCTTGAATGAAATACATGAAACTACTTGACGCTTAGGCAGTGATCCCTACAGTAAGTGATACTGATGTAAAGAATTTTAGTTATATATGTATATGTTTTACATTTGTATCTTTTTTTGTTGCACAGCCCATTTATGTTCTATAGTGGAATAGAGCAATGAAGTTTCATTTTTATTCCAATCGCAGAGCTTCCTTTGTTCCATTGAGAACATTCCATGATGGTTCATGTGAATGCACCATGTGAATGGCCCCTCCTTTAGGTTATGATGTGTGCAATGGAGAGCAGATAACAATATCTGCTCCCCATTATAACTAGGCCCTCAAAAGTTATAGGAGTTCACCTCAATAGTTTACACCAGTTATTCTCAACCAGGTTCCAGGTAACCCCAGGGTTCCTTCAGATGCTGCAAGGGCTTCCTTCAAACTGTGGCTGATTGATATGATGATGCCTGCATAATTCTGGGGCTACCACCAATTCTGGTACAGCAAGCTGCATGACTCTACTTTTCTTTCCACTGCCCTCTTACTTAGGAGGCTTTTATACCACTGATCCCCAATAAATTGGTTTTCAGAAAGGGTTCGGCAAAAGCTTTACAATTTTTTAGGTGTTTCTCAGAGTTAAAAAGTTTGAGAAAGGTTGGTCCTGTTTTGTGTTGTTTTTACAATTTTAGATTTGAAAAAGTACGAAAAGTTTAAAGCTGTGAAATGTCATTGCTGTCCCCACTCGGGAGATCCATTCCACTTTGTCCTGTTGAAACCATAACAGAAAAAAAAAACATCCTTCAGTGAAATGTCACCAAAGAGCAAGAAATAAGGAGGGGCAGTAATTTGGGTATCCAGTTCTAATTGGAATGATTTCCCCTTATTTCCTGTTGCTTTTCCTTTTCAGGACATAAAAAGAAATCTCTCACCAGCTGGAACAGCAAAAAATAACCTGAAAGTGGTTTCAAAACCTAAAACCGAAAAAAGACATATTTTGGCTTAACATACAATAAAATTATAAAACCATTATGAAGCCTGGAAGTCCTACAACTGCTGGCAGTGAACGTCATGAAATAAAAGTGATATTTAGTCCTACAAAAAATGGTATTGTACTGCTTTTAGGCTACTAGATTAAAAAAAGTAACGATTAATGTCTAATATTGGACTGAATTCTAATATTGCTTTCTGGCATTTCTGGCAAGGTATATTTCTCAGTTTACAATTCGTAATTGAATTTACAGATAGTGTCCATATGAAAATGTCATTTGTAGCGTAACAGCTATTGCTTAAAGCGTATTTTCACAGCTGCAGTGTGCAGAGGTAATGTAACAGCCTGTGACAAATGCAATCTGTAATGTACTTGTTAGCAGATAGAACCATTAAAATGTCTAAAGATTAGCGCTGGAGCCTATGTCTGTGCAATGCAAAAAGATCTGTTTGCTGTTTGATTGTTACACAGCTCTGTACTGTATATATACCAGAGTAGGGTTACATTTTATACATGAGTTTGTGGTTGGATGGTCGGGTCAGGAAAATGATTAGTGCCTAAGTATGAATGCTCTACAAGAATATACATTGTGCAGATACACCTGGCAGTGGTGTGTTATTGGGAGTACAGTAATAACTGAAAACATCAAAACCTAGCCCATCCATTCTTCTTTGGATATTGGCCAGGGACTGCATAGGTCATAATGCCCATAGACATATTATCATCAGACAAATGTTTTATGTCTATAGGCAACTTAAAAGGGAGGACTACACAATACTCAGAAATCAGGGAATAAAAAGGGTCCAATTACCTGTTGACCTAGGTGAAAGCTTCTTTGCATGGTGCGGCAATGCTATTAGGAGCATTGGTTGTCATCAAAATTTCTGGTCATTGCAGAACTAGTAATAACTAAGTAATACCCCCTTTACCCCACTTCACCCCAAGTATTCTAAAACATGTTATAAAAAGGCTTTGTGATGTACAATGCCTCGAAGCAGCATCAATGAAACGGTCAATTTGTAAATAAAAATATAAACATAGCATGATAATTCCAAGTAACTAGGGGGTAAGAAACTATTATAGATCAAGGCATGAGGATGCTAATAAGCTAAACTCCAATGCAGTTTGACTGTCTCTCTGCCATGCTTAAAAACAGATTTTCACACCAAAACTTTGAATTTGATTCATGGAAAAACCCAGTTCATGGAAAAAAGTTTCCCAGAATTTGGTAACAATGCTATGTTCAGAGGTTGGCAATTTACTAGGTGGCAGACATAGAATACAATGTAAATTGGGATGCAAATTTATTGACTAAGCCAAGTTTGATTCAAATTATAAAGCTTATCACTAATATTCTATCAGACTGATCTTCAGGGAATTTTCTTTAATACCAAACATACTTTTGTGTTTGGACCTTAGAAATGCCTCCCCCCACTCACATGGGGACGTATATCACCAAATCTCTATTAAATCTGGAATAATGGCTGGATATAGAATGACGTAATGAATTTTGCATGGAAACGGCTTATTTTCTATTCTGAAAATACATTGCATGCATATTTTTCTGAAATACAAACTA
The DNA here is from genome assembly GCF_032062135.1 of Pyxicephalus adspersus. Classification (NCBI taxonomy): domain Eukaryota; kingdom Metazoa; phylum Chordata; class Amphibia; order Anura; family Pyxicephalidae; genus Pyxicephalus; species Pyxicephalus adspersus. The sequence goes on along the minus strand of NC_092867.1, from coordinate 13,893,473 downwards.
AACAAAATATCGCTTATTAAGAATAACTTGTGTCATTGCATTGTTTGGTGTACTAACAACTCCTTTACACTCCAAGATTTATCATGAGCTGTCTGAACATGCATTTCAGCTTATTGTAAAATCTTTAAAGCGGCACTGGAATGTTACAGTGGTGACAAGCTAAAAAAAATGATGTAAATAGTTCTGTAATGAGGTTGTAATACAATGTAAGAAAACATCAACAAGTATAAGCTGTATTCCAATTGGTACTCAATGGAGAGAGCTAGGACCCAACAACAAGGAGAGATCCTATAAAGAAACCGATGACTAGGGCATCAAGGCACAATCTGCCATCACCCAACAATGCTCTTTATAGAAGCAATAAACATCTGATTACTGAAGTCCAGTCCAATTCACAGGCAATAGGACTAGCCATGTCCTAGTGTCTGTGTGTTTAGCAACTTTCAACCATTTGGAGTTATGGTAGACCTAAACTCTGTACACGTGATAATAGTCACAAGTGACAAACATTTCCGCTTGTCTTGGTCAAACATCGCATTTGTTGGATCACCTAGGTTCCCCTATGATATCCTCCCCACTCTTGGAGAGCTGTAATAAATCATGCCCCATGTGTTACCTTTTAGATCACTAGACAACTGGGGGGCGCTCTTCTGCTGATGCAGATAGTTCAGACCTTACCATAAGAATGTATAAAACGAGTGATGTGTAAGAACACATGGCAGCCTAAATTTTTGGAAAGGTTTTGTGGTTCTGGGCAGGACAGCCCAATGAATTTCTGTTGCATGAAACTGGAGACCTATCGTTTTGCCATTTTTATACAGCAAAATGCATGGAAATACATTACAATTTAAATCTCCTTTCATCCCTATGTGGCTGATTCACCCTCAGCAGTTTAGTGTGAATGGTATGCAATGCATATGGAAGAGTGTACAATCCAGCCTAGGAAAAAGGGGGGGGGGGGATATTTTGAGGTTAATAGGTCAATAGACCTTATCAACACAATTGCTTTGATTTATAAAAGCTCTCCAAGGCTGGAGAGAATAGGCTTTCATCAGTGAAGCTGGGTAATCCAGCAAACCTGGAATGGATCTGGTCCAGAATTAAAAACATTTGCTAACACATAGCAAATGACTTTTAGAAATTCTTTTCCAGGTTTGCTGGATCACCCAGCTTCACTGATGAATGTGTATTCTCTCCAGCCTTGATCTTTAATAAATCTGGGCCAATGCATGAAAAATGGACAACACTAAAGCTGCATACACACGTGCAATTATTGTCATTGGAAAGGATCTTTCACGATCATTTCCAATGGCTAATGACTGCACGATGTATGAACGAGTACTGTACATTCAGCACCGTTGTGCTCTATGGAGAGGGGAGAGCGACTGCGCTCTCTTCCCCTTCCCTTGCATTAAGATCATTCGTCATCCATTGTCCGTGGATCCACCAGGAGGGTCATTGGGACGATGGACAACGGGCGCTGTACACATGCCAGATTCTCGTCCGATATCGGCCCTGAGCCATTGGACATGTGTACGTAGCTTTATGGACTACTAACAATGGTTAACCTATGTAGATGCATTAAAATGCACATAAACCATGCATATGTATGAACAGGTCACTAAGCACAATCACCAAAAATTTACATTACCCCTTGGGTATAAAAAGTTAAATCTTGTTGCTATGAGTTCCTACAATTAGCACATCACCATTGCTCTTTGTGCAGCCTTATTAAAACCAATTCCAATATGTTCTCATTTTTTTTTTTTAAAAAAGCTCCTTTACTAATTTCTAAATGATTTTCTCTCCCTTCTTCCTATGGCAGAGGCTGATAATTAGACCTAACCCCAAGAGGTGCAGACTCTTCTCCAGCTATTGAGATGTACAATATTCCCAGTATTAGTCTTTGCATCAGGAAACTGGACACACGTTACCGTTCAGAAGCAGAAGCAGCATGGCAAAATATTGCTTTCCTCCCAACGATTACGGTTCGCCACGCCATCCTCCTTAGCAGATAAAATATGAGCGTGCAGATTGCACCTAGCAATGATTAAATATTTACCGCACAAAGAAGGTTCCAAGTAATTTTTACATTTAATGGCTGCAAGCATTTGTTTGTATAGTATCACAAGTACAGTATTGAACCGTTTATTGAGCTGTTTGTCGAGCACTTTTACTAGCCTTAGTAACATTTTAAATTGCAAGTCTTTTTTTTTTCCATATAATGTGCTGAAATAAACTGGATAACTCCAAGTCTCCTCTCAGCAGCTGGTAGATATAAATTATATATTAAACTGTATTTGCAATGGATCAGTGCGTATGACAAGGAGTCTTCACCAGCCTTTGTCGTGCCAATGGAGTGTGTGTGTGCTTTTAACACAGTGGCTAATACAAATGCTTTTTTCTCTATTATTATTTTTCCAAGTCTTTAAAAAAAAAAGATATAATTCAGAAAACGGGCAACACTTAACAGAGCTAATCTCTTGTTCTGATTCAGACTTCAAGATCAACAGCCTGTAAATAAGTAAGAGGGGGGAGCGAAAAGAAAAATGAAGGGGGGCCTAAACGGATTTCATATTGTTAATCTTTCTACAGTGGGATCTTTAGCTTCTTTTCGACTCCTCTCTTTGTTGACAGAAGTGGCTGTTATTGTGCCAGCTTCAGTGGCTCAGAAGCCGGTTTCTTTTGAAGGGGCTCCTATCGGTGCTCTGCACGTGTGCCACCGTCACCCTGCGCTGGAGAGATAGGTTGGCCACAGCCGCGCGAGGCGAGATTGAATTTGCGTGCAGCTCAGTAGCATATGCTGTATTCAGCTCCTGTAAGTAGTGCGGAGCGAACAGTAAACGATGACAATGGGTAGTGCTACATGCTCAATACCTCCTCTTGCTCTTATTTGACTTTTGTCTGCATCGCTGATTTTATTATGACAGCCTGAATACTGAGGAGGGAATTAAACTGTTAAGCAAGCATCAGAGGCTGTCTAATGTTTAATGCAAGAGTCGAGGCATGTAAGAACTGATAATGAATACAAACAGGACGACATCTTATTTGCTATGTGTGTTTTTTTTTTTGTACTGAGATGACTTGAGAGCTTTGACATCTTTTATGCCAATTTTTTTTTTCTTTTAAATTTCGAGGGGTTAAAATTTTTGAACGCCGCTGACAAACGCGCCTAAATGTGATGTGAATTAAAGCCGGCTGTAGGAGACTGTAATACTTGGAAATCACCACCTATAATAATTATCTATAGATAGGAGCTAGTCATGGCTGTTAAAAGGTCACCCAGTGAGATGTAATTGCCTTTTTCATACTCCACTACATTTAGTAGGACAGAAGCACGACCCTGCTGGCAATTGCCGTAAATATGCCATCTTGAGAATGCAATGAAACATGCCAGCACTCCCCAGCTCTCTCTGACTGCCCAGCGATGGCGTGATATCCAAAAGAGAAATAGAAATATATATGTAAAAAAATCCCAAAAAATAAAAGGCGGTGTAGTACAGATGTAAAAAATGTAAAAATAAAAATCCTAACCATTCACAGGCAAAACATCTAAAAATCCTGCCAGGGGAGCGTCGCCGTTTTCAAATCGCATGTGGTCCCTTTCGCCACAGCACGTGCTCGTCATGGGGATGAGTGTTTTTATTTATTTCGCTTCTGTGAAAAAAAAATCTCTTTGAGATCCGCTGATTACAGAGACATGTTTATTAAAATCAAATCTGTTTGTTTCATTTTGGTTTGCACGGTACAAAGACGAAATAAAAAATGGAAATGAAAGATATTATTATTGGAACAAATTGCTACTTAATTACCATTTACGTTCACGGATGCGTTCGTTTATAACACAGAAATAATAATAAAAATCGGATGTCTTTTATTTGGCTTTCTAAGAACACCTGGGTTGTGTTGTATTCTGCTTTAATAAAGTCAGATTGGTCTGTAAAGTATAGGAAAAGCAAGCGTTTTAAATCAATATTCCTTATTTATTATGTTATGGTGAGAAAAGTTTGCAATTTTAAATTAGGCACTATAAATCAGACCGACTTGTGTTTTCTGGCTGGATTGTAAACCCTGATTAACAAGACCTCATGATTATTATTATTATTTTATTATTATTATTATTATTATTATTATTATTATTAATAATAAACATGATTCTTGCCAATGTTCCAGTCTCTGTTTCTCAGGTTGGGCATACATTCCCCACCATATAAAAGCATAATATAATATAAAAAGCATTCTACAATTTTATAGCACTGATGGATTTATATTCATGAGCTGATTATATATGAGCAGATATTTTGTCAGATTAAAGACTTGAGAACTGACTGTCCTTGTAATGATCGTCCAGGGTAAGTATGCATATTCTACTTTCTACTTTTTCTGAACACTCAAAATATATAAAAGCCCTTACTGAATGACATGTAAAGCCCGGTGTATAATATATAATCGCCATTTTCTTATGTATGTTTTTACCTTTTTTGTTGATTTTAACCTTTTTCTGCCGCCTGCATGCACTCCAGTGATGGCAGCATGTCATTTTGCACAAACGTGTTTCATGGCTGTGTAATGTGTGTTGAAACTGACACTTGTAGTCCCCATACCTGACAAGGCAGTATTTATTAGGTATACATAGGGACAAATTATTGTCACTTTTATAACAAATATTCAGGATCTGTATGGCAGGATCACCAGCTACTTTTTAATGCAAGATGCAGATTTACAAACATAAACATGTTAAGGTTTATATAAGAGTTAGTGATTTGATTTGCATACTTTAACAGATATGTTCCGGCATTCACAATCATACTGACAATTAACTTGTTTATTGCTTTTGTTCCATTTGGCTGAGCATCTTCCCACTGACAAGTTCAACAACCCTTTAACCCAAAATTTGGTATTTGTTTACGAGCAGATGCTGGAGAGTTACATCACCCTGCAGATGCTTTATGACTTGCAGGGACTCCATTGGACAAATCTTTGTGTCCCCAGATCTGAACATCTGCTGTGTATATTCGGGGCAATGTAGATGAGAAGTAGATTCCGCCTTGTTATTTTAGAAGTGTGACTCCAAGGTGAATAGAAGCGGAACTAGGAGATATAGCAGGGAGACGTCACCTACGCAGCCTATAAAGGGCATATAGATTCCACAAATAAAAAATCAACACATGGAACTTTTGGGTGAAATAACCCTTATGTGAATAATACCTATTGAGAGACAAAGTAATCATAGTATTGAATTCACCTCAAAATATTCATCCATTTGTGCTCTTTTGTTGTTCTTCACCATGCCTGTTGCCAATGTCATTACATACAAAGCAGAACTAGTGGTCACATCTGGTCCAGCATTGTACATGGAAAGGATACACTTTCATCAGAGAAGCTGGGTGATCCAGCAAACCTGCAACAGATCTGGTCCAGGATTGAAAACATTTGCTAACAAATTGCAAAATAACTTTTAAGGAATCCATTCCAGGTTTGCTGGGTCACCCAGGTTCACTGATGAAAGTGTATCCTCTCCAGCCTTGGAGAGCTTTAATAAACCAGGCCCAATGAATGAGTTACCAACAACAATCCAGACTCCATTGGACCATAAGTTAAAGTATTACTTTTCCTTGATTTACTCCCTCCAGAAGTTAGCATTATGTTCTTCATCAACAAATCACTGCCCAGTGTTAGACTTTAAACCATGCAATACCTATAAATGTCTCTGGAATCTGTTCCATCTGCTATCAATTCACAGTTTTCAACCATCAGTTTAAAGAAAAATGACATGTTTCTAAAACTTAGTGAAGTTTATTCTTAATGTACTGAAATTATTTTGTCTCGTGTCTCCATTTATGAAGAGTATCTGTACTGGCATGCAGGTATTTCATAAAAGTAATTTTTTTGTAACAATTTATTTTGCAATAAATACCTATTGCAATTTGTTAGATGATTTCCTTAGATCTACCAACTATTATATAGTGATAGTGCTTCCTGATTACCATATATTACCATATATTTATGTATCTATAGATAGATAGATAGATAGGTTTCTTAGATCTAAAGGGTATTGATCGGAGCTTCTGCAACCCTGACTGTACCATGCATGGAAAGCTTTATATAAAAACCATATTTTTGCATTTTTTACACACTTTGAGTGTAGTAATGCAGCTCAAGGATTGTTCACCTCTCTCTCTCAGTGCAAGTCAATGGGCCTGATTTATTAAAGCTCTCAAAGGCTGGAGAAGATACACTTTCATCAGTGAAGCTGAGTGATGCTGCAAATCTAGATTGGTTCTTTTAAAAGTAATTTGCTATTGGTTTTCAATCCTGGACCAGATTCATTCCAGGTGTGCTGGATCACCCAGCTTCACTGATGACAGGGTTTCCTCTCCAGCCTTGGAGAGCTTTAATAAATCAGTTCCTATAAGTCTGTTTAAACTGACCAAAAACGTTACAGTCTCAAGGTAGCCTGTCCTGTAATTAGGATTCTGTAGGCAGTTGTAATTATTTATTAAAGGAGCAAATTGCACTTGGAAAAAATCTCATACTCTCCATGTTAAACAGAGACATAGAAGTTTGGAATGGCGAGCTTGCAAAAATACAAAGCGCACTCCAAAAACAAGCTTTAAATCCAAAACATCTAGGAGCTGACGACCCACCAAAGCCCAGCCATATTTTCTGTTGTCATGCAGTTATATTGGCCTTGATTTCCATACAGCTGTGACTATCCCAAACTTTATTTAAAATCTGACCATACAATTGTAAGTTGTTTAACTGTTGAAAACTCCTTTAGAAGTACCAGAATCAATGTAGTGCAAGGACCAAGGTAGGCGTTCAAATTAGCTGACTTTGATAATAGGTAATGAGATTGCATAGAAATTGTCAGATCGGGTTGTAAAGTTTATGGTCCCCTTTATCCAGAGAGCAAAAAGTATCAGCCCAACCTGTATAGAATTCTTAGTCGAGTCACCACAAATTAGTCTAGATGACTGAAGCACCAGTACTGGCTGCAGTCTGTGGATGGGGTTGCAGTGCTAGCAGCAGTCTGTGGATGGGGTTGCAGTGCTAGCAGCAGTCTGTGGATGGGGTTGCAGTGCTAGCAGCAGTCTGTGGATGGGGTTGCAGTGCTGACTGTAGTCTGTGGATGGGGTTGCAGTGCTGGCTGCAGTCTGTGGATGAGGTTGCAGTGCTGGCTGCAGTCTATGGATAAGGTTGCAGTGCTGGCTGCAGTCTGTGGATGGGGTTGCAGTGCTGTCTGTGGATGGGGTTGCAGTGCTGGTTGCAGTATGTGGATGGGGTTGCAGTGCTGGCTGCAGTCTGTGGATGGGGTTGCGGTGCTGGCTGCAGTCTGTGGATGGGGTTGCGGTGCTGGCTGCAGTCTGTGGATGGGGTTGCGGTGCTGGCTGCAGTCATGAATAATGTTGAATTTTAGGGAATTTTTTTCACCCCTCTACTTTCTATACTACACACCAAATGTACCAAATAAACACTTTTTCTAGTACTGTGGGAATTAACATGGTACCCAAAGTTTCTTTATTTTCAATTATAGAAATACAATTTAATTCAGACATGTTTCGACATTCAACTTCCTTCAGAATGTGAACTTCTAGATATAACCTTCTAATAGGAGGAAAGAGTAGAACTCCCCATTCATACAGTGGGGTGGGTCAGTGACCAGTCTGTATTATTTTATTGCTAGGAGGTCCAGGACCTGAGTGTAATATCTGATAATGGTTCCTAGAACACAGGACTGGCTCACAGACTAGTATCCTAATTTATTCATTTGTCTGGAGTTTACCTTATATAATAAACATTATCTGTCACAAAAAAAAATGTATAAAACTTGTTGTAATTCATTCACCCACATCTAGATATTTATAATGTGGATCACCATTTTTTCAACCTAGTGCTTGTAACTGGCATCATTTTACTTCAGGATGGAATAGAAATCTCAATAGTCAATTATACGTGATAATAAAACCAAATTTCAGGGTACTTTTGCATTTTTTAAAGGGCTCCACACATTTTCCAATTCTTGTTGCCATTTCCACATCCCGTTCTTTTAGCCCTCCGGTGCAATGGTGCTACCGGTTATTACCAATTGAATTTTCAATAGCAAACTTACCAAGCCCTAACTTTGACGAATTTTATTTCACATTTGTCAAAAGACATAAACCTGACAGCATTACAGGGGCTGTATACTAAAAGTAGTATCTCAATTCCAGCAGTCTGTCCAACCCACTCCTCTCCGGGGATGCGTTAAATCTGGGCCCAATTCGCAGCTTTGTTTGAACATTATATTTTTTCCCTTTTTCTTCCCACCTTTGATATTTATTTCAGTGTTAAATCTATTCTTCTCTTCATCCATTACCCTGTTTTATTTCTGTTTTTGAGAACCTATATTTTTGCTAATAAATATTCAGTGCACCATTTCATCCTGTATTTAATATGCCCAGTGCACGCTTGCTATTCCAACTCCGCAACAGATTGAGTGGACATTCCACTGTTGCAGCGTAGTCGTAAAAATCAGGAACTTATAAAATTTCTACCTTTCCTCCCTTACCATAGGTTTTGATTCAATGCCTTCTTGTACTTTGTCCCTACTGGCTTCTGGTAGCGCAGAACAGAACCACAGCTCCCCCCTGTGGCCTCTGGGTGGATTACATCGCCTTGTACACAAGAGATCCTTCTACAATTGTTTCTGTGTTCAGCAGTGTTCACATTTTTTTAGCACCTCCTTATTCTAATATAAAGGACTCTTAAGATATGCTAATTTGGGCCATCATTTTAACAGCATTTGCTAGAAAGAGTAAGAATTGATTTTTAGATAGGGCAATCAGCATATGATATAGCGAAATCAAAAAATTGACATTTGCTATATGCGTGCGTATACATAGAACACATATGACTGTGCTTAATCAAGTCTAGTTAAGTGACATGTATAAAATGCAAATTCCATACAAAAATAAAATAAAAAAAATTACAGAAAGGGATGAATCTAAATCCTAAAAAAGCTTCTTTAAAGTTTTAAAGCCCATTTGCTAGAATTTCAAATGCAACATATTTTTTTTGCTGGCATAACACCAAACAAATCTATAGAAGAAATGTGCATGGGTATCATTCAGTGGCATTTAGGGTTGAAAAAAAAATAGTTGATATGTGTTATCTAAGCCTGCATGTGTACAATATGTGTGCAGATGTATGCTATTCCCTAGCCATCATAACATATGACACTGTAA
>NC_092867.1:13853549-13877339 GCF_032062135.1 Pyxicephalus adspersus | reverse complement strand
TATATATATATATATATATATTATGTGTATATATTGGAGTGATATGTTTTATTATTATATTATAAATTTAGTTTAATTCTGTTCATCAAATGATTGAATTTAAATTTCTTTATTGAATTTACAAGATTAGAAAAGAACATTTAAGCAAAGCTGTGTGTTCCAAAATCCAAAGAATCCTTTATTAAAATTTTTATGATTAATAATAAACAGGATTTATATAGTGCCAACATATTAGGTAGAGTTGTACATTAAATAGGGGTTGCACATGACAGACATATACAGAGAGTGACACAGGAGGAGGAGAGGACCCTGCCTTGTGTAGGTTCCAAATTAAACTGTACAATAACAGTTCATTCCTTTTTTGGCCCCATGTAACCTGGACCAATCAAGAACCTCCTGGCACATGGAAAAAAAAATTGACTCATATATTCACCCTTACCTGGAAATTCTGGTATCAGCTCTTGGATTCTGAATGGAGCAGTCCTAGAGCAAAGCTAAGTGGCCCTTTTCAATTGCCCCATGTAAAGGATCTCTTCATTATAAATGTTAAAAAACTAATTCTGGGTGAGGATCGATGCTGGGAATTTCCTAAACTACAGAACAGGTTCTGTGAAAACTCAGGTGTTTTAAAAAGAAAAATAATCCTGAAAAATGTTAATAAAAATGAAAATAAAAGTCTAAACAAGTCCCATTTCCAGTTACTAGATAATTCACAAGCCTCACCAATAAAACAAAAGGCTGCTTTCCTAACTTGTGTCTCAAATGCTCCCCCTTCCAGACACTGCAGATAACTGTGGGAGGGAATCTGTGGCAGAGGCAGTGATGTCAATCTAGATGTCAGTGGGCGGGGCTGGGTGTGGCTAGGTGCAGACTGACAAGACCAATGAGTCAGCAGTGACAGTTTCTGATAGCCACGCCCACTACAAACTTTTATTCCACTTTAAAGTAAATAGGCAGCGGCTACATAAATGATTGGTGACTGCTCTGAACTCTGGAGTTGTGCAGCATTGTTGCCACCCCATCACTAGAAGCTGCAATAGGTGCTCTATCAATGGTAGTACTCTCACCTGCTCCGGATTGGTTGTTTAAAATGAATGTACATCACACTGCAGTGAATTCTATAGTTACTGAGCTGCACAGATGAGATGGAACTCAAGTTTTTGTCATGCTGTAGTGATGACTCTACCCATTTGACCTATGTCTGTATCTAGAACAAGCTTTTTGGACCTTTTTAACATGGGAGAACCCTTGAAACAACTTTCAGGTCTTAGAGGGCCCCTTTCATAATTCCTATATCCACAGATCACAGTACATTCGTGTGGTGGTCAGTAGGAAGAATTCATCTTACATTGCTGGCCATTGAGAAGAATGTCACCAAAAAGATCATTGGTGTCACCTAAACTGACCTGAAAGGCACAAACTGCTCAAGGAACCTCTAGCAACCTCCGGATGAACCCTGGCTGAGAATCTCCTCCCCTAGTGGCTACATAAAAAGTTATATGGGAAGGTAAGGGGAGGGGCAGAGGAGCTTGGCCAGCACAACAGTAATTATACCCTCCTAGAAAAGCAGGGGACAAAGACATGGCTTGAGGAAATGGGATCTGTGGCTGTGCTATGGGAAACGACTCTTCTTAGTCTAATTCCTTAACAAAAATTCAAAAGAAAATGAAAGGCAGGGTTTTTTAGGCAAGTATCAATTGTGTATAATTAGCATGCCTAAAAGAGAATGCAAATAAAATCTCTTAGTAACCAAAATACTATGATGACCTACGTCACAAATCTATAACATTGAAAAATAATACATGTTTCACCATAACTGCATGTGTCACTATGCCTCTTTTGAATTACTTGATTATGCTTTGATAGACTCTCTGTAACTGTCCATACTCGTGTATATATTTTCATATATTATTGTACAGCTGCTCTGACATTCTCTGTTCATCCCCTGAAGAAGCCAACATGGCGAAATGCGTCGGGATAGAGATTTTCAAATGATATCATCTTACTGTATAGTCAGACCACTGATTGTCTAGTTAAGAATATGCAAGCCTCTTGATGATCCATCCTCAGGGGCCACTATAGCATGAACTGTATTTTTCATTACTTTATATGTACCACAAGTGTTACTCACTGTAAATTTATTTGCATACTTTTTTAGGTATGCTAATTATAGACAATTTACACTTGCCTAAAAAAAACCCTGTCTTTCGTCTTTTATTAAAATTTTGTCTTTTGTAATAGGGATCGCTCCAGGCCAAATATTAGCTCGGCCGGTGGGCAACAACATTTTACAACTTCTGCCTAATGATCTTTAACCTCGGATCCGACATAAACTAAATATTAAAAAAGGAAAGGAATGTGCTTTTACCTGTAAGGCCGCCATAAATCAGTGTGCACTGCCGGTTATAGTAAATATAGTAAAACCTTTATATTTTGCAGGATATCACCATGATGTATATGTAGCTTATATGACTTCATCAAAGTCTTTTCTATTTACTGTAAAGGGCTAGAAGCTCTTTAAAAACAAACCCGTCCTTCACACCCTGAAAAAGTTGTGTCAGCCATGGGAAAGCGGCTGCACTCCCCCATTCCTTGTGTTACTGTCGCTCTCCAGGCACTTCAATATTTGCTGTGATGTTGCATCTGAAAGCTGCTTTGTGCTACAGCAAGTGAGACACTTTGAGGTGACAGCAGAGCAATGCTGGCACAGCTCAGCCCTTGCATTGTATATGCAGGGAAATTCCCTTCTCCGTTTTGCTTCTGAGAGTTGTTGTGTTTTAAGAGCACTATCTCTTTTGAAACCACACATCATTTTTTTTTCTACTTTTTCAGCCTAGAGCTAGATTGTAATGTGACAGTGTGCACACATCACCCAGCCGTCCCGGTGACAGCTCGATCAATTTAACTCCTGCTCTGCTTTGACTGCCATTCCCACCAGGCTTCCACAGGGTTAAACTAAAATGGCCTTAGATTTTTTTTATATTTAAAGGAAAGATATCATTTCGGCATTTTAAGTGATTTACGACCTTCACATTTATATACGCTCGTCGTGCCATATTTTATTATTTTAAATATTGGTGTGCCAGGTGACTAGTAGTTATCTGTATATGAGCAGTCTATTTAGTTACCCTGCTGAACTTGCTGGGATAAGATCTGGTATAGGATGTGCCACCTAGGGGGTATTTTTTATTTTATTATTTTTTTAATAGACACAGCAGACCCATGGATTTACATTGATACAGTAAAACACATTCTCCATGTAGCAGTGGATGCCAGTTCTCCCTCACCGACATTTTGCCCTCTTGGCTAGCATTGGTTTGATTCCATAGAAATCTTGGTGATACTGTCACTAGTAACCTAAGCTATAGGGTAAAGGTAACTCAGATCCCAATAACAAAGTTAAACCCAATCCGAGAGAAGGCTTTCTGGCTAATTCAAGAGAAAAAGTAAAAAACAGCAATCTGGCTGGCTCTTTATTGCAGAAGGGACAGGCTTTGTCTCTTCTGCAATAAAACAAACTTACCTGTCTGTTCTCAATCTTCTCTAAGAAGTCTGTGCGGCACATTTCACGTGCAGCTCCCTCTACAACCCTGGCATAGCTGGCTACCGGGAATGGGCCTGTTTTTAATAAACCTGAGTGATCCAGAAAAACCTGAAATGGATTTGCTATTTGTTAGCAAATGTTTTTAATCCTCGAGAAAATCCATTGCAGGTTTGCTGGATCACCCATACATAGTCTTACTCTGAAGACTCACCAGTCCTGCAGGCTGCACCAATCCTGTTCCAGGCTGCATGACGCCCAGCATCATTCAACCACTTTCTGTGTCCACAGGCGTCAAGGCTCCGCCCATCTTCATGGATATACAGGGGAATGCTGCAGAGAGTGGTGCCATATCTGGCCCTGATTTATTAAAGCTCTCCGAGGCTGGAGAGGATTCACTTTATTCAGTGAAACTGGGTGACCCAGCAAACCTGGAATGGATTTCTTCAAAGTCATTTGCCATTTGTAAGCAAATATTTTCAATCCCGAACCAGATCCACTCCAGGTTTGCTGGATCACCCAGCTTCACCGTTGAAGGTGTATTCTCTCCAGCCTTGGAGAGCTTTATTAAATCAGCCCCTATGGATCCAGTCACTACCAAAAAATAAAAAAAACAGATGAAGAGGGCTTGAGATCTCACTGAACATAATGGTCCTGATTTATCAAACCTCTTATGGGAGAACCTGGCCCGGCATCCATGCATGTGAATGTTGGAGGCACAAGGCTAGGGGATGCAGATTCCGGGTGGGCATGTGATGTGCAAGTGGGCGGTGTGCTTGTGTTAGGGGGTAGGACCAGCAGGAAATTTAAAATTAGAAGTATTTTTAATTGTCAAATGTACTGATTTGACATTTAAAAATACTAAATTATTCATACCGCCAGGGAGGTTAAAAGCATCAGAAATCCATTCCAGATTTTCTGGATCACCCAGTTTCTCCCATGATAAACCCAATCTATAGATTTTTTTTATGTTGGAACAAAAAGGCTAAGAGGTAACCTGAGCCCAGAGCTGGGTTTTATTCTGATATAAATGAAGACATAAAGCACATTCAGTGAATGATAAACCAAAATGAAAGCATGACCACAGAGTCTAATGAGCACCTATGGCTGCCACTAGGTACATATTTAAATATAACAAAACAAGATTTTTTTTTCCAAAGCTGAAAAGAATATTTACATTGAATGGTACAGAGCTCCCCACATATAGTGATAAAATAACAAGTGAACTGGAATTATTTAATTGCCACTTGTCTATCCTGAGAGGAACATCAATTCAGTGTGTCTTGAACCTCGTTGATACCACTTTTCAATAATTCCCGATGCATTATTGTATTTCTGAACTTCTTTCCCTTTAATACTTTGCTTCCTTTAATGGGTGACTGGCTATATTCTATGGTGTATTTTTGTGACACAGAAGCAGCGGATAAGTCTATGATGCACTTCAGCTATGTGATTTAAAAATCCCACACCATATGTTTTCTCACTGGATTGCCTTGTCTTGCAAAATTACGGGAGTCGATGCTTAAAAACACAATTAGGTAGTTTAAAATGAAGCATTAAAGGAAAAAAAAGCATGCACCTCTTTCTTTTTTTTTTGTTCTGCATTTTTTTTTGTTTGTTGTGATCATTGTGTTCATTAGTTTTGAAGGTTTTTTTTGTATTTGTGTTATAGCTGAATCACTTGCTTTGTTTTTTCTGATTATATAGGTTGGGGTTTAATTATACATGAAAAATATGGTAAACTAAAAACTGCAGAATGTTTTTTTTTTTACTCACCAGTCCTGCAGGCTGCACCAATCCTGTTCCAGGCTGCATGACGCCCAGCATCATTCAACCACTTTCTGTGTCCACAGGCGTCAAGGCTCAGCCCCTATTCATAAATATAGAGGGGAATGCTGCAGAGAATGGTTCCATATCTGGCCCTGATTTATTAAAGCTCTCCGAGGCTGGAGAGGATTCACTTTAATCAGTGAAACTGGGTGATCCAGCAAACCTGGAATGTATTTCTTCAAAGTCGTTTGCTGTTTGTATGCAAATATTTTCAATTCTGAACCAGATCCACTCCAGGTTTGCTGGATCAACCAGCTTCACTGACAAAAGTGAATCATCTCCAGCCTTGGAAAGCTTTAATAAATTTGCTTTAATGAATGTACTCCCGTGCACATGGGCCAGGTAAAGATTTCTGAAAGTATAGGTAAATAGTTGCAAAGAGGCAGGTGTATTTATTTAATTATAGAAGAGACACCGCCTGTCCCTTCTACAACCAAGAACCTCCCTGCTCACTATTATTTTATTTTTACCTTTAGATCTACTTTTTATATAAGAGCAATCATCTTGAGGTGTCTGCACCTAGGCAGGACTTTTATTTTTAAAGTTTAGAACTGAGTAAGATCCACCATATGACTCATTTATCAGCGTTCATTAGAACTGTCTTTGTGCCTGCATCACACTGAAGACTTAAGAATGACAGCTGGAGAATGAAGGTTAGAACCGAGCTGGTTGCTAAGTTGGAATACAGACAGTTCTAGCTGGAGACTCTCACATAAATGAACTCTATGTCAGTTTGAGACCGCTGAATTTTTTACTGCAGTCACTTTTCATGAACAATTTAACCTCACATCTGCTGAAAACAATGATCCAGTGTTTTTACTCTATAACACAATTTAGGAGTATTGTTAATTTATTCCAAAATTAGAGCCAAATAAAACTGAATGGAAATAACATTGAATTAGATTATCACCTTGGGTTATGTCATACGCCTTTGTAGCACATAGTAACTTCCATTTATGTTTTAAGAAGGGAAGTTTTTCACATGGTCATGATGCTTTTTTTTTCGTTTTTTTTTAAATGGACATCCACAGATTCCTGATGGAGAATACTCTTTGGCGGACCAACTTAAAGCAGAAAAGCAATGAGAGTCCATCTCTAGCCAGCCAGGAGAAGATGGCTCGCTTGCTTTGCATTGCTATAGTCCTAAAGTTTATTCCCCTAAACTTTCTTAGTGAGTTGTTGTTTTTTATATTTATGTTGCCAATAGTGGTGAGTAAATTGTGGAAAGTTCAATCAATTTGGGTTCATTCAACTTTTAAAATCTCTGAAATTTGTGAATTTCTGAACCAAAGGTTCATTGAAGTTAACTATATTACAAACTAGGTGTAAAAAGTGTATATTACACAACAGCAAAGTTTGCAAAATTGCACAAAATGCTCCAAAGAGCACCTAAAAGTCCTAAATAGCAAAATGAAGAGTAAAAAAATTGGCACGCAGACTGGGAAATCAGAACAGGAAACTGCTTCCATCAACCCTGATAGAAATTCATTGTATTAGGGGTATGAGGGTGTGGGACATTGGGACATTGGGAGTCAAGCTAAAAACCTGGGTAACAGTAGCCGTGGTCTAAGTAGTTTGGGAATCCAATAGCCAATAATAATACTGAAATGTGATTGGGATAGAATATTCACTACAAATGTCCAGTTCAGAAAGTTTGTCCAGGATTTATTCTTGCAGTATGGTTAAAGCATTAACTTGTTTCTGTGTACTATTACCAAGGAAATGAGCCATTTCAATTTTAAATATGAAGACATTCACCTACCAAGGTTTCCAAGGGTTGTAATCCACCTATTTTACATGTTTCTTCACGGATATGTCTGCTGGTGGGTCCTGTTTTAGTATACCCCAGGCAGATGCTGTATAATCTCTGTTTTAGGAGGGCCATAAGCAGCTAGATTGTTTAGGGGCACATCAAACCAAGACAGATAAATATGGAGCATTGTATTTTCATGTTTTGCATTATTCTTTTCAGTTAACAAGCAGATCTTAAGACTTCTTTACATGTTTTCCATTTTGCCTTATCTCTTGTAAAAAAAAAACTGTTGTTAACAGGGCTCAGTAACTCAAACTGACATTTTCAATCCAAATAATGAATTGGAGCAGTGGTATACAACTCTATTTTTTTAATTAGATTCAGTGGGTTGGAAGGGAACATCTTCTGCTCTGAGATCTCTTTCAATGCCGATAATATTCAGAGATTCCTGTGCCATGCATTAAAGATTTATTTGTAAAGAGATATTTATCTAATACTATTATATTCTCCTTTTAATATTGGATGACCTGTAACTGTTGTTGGCCCTCAAGTAACTCCAGACATCCTATTATTGCCCCAGTGACCAATTAATCCCAGCATTGTGGATGTATGAAGCATCACCTCTGTTTTACTTTGCACATATGATTAGTTCCTAGCAGCTGATGTTTTTGTACGACAAGCAATGAGAATCCACCACATTTGCACTTGGTATATAGGGTATATTAACCCTTTGCAATGTCTAGCATGGAGTACACATAAAACAAAGGAAAACTTCTGCAGAAAGAAGCCCGGTGATTTATTTGTAATAATTCCCTTGCAAATGTTCAGCTAATTTAACATTCACATTTGCTTTGCTTTCCGCACCCTGCAACCAGCCTAAAGGATTCTGTTTTCTGGCTTTTCCAGATGAGCTGTCAATGTTTAGCTTCCCCAACTCAAAGTTTCTTTTGTTGCACTTGGTGGACTGTGGTTAGGGGCTTCCTCTGAGCAACATAAGCCTGGCCTTGCTGTGTGTCTTACACTAATACCTTCACAACTGTAAAGGAACAGGGAACTTGAGAAATAGCCTGCAGCCATACACATGATTATTTCACCAAATCTGCATCTTTTTAGCAGTAATGGGGATGCGTTTCACAAATGCTCCCTGTTTCTAAATAGATATTAAGTGGTTGTCTCTAGTTCCTTCCCTCTGTGGAGTCTCCAGAGATTGGCATCCTCAACCCACCCACTCCGCTCAATCTAACCTTGTGCTGAGCCCTCTGGCAGCTGGGATCAGATCCTGGCATCTGGCAGGGGCTACAGAAGGGACTGCATCAAGATAGCTAGCCAAATGATACAGCCCTCACTGGGGAACCTTTCTAATGTCTGACTACACCAGGCTGCCTGCCTCTTCTAAATATTACATTTAAAAAGAGCGAGAGAGAAAGCAGCATGATTCCATGTTCTATTCATGCTCTGCATGGCATGCTCACCAGCAGAAGCACACAGGGTTCAGAACAGGAGACACATAAAGCACAATCGCAATGTACGGTCATTTTATATATTATTCTACCAGGCAAAATTCACTAAATCACAAATTTAGTAGTTTCTTGACCCCATGTTTAAAAGCAATGTGTCACAATGGGGCTGCCATTGTTTAACTCCCTTTTTGGGAATGCTATCATGCTGGTGATGCTTTAGCTGGAATATTGTGTAGCTGACCCTAAAGAAGTATGGAATTTAGACACCCAGGTACACAGCATCCTTAAGTGACCCAAAAAATATTATATTGGATATTTGTATATTATTTCCAATAAAAACTATATGTCCAATACAGGTAATGTAGGTAATGCAGGTAATGCTTAATGGAATAAGGATATTAGGATAATAGTTTTCCTGTTGGATCAAATTATATCAGGTTTTTTGTTGCCTTCCTCTGGACAAACTATGTCCATAGAGTTTTTATCTGGGATATGTTTATTTCCCTAGTGGTTGAACTTGATGGACTTATTTCTTTTTTCAACCTGACTATGAAACATTTGGCATGAAATGATTTATTAAAAATCATATTACCGGGGCTTATTTATGTAACCCTCTATGATGGAAATTTATTATGACCTATATGTTAGGCAGAGCCATCATCTACCTTTTAAAAAGGACGTCACCCATGTCACTCCCCATCCTTCTCTTATAAATGTTTCACTTTGGATCTCCAACTCTATGGAGCTGCCAGTTCTACTTGAAGATCAATTAATCAAAATGGCTACAGAGGAATTTATCGGGAGCTAGGATGATAAAATACTTATATGTTTAGCCTCCTTATCACCCTCCATTAACCTCCCTGGCAGTGTTCCCGAGTGTGGCTTAGGGTTAATTTCTACCATCAAAAAAAGTGGTAACCTCGAGCCCTACTCAGGGTGTAATTACCAGGGAGTTTTTAAGTATTACCTGGTCCCCACGTGCCCCTGGCGTCCTCCTGCGATGCCCGACATCTGCTTCCCCTGGCGATGCCGCCACCCTGCACATATGCTGGCCGGCATTTGAACATTGAAGAACATGAGAACAGGGGATGCAGGGCCGGACAGTGTGAGCGTGTGGCTGGAGGGCTGGACCAGGCAGGAAATTTTGAATAATAAGTATTTTTAAATGTACCATTTAGAAATTTAAAAATAATTATTGTTCAGACTGCCAGGGAGGTTAAAGGTATTTTACAAAAATGCATTTACTCACCATGCAATTTAAATTTATTTATCTTTATTTTCTACATAAATAATATTCATAATAAATGCCCTTTAATAACGGAGCCACAGAATTGGACATAAGGGATTTTCTTATATCAGCAATGGGTCGATGGTTGAACTCTTTTTTCAATTTACTAATTATGTATCTACAATAGTTAAACCACTACAAGGGAGGAGGTGCTGATGTGATAGTCATGGGGTGATCCAGATGAGGATAAGTGGACCTATTGACATAAATATCACTGAAATTAAAAGCAATCTGCTAAGGTTAGAAGAAACTTGTAAATACAGTAGCCTTTCAGAATAAAACAAAAGGCATATACATGTTATCCATTCCAACAAAAAACAACCAAGGACTCTTTATTTTTAGGTGGATGAAGCAATGCAAAGAAATCCTTTCCACTGACCATCCAGAAGGGTGCCGATTCACACCCTAGATAATATAATCAATAATAATTTTCATTTACAGAGCTCTGCGTGGAAAATTCAAATGATTTGAAAGAAATGCTCAGGAATCATTGCGTGCCACTGACATCAATGGATAACAGTATGATTTTTTTTTCTGTTTTGGGCAAGAAAACTGCTGATCTTAATTATGAAGACAAAGCGAATTCTGCTCTGCCAGTCAGTGACCCATTCCCATTCATTTCCTGATCCAAGTCACCAGTGTGACCCTGCACAGTTCTGAAATGTTATTTTTGTAAATAGTAAGTTTTCATTTTTTCCAGTACAGGAAGGAAATCGGTTTCCAGACACACAGTATTCGGCTCCACTGGGGAAGAATCTATATGTGGATGTGTGTGCGGGGCGGCGGGGGGGAGGTGGATTGTAGATTAAATATATTTTGTGTATATTATATTTTGCAATCATATCCATGATAAAGACTACAAAAATCCAACTCTCTCCACACGGAATTACACATTCCAGACTGTTTTAGAATACACCTGCAGAATTTCTACATTTATAGCTGCATAACTGCTATTACATTTTAAGTGCATGAGCTTTTGACTTTAGATGATTGAATAATTGTCAGCAAACCTTGAATTGTGTATAATTGTTTCCAAGCCACGTATGTAGGGGGGTAATGGAAGCTGCAATTACCATGGGACTCTTGATTCTAATGGCTGACTTCCCACTTTGCCACCCATCAATGTAAAGTGTTGGGGGTAAACAATGGAGCAGAAATATGACTTTAGTGCTTAGGGATCATTACTTCCTGCTAAGTATGTTATAGAAAGTTATCCGTTCCTCACACCCCGCTATAGAAGAAGATTGGCAACCAAAGGGGTTTAATATGAGAAGAGTATGGTAAAGTAGTGGACAGCTGGAAGGGACCCAATCATACATAAGTTCCATGGAAGTAATTGCTCTATACAACACCTTGTCTTTTACTCAACTAAACATACTTTGTTGCAGTCTAAGTTATATTAACTAACACAAATAGTACATGAATCAGAAGTGTCCCAGAGGCATGAATACCATTGGCTAAGAAACTGGAAACTAGAACATTTTTTAACAATTACAAACACATTATTTGTATATTTGCTGTTCTGGTAAAAAAATAAATGCTAAAACAAACTGAGATTTGCTATCAGCAGCATATCTGGAAAACCCATCTAATGTATTCATAGTACACTCAACAATATGTAACTGAATCTGTGGTATGCAGTGCATGTTGTATGGGACAGAAAATAAAAGGAAGGAAAGTACATGAAATGAATCAAGTGCTCGAGTTCTTAGCCCTAAATGCAAGCTAAAATAAATTGGGTCTAGTTGTAAATCTTAACAATAAACCCAAATATACTTTCCTGAAACCCAATAGCTTAGGCCAAAAAAAGAAATGTATTCATTGGGGGGGAAAAAATGAAAACAGCTGTATCTGCTATACATAAACTGTCCTCCACAGAATAATGATCCAGCAATGTGACAATGCTCATCTTCTGGGTGGAATGAAGGCCAGCATCATTTTACCCATTTCATGAGAGCCCAGGGCATCATGGTCCCCTTTTCATGGACTCAAAGGAGGAATGTTGCAGAGAGTGGACACCACATAGATGGTGCTTCTCGTTGTAGCATTGAAGTTCTGCACATTACCAGAGGAAAAGAGGCTGAAGTTGACCCGTAATGTCATAGGACCTAGCCAAAGACACAAGTAGAAAAGATATATATACAGATCTTTGTGTAGTAGGTATGGGGATTCTCCACTGAAGCAGGGGAATCTAGGTCTGGACATTGGCTTTAAGCAATGTGCTTCCTTACTTACTTACTTACTTATATTCTTAAAAGCATTTCCTTTCAGTTTTCCGTTGAACTAATTTCCCCATTTGCTGCAAGTTGGCTATGGTATAAAGAAGTATATACATTACCATATACAATATACCTTATGGATTGAGTAGGGAAGGGTTATTTCATTGATGTCTGTGTACCATTAGCAACATTTCCCTTCACTTCCCTTTGCAGAGATGTAATAGGAAATGAGATTAAATCCCCCAAACAGAGAGGACTACCGCTTAGACAGAACTAATGTCCCAAATATAAAATATCCCTTGACCTCTTGTTCTAGGGACAACTGTAAACTTTGCACTTCTCCTCACTTTCTTTCTTTGTGACTTAATAGTAAAAATAGAAGAATGATAATCCCTAATGGGGTACAAAGACCAGAAAAAGAAGGTCTAGCTCCTCCATGCTCTTTCCAAAACTAACAAATGTGCAAATGCAGGTAAAAATTATCCCCAAACTGTAGGGCAGCCAAACTCTAGAAACTTTGGTAGCCCAAACGTTCAGTGGGTTTTAAATTTCTTGTTAGTCTTAACTGAATGTAACCTGAATAATAGAAGAAAAACCTGTATAGCTTACATCAGGGGTGATTGCCGAGAGGAAGCAAAGAAAGAGGTTTGAGGCTTAAAAGTTTTGAGTCAAAGTGTAATGTAATAAATAATATGTATTACATTCATACATAGTAAATTCATACATATAAATAATCATCAAAAATAAAGCGTATACAACTATTTGTGTTTGTCTTGCCTAGTTCTATTAGAAATCACAGAAGTAGGAAAGTTCACTAGAAAGGGTAATGCTAACACAAAAAATTGAAAACAATAATAAATTGAAAAGGTAGTAATGATATGACCGTATTTGCCGTATAAGTCCCTGACGCGTTTCGCCCAAAACGGGCTTCCTCAGGAGTACATGACTTTATACGATTGGTGGTAATATAAGGAAAAATTGGATAGAGATTTAGTGCTTAAAACAGATGGTTCCCAGTGGTTATGCTGGGGAGCTGACAGAGAGGTAAAGATGAGGGTTTTGTTTGAGGTACATAAGATGAATCAATTTAGATGTTTCCAATATGTGGACACCTTAAAAGGTAGTTGCTAGAGGTTGATGCTGTTGAGATTTTTTAGATATATAGATACTTAACCATTAGGGGTTGAGTAGCAGAGTTGCCGATTTATAGATAGTTTCAGTTGGGTTTAAAGGATAAATGTAAATGTCTGTCCGTTATTGTAATTTAACAATCACCGCATTGCAGGTAATAATTGTATCTATGAGGGTTGAATGCCAGCTATTGGTAGTTGTAAAAGGTGTGACAGAAGTATAATTTTACAATCATGACATTGCAGGTAATACTTGTACACATGAGGGTTAGATGCCAGTGATTAGTAGTTGTAGAGGATAAAGCATTCACATCAGCCAAACACCACCAGAGAAGTGATAGGGTAGGCAAATCTTTTTCAATCAGGGGCCACAATCTGATATAAAATTTGACAAAGGGGCCAGGTCGATGGGAGAGTGGGCGAGGTTATGCCATCATGACGCCACTGAACATTATGTCATGATTGCATAGCCCCGCCCACTTTCACTAGGGGAGTGGGCTGGTTGTGTACAGGGACAAACAAACAGGGGGTGTGTTCCATGGCTCTGGCCGGTGCGCCCCCCCCCCCCCCCCAGCGGGGTCCTTCTCCTGACCCTGTTTGGGGTGGCACCAGCCAGAGCCACGGACCACCCAAAGGTCTGGAGAAACAACCTTATTGGGCCATATATGGCCTGTGGCCCGTAGTTTGCCCATGCCTGGCCTAACTGTATCAGTGGCCATCCTGCCCATAACCAACTAAACAGATTTTCCCTGTCAGGTCTTTAAAAAATGTCCAAAACCAGTTCCATGTAATTAGGGAGATATTGTACTCACCTCTCTGGTAAAGGAAGATGTCAATGGGATTTTCAGTGAACTCTTACCAAGGTTACCATTAATTCTTTCGTGTTTAAAATTTAACACTAGCAGAAAAGACAGACCTGGAGGTATGAAACTAACAGTGGAGCTACATGACTGTGGGAAGAATTTGTGCCCAAAAACCTAAGTAGGAAAAGTAGGAAATTACCTGATTGAAGGTCAAGGGTACATTGGAGAGAGAGAAGCCACAGAGGAAGTTGTTAATGGAATTAATCTGAGATCATTTCAGAAGGGTGGTCGAGAGAAGGAAGTTGTAGCACCCACCCTCCTTTAGGTAGCATACCTCCGCAGAATAAGTCTAATACAAGATACTTTGTGGCAGCTTTGCAGATTAGGAAGCCTTTGGAGTAGGGGTCTCTGGAATTGTGGGATAGTTATAAAATTTGATGTTGGTATAGAGTTTCTTCCTTTGGCGTCAATTGTTTTTTATCAAGTGCTGCATCCTTTAATAAGACAGAAAAAGTCATTTTGTGCTATGCTTATGCTGGACAGATTTTTATCAAGATTTTGTAATCTGGGGCAAACCAAAGACCCCCTCCTAAAATCTGTCTATTGTTTTCTGGCTATGTGTATTTCCATTGTGTTCTTGGTGTTATTTGTGGTTGTTTAGGGTAGTTGTATAAAGGCTGCAATGACCATATTTAATCCATTTTGCCCTTCCCATGCTTTTCTCTGTGTAGCACTGGGAAGGAGACAAAATTGATGAATCCAGCAGTGAAGAATTACAAATCTTTTTGTATGGAAAACAGTTCCCACACGCTCTACATATTTCATCTGTGTGTAATAACTGTTTGCTTGGAGTTCAGGTAAAAATACAACCAAAAAGCTTTCAGCCAAGTCAAAAGTTAACTTTACCAGCAAAAAAAGGTTATATGGTATTTAGAAATGTGCAAATCACAGAGCAATCAAAGATGCAATCCTATTTCCCATTTCTCTAATGGCTGTCGAGGATTAAAAAGTCAACGTGTTAACAAAGTGATTTAAACTGTGCTACTAAAATGGAGCTGTTTGTGGAAAATCTCCATACCGGCTGTTTTCCATATAGCCTGTTCTCATTACGTTATATAACATTAGCCGCGCTGGAGCAGCCGACCAGATAGCGCTATTCCACCCGATTTATCTAGCATTTATTTTCTCGCAGATGCTATCTCCGGTAATTTCCTTGACTTGCGTTCCGAGTCCAGCGTGTACGACGAGCGCTGAGTCTTTTAATTAGTCCCTCCTGCTAATTTAGGCACTGGGTCAAAATTTGGAAAGGAAGAGGCATCTCCTGGGTATCCCCTCCTGAGGCAGAGCTGGGAAAGTGGATCTCTGCATGTGCACACAAGCATACATAATACACTGTGCTGGCAAAAAGCAAACTCTCTCATTGTGATAGATTTAAAATATTTCCTCTATGTGATGATTAGCAACTGATTGTTTTATTGGCCTGGATTCATTCAGTAAATGGGAGAACGTAATTGATAAATGCATGCCAAATGAGTGTGCTTTTAATATATGAGTGTGTTTGTGTGAGTGCGTTCGTGGCTGTGTATTTATCAAACTTTAAATCTATAAATCTATTGTTTTTGATTCTCATTATGGATGGTAATATACATTATAGACAAGTTTTTTTTTAAAGTCAATACAAATCCATTTTTATTATCTTTGGATAGGACATAAGGGTTAGGTTTTTATTAGTTTGTGTCCTTGTGGGGAGATTCAGCATCATTATTGGTCCTGGTGGCCATGATCTTTTGTATGGATAGTGATGGGGGTCTAAAAATTTGTCGCAGGAACAGGAGGTAAAGTCAATTTTTTCAATGGGTAATCCTGTTTTTTTCTATATATTCCTACTTTGAAGAGATCTCTTATCTCTTACTGTGTGTCCAGGACGAAAATAGAAGGAATATATCACCAGCGGGATATTGACTTAAGTCAAGCTGGGTCAGGGCAAGCTTGGGTTTGTGAAAAACTATATAGATCTCGAACTAGGGGGTCAGAGGGCTGCTCTTTGTTCCACTATTTAAAACATTTGTCTTCTTTTTAAGCAAGTTGCTATTGGAGAACTTGTTTCAATTGTGTACACTATAGGCCTATACATATTTTTACAAGCTAGGTTGAGTACAAGGATTTGTGGACACAAGAGAAGCACTCTTCATGTGGCCTGTGTGGAACCAAAGTGAGCTCTAACCCTAGGTCATGAATTTACTGATGATTCTTCTGTGGAACATACATGGCAATAGTCCAAAGTTTGTAGTACACAACATCCTACAGATCGCAATCACAACTGAGCCACATCATTATTCTACTCTTTCACAAACCCGTTCTTTTGTCAGAACAGTGACTTGCATTACAAGCAAAGTTCAACAATGAAGTCATCCCTGGTTTGAGTTACTGGACAGAATTATATTCATCCAGCTGCGCCTGCTAAATAACAATTTGAGTATTCAAAAATGACATCACACTATCATGAGTCAAAATTAGAAAAGAAAGCTAGAGTGTTGAAAAACCTTCTGGAGCCAAGTTGACTTGTATAATTTAACTTTATCGGAATGGTTGATGTAATTATTCAGTTTTTCCATATGGTGAAAAAAAGGTATTTATGCTTAGTATAGAACATTTTTTGTTATAACTGCAAGGAACAACCATATCTCAATGACCAATAAAATAACTCTCTAATCCTGAGAAACAGGCTAATGGTTCCGAATAAACTGGAGAAACATCGGGCTAGTGTTTCATGGAATTTAATGAAAGTATTCACATTCCTCTGTTATAAAAGAAAACAAAACAATACAAAATTTAAAGAACTCAGAAGAGGTAAAAGTGTGCCTGACAAAGTTTGCTAAATTGTAATATATGGGCTTCCTTTTTTTAATTGGAGCAGTATTTAAGGCAAACTCATGCTGTCTTTGACAAACAGTGTGATTTGTTTTTGTATTTTTTTTACATTTATGCACTCATTGGCAAAGTAACTGTTTTGGTACTTTCTATTGAAATCTTCACCTCTGTTGAATCGACTTTGGAGCTCTCAACACTACTCTGTTCCCTGGCATTGTAGATAGTAACTAACTGTTCTGACACATTAATAAATCTGGCCCTTTGTATTTGAATCTTTACTTCTGTTGAATAGAGCTCTCCACACTGTTGAATAGAGCTCTGTTTTTGAGCATTGGAGAGAATTCAAAATGACTGAACCCAAAATCAGTTCATTGTTTCCCTTTCCTTTCTCACACTGCCAGCCCTGCCAGAATTAAGTTTCATTTACTTGGAGACCTCCTCCATGACATGATGCTCTTCTGTTGGTGAAAGATGTGCCTAAAGGTAACCCAAAAAAAAATTCCACACTACCCTAACCTTTTGATAGGCTCCCTATGTGCCTACTTACACTTACTACCACATCTCTGCCAATCTGATGCCACTCTCCCATCCATTGCCCCTACAAGTCACTGGCCAAGAGTAATGTTTCCATACTGAAAAGTATCAACCCAATGTTAACCTTGCAAGGAACTGGGGATTAGCTGGATATAGCAAGTTGCATTTCTAAACAAGGAAATAAGTATGTTTTACAATTGGCGTGGAAGATGTGCAAATCAAGGGACTCGCTAAATAAAATAATAAATCCCTTGTTAGGTAAAACAGTATACTTTTTAACTGTAATTCCACTTTTACTGCCATCTCAAGAAACTGTGAATTTTTATAATGAAGGATGTGTTTTGCATATTTGGGCCATCCTAGTTTAAGCTTCTACAATAATATATATACTATAAATTAGAGGGAAGAATAAACAAGTTAATTATTGTGCCTCATTTACATTCAGTTAAACAAACATCGGAAATCAGAAATTTGATATGTAGAAGGTTTTTAAGGAAGTGGATGGATCATTCTCTCCGAGGTTGTACAGATGGCCTTAGGATAGTCGTATCCCATGAAACCAATATGGGCTTAGTGCATTCGAGTGGAACACCACTGGTTACTAATTTCAAGACTTGTCACCTTTTGACAAAAAAGATTGCCATTAAAATACAGAAGGGAAGTGCTTGAGGAGATTTAGGGATTCAGATAGCAACAAATCTAATAGTTGAGGGACTGCATAGATGTTTGCTTAAATTCAGTAATGGAAGCAGAATGGTAAAGAACCTAAAAAACTGAACTAGTTTAGTTAAGACAATAATAATACAAATGTACAGTATATAACCAGTTAGCACTCTTGCTATGGTTTCTGGATTTGATTCCCACCAATAACACTATATCTGCATTTAGATTTTCTGCTATCCTTGTATGGAGTGGTAGGAATGACAGTAATCCGAGCATGCTTAAGGACAGCCAAGCTTCTGCCAAAAAAGTTTCTGCTGCTCCCCCCTTAATCCCCCAAACTCTTCTGGGTTTTCATACTGCAGCCTGGGTTACAAGGACATGGATTTCTTTGGCTGTCTTACATTGAGCTCATCTTAGACTCCATGGCATCACAATGATAATATCAGGATAAGGAGTACAGACAACTTAAACACAGAATGCAACTCTGGATCACTAATCTCTGTTAGGGGTTCTGTGAGGGACATATGATGTTGAATTTAGGTGGGTAGAAACCAAATTTTTTTATTTTTTAAAGATAAAACTTGAGAATGGTTGGGAGATGGGTAAGAGGCTGTGTAAACTTTCTTTCCTACTAAAGTATATGTCATTCTGTTCTATCATGCGGAACAGCAATTTATGAGACTTACTGTCAGATGTGTCTTCAAAGCATGGCATTGGGACCTAGACTACAACTTAAATGCACACCAGGTTTATGCTAATTAATGAGGAACCTTCACTTCCGCCTGAGAAAATTAATTCTCCCTCACCGTTTTGCCATTATTAAACATACTTCCATGCCCATGGAATCCTACTGTCTTCTGAGCTGCTGCTATAACTCCATTCCATGCCATCATTTTGGTTTTAGGCTTCCATATCCTGATCCTCATTGATAAGTACAGCCCGGTGACCGTGAGAACTGAACTTAAATGAACTCTCAATGGAGAAACTCCATTGAGAGTTCATCTGGAGTTCGCTTTTTTTTTTTTTTAAACATATATTTAAACGCAAATTCACAAAGTTGAATTCTGTGTTTTTCGGGTCGGGTCTTCCCGAATTCTAACCATCATTTTCGGGTTGAATATAGGGACAACCCGAATTCGAACACCAACACTAGTCAATACTTTCAAAAGTCAACTACTTGTGGGAGTGTACACAATATTAGTCTATGTTTACCACCAATACTAAGCACCAAGCACGTTCTAAGGAAGTCTAAACATGGAACACTCAACTCTCATGGAGCAATAGTAGCTGTTGCTCTGTGTGCTTGTATGGTTAATAAACATGATATAGGGGGAGTCACTGGACTTTATATAAGTCAGTAATATCAAGGAAACAAAGTCAAGTATCAGATAAACACATTTTCTGAACCTGAATACTCATTTTTCTACTCTATCTGTAAAAGTCTGACCACCTACCTATGTTTTAAGGTTGCTTGATGGGCCATTAACACGGTCTAGCAAGAGTATGGGGAGGTTTGATATTTCCCGAGCCCTGTTTTCACCTAATAAAGTCCTTTAAAGAATTTGTGATGGTGCAGTTAGGTTTTTCTGTTTTCTGGAGTGGCCCTCTAGGTATACAATTAAGATTGCATGCATTATACATATATATAGTCACATTTTAATATTCCCATGAAATGTTTTCTAACAGATGTCTACTGTTGCTTACCTAGGAATGGCTGGATGGAGCAGCAGGGAAGAGATTGAACTCCCTGTTGTCCAACTCCAAATTCATTCCTCTCTGATCTACAACTTTGCTGTACTTCCAAATTTTGCTGAATGAAGCTGCTTTGTGCAGTAAACGGCAAGAGCATGGAAAATAAAGCCAGGAAAAGTCATTTTATCCAAGACCGCTATCTGACCTCAGTTTCACCCACAACACTCATAACCTACAGCATGATGGG
Source organism: Pyxicephalus adspersus (assembly GCF_032062135.1). Taxonomy (NCBI): domain Eukaryota; kingdom Metazoa; phylum Chordata; class Amphibia; order Anura; family Pyxicephalidae; genus Pyxicephalus; species Pyxicephalus adspersus. The sequence goes on along the minus strand of NC_092867.1, from coordinate 13,857,308 downwards.
AAATCTATCTCTTGTTTTTTTCTCTCTACACCTACCATATATTTATAGGAGATCTTTAGTTAAAACCACACACTTTTTTATGATCAGGCCATAGACAGAGTAAAAGCAAAGTTAACAGTGCTGTGTAAAAACTCTCTGGAGGCAGGTATTTGGGGTTAGACCAGGGGTGTCAAACTCAAATACACAGTGGGCCAAAACTAAAAACTTAGACAAAGTCGCGGGCCAACCTTGGAATTTATTGAAAACATTTAGGAAATTCTTCTTACTAGATATAAACCCTTTTCATATGGAAACAAAGAAGTTTTGCTTCACATTCAATCTGGAACAAGCCTATATTTGGGAAAGAGGCATACGTTTTTTTTAATTATATTTAAGAAAAAAATCCTATGCTCCCTTCTCTGTTTGTAGCCTTCTGAGTTAAATTTCAATGATAACCTTTTTGCACAGGCTAACAATATTAATAACAACATTCTTCTATGAAAATCCAACCATTCAAGTTCACGCCTTGGTGTAGCAAGTAAAGTTCAGCTGAGGGGGAGTGCTGGAAATGCCAGACATGGCCAATGCGGAGCTAAATCCGATGAGCGGACCGCCACTGAAACTCCCTCTTTATTGAAATAGTGCCGCTACTGAAATTCCCGGAATTATTTGCGTCTATAACAGTCCAATGGGGGGCCACACATAGGCAGAGAGCCCGCTGGTCTATAGATGCGAGTGATGCCGCTATTTCAATGAAGCGGCGGGCCGGCTGCAATTTATATTTAGGAATCTTTTGGGGGCCAAAAAAAAAAAGGATGTTGAGGGCCAGATTTGCCCCCCCGGGCTAGAATTTGACACCCCTGGGTTAGACAGCTCCAAGTACCAAACGTCGAGTGGTATCCTTTACTTCCAGGTCCTATTGACTTTCTGTGGTGTCAGGGTATTCCAGGGTGTTGTAGAAACCAAGGATGGGTGAAGCTTTCCAGTCAGGACACAGAAAGCATTAGTAATCAAATAACAAAGATATCAACACTCATGGTTCTTTGAAAATCCCTTTTCAGTGGTTCCATACCAACAGGGGGTTGATTTATTAAAGCTGGTGATCAAGCAAACCTGGATTGTTTCTTTCTAAAAGTAATTTGCTATTTATTAGAATAGGATCACCCAACTTCACCGATGAAAGTGTATCCTCCAGCCTTGGCGAGCATTATATTAATCAGGCTCATTGTGTTTCTGTTTGGTGCCTTGTAAGTAAAAGGGGGACTACTACAATTTGAGTGATGACATCCCTGCTATTTAGATTTGTACAGTATCGCCATTTTCGTGCAGTTTCGTGCAGCGTGCACATGTTTAATATGTTTGTGCTAAATAGTATATGGATTTGCAATAAAAACCTGACAGGGCCTTCCCCAGTCTTTGCATAATTTATTAAATCCCATTAAGCTCTGCCAGCTGATGCCCAGTTTGCCAAGCTGTGAAGTTCAATCACCAGGATGCAAGTCTTACAGATCTGCTGTAATTACTGGAGGAACTACTGGCGCAGCAACCAACAAGGGTACCATGAAGCTTGTGACCAAGAGGTGGGCACTGTGTAGGGTTGACCCTCACAGATGTATAATTCCTTTTAATTGCCTCCCAACTTTTGGAGATGGGGAAGAAAAGCACTTAATCAAAGTATATAGACAAATAAGATAACCAAGAGGCAAAGAGGGACAGGTGAGGGAAATTGTCAAACAGAGATGGCATGACATAGCATGTAAATGGTTCTGTCTGCTTTGGCACTACCAATGGCAATGCTTCCTGCCCAGACCCTGTGTTTGTTTAGAAAGGGCAAATGTTTTTGTTGGGGTGAGATTTATACAATGCTAAAAGGACATCAGCATCAATATCCAAAATATATTCTGCTGATGACAAGATAAACTATACAATTTTCATGGTGACCTTGTGCTGAAAATATTCAATATCATATTGGCTGTACTGTTTTCCAGTCCAAGCCATTCAAATTGCATTCCTGAAAAGTCAAATCATCTGTTTATGAACAATGTCCTTTATTACTGAACTTTCTGAAGCCTTAGAAAATCCATTTTTTTTTGTAGATGCTTTAATAACCTTAAATTGTATTTTTATTACATATGAATGATTCAGCCAAGAAGAAACACAATTATGATACTGAATTTGTTTTTGCAGGTGTTTGTATAGTTTCCAAGGCTGGTTAATGGGAGGTGGTAATCAGTATAACCTCATGTCTTATTAATTATCTATTTCTCTTCCTCCATGTGATCTAAACCTACCCACAAAGCCATATAAGTAGAAGATTGAAAAAGTCTCCAAACCCAAAACATAATAGTTACACGTGAGAAATCTGCTAATGATATTTTCCAATATTTATGTAAGTACAACCATGTCTGCCGAAAGGTGAAGTTAGCTGACATTTGTTTAAATAACTGAAAATTCAATGTTATGTTGCTGGTAATCTGTGTTCTGAGAATGCAAGCTCCTTAGCCTTAAATTATGTGAACAAGCAATTGGTATTTCTCCCATTTTAAAGTCTAGGCAATGCCGGTGCATTTCACCCGGAGTGGTATGTTGGGGTTTCATTCATTTTAACACCCCTAGGCAGGGCAGAACAGTGCATTGGCAATGGATGTGAACCATTATTATATTGTGTGTATCATTTAAAAAAATTGTGCATGCTCAGTTTTAGTGTTTTGTGGTGCATTAAATCAATGGGTTGCCTGAATACAGCACATAGTAATATGAAAATGCGACAATGCTTTTGCATCCTTAAATGCATCCTGATAGCATTGTCAGCATTTTTATGTGGTCTATGCAAAAATGACACCAACCATTCTAGACCAGTGTTTCATGAAACCAATGGTTGTTACGGGTTCATTGAGCTTTAGCTAATTGGCCTCTGGTTTGATGGTGCCTGAATAGTTCTGAGTTCAATGCCATTTGGCAGAACCAGTAGGGTGATACCAATGATCCTTTAGAAGGGTGATCCTGCCTAGAAGGGTGCTATTTTGTCTTTCTTGGGCTCAATTTGTGGATGGATCAAGGGCTTCTCATAGGAAAGGTAAGTATAAATGCATTTTTTCACACACGTTCTGCCTTAATGTTTGTTTTATCTTAGTAAATTGCAAAGATCCAATGCTTCCATATTATTTTATATCATGACCATACCAGCAGCACATTATAAAATCCATTATTGCAAAGTAACATGTATATAACATGACAATATCCTACTGCAACTGCCAATTTAATAACCCGGTTAGGGTTTAACAAACTGCAAAAACTCATTATAACACGCCACATTTGCTTCTTATATATCACAACAAATTTATTTATCACAGCAATATATGTTGCACTGATTTTTTTTGTGAGTCACAGGAACATGAAATGAGTACATGACATAGTATATCACCCCATCATTATTTTGTTTTCTGCATTTTGGCATCGATCCCCTCGTTGTCTTTCACCGTGGACCATTCTTAAGACTTTACTCGACAATTTTCTCTTGCACGACAATTCTACATTACCCCCTGCACAGCAGTTCACAAAGGGCAGAAAATCAACTCTACTACCTCCACCCAGCATATTTTCTCATCCCCATACCCAATCCATTCTAAACCAAGGGAAAAAACAAATGAAGCTCAGTCCCCATTATACAATGGAGGGGACAACACAGGAATAACACTTTCAAGGGTGCTGAAAAACTATTTGCAGGTTACTTGCTCCCCAACTGCAAATAAAATAAGTTAGAATGCTAGAACGTTATAT
>NC_092867.1:13850854-13852702 GCF_032062135.1 Pyxicephalus adspersus | reverse complement strand
GATTTTCCTAACATAGTTCTGGACTTTATCTTTTAGCTCCTCTTCTTGCATTCTTTAGAATTTTAGAGTGTAATTTTTAGATGAACATTATAGGATTTTACAGATACATGTCATAAAAACTCCAGCTTTATTATTACATGTAAAAAACAGCTTGTACATTTCCAGATACAACAATATTTCCAAATAATATGGCATATTACAGGTAGTTCATTAATATTACCCTGCATAATTCCAGTATAAAATGTTATCCTATGCGTTTCGCATACTGCAATATAAAAACTAGAATACTAGAAACTACATACTAGATTATTAAAAAAGGGGTTAAAAAATCCAACAAGAAGAATAAAAAAAACATAATTACTACAGCACGGGTATAGCACAAGAGAAGAAATCTCATCAAAATAGTTCCTAAGAGAAAGAAGAAACTGTCAGGTGGTTTAAGTCCATATTAGAAAATTGCAAGACAAATAGAACCAGAAACACTTGTTTATTGGGAAAAAAAATATCCCAATTCTAAATTCTATTTGGTTTGGGTGGGGGTTTGCCATAATGATGTGCACACTTGCTGATTATGACATAAACTTTTTGTGGGAACCCTACAGTGATGACAAGTCCAGGAATCTGTTATTGCTGCATCACCCAAATGTGTCTTTCCTGCCGAAGTCACAGCAATCTTCCAGGTCCATAATGATCCTCTTTGGTCATTGGATGGCCACTGACAAAGTAACTCCTATTAGTTATATTGTCCCTGGTATCTGCATATGGCGTTGCCACATATAAAAAGGGGTTTTTCGTTGTATGGCACATGTCCTGTGCAGTGTGTGCAGAAAACAAAAATTCACCTGGAGTCAAGGTCCTGGAGTCAAGACTTTGCAAATTTCTTCTGCTGAAAACTTCTATATACTGGTGACTTTTTTGTTTCTTTACGGTTCAGCTCTACTTTAAGTAATACGGGTATTGCTGAAATATTTGTCCAACACCTAAAATATGACTCTAGCTCTGCAGCTTAACTGGTTAGAATTGTATCCTGATATTAACTGGGCCAACTGGCAGAATTATACAGGAGGAATAAAGTAAAGCATTGCTTATTATCAGGTGCAGTTGCATCTAAAACATATGGATCAGTGTTTACTAAACAGGGTTCCTCTAAATTTTGCTGGGGGTTCCTTGGGCAATGAGTAATTTGTGACTCACAGATCAGTTTAAATGACACTGGTGATATTTTGGGTCTGTAAGTGACATTCCTTCCCTTGGCCAGAAATGCAAGGGTCATTCTTTATGCTGACCACCATGCTAATAGATGGCCATCAAAGGTTGGGTAACATTATCTGTAGAACTTTCCTATCTTGGAGCCATTAAAACTACATAAGTGGTTTTAGACTGTTCTATTATTATTTATGAGTAAATATGAGGATTGGGAGGACACATTTTGCTATGGTGATTTTAGCAAGGCTTATCGGTGTGTTGCAAAGCATTTTATTTTTTCACTGGGCTGTGTAAAATGCTTATGCTATGTAAGCACTGACAAACAAGGACACTGGGAAAATTAGGTGTAAAAGCAAGGTAGAGAACATTCTCCCAATTGCAGAGAAGCAATTGAGCTTCATTAAGTGACTCCGGGGCCAGCTACTTACACAGTTTATTGATTTCCAGTCCAGTCCATGTTTAACATAATTCTACATAGACAGAAGAAAATTCTCCATTTAAAGCCAACACTCCATGGGGATTACAGGGTGCAACTGGCCAGGGGAATCTACACTCGTTATTTGATTATGCTTACAATACAACTGATTATAACAGATTAAACAGAAAACAAACATTTTTATTTATATTATATTAAAAATAATT
>NC_092867.1:13800704-13850588 GCF_032062135.1 Pyxicephalus adspersus | reverse complement strand
ACAGAATCACTCAAGAGCCATGGGACCAAATGGATTATTTCATAATAAGCAAAAGTACTTTCCATTCCAATGACTTATATTGAAAATATGAACAGGCATTTGTTTTAGCACAGCACAAAGTGGAGAAGGAAAAAGAGAGAAGAGGCAATAGTCACAGGTCAAGCGTTAAAATGATCATTCAAGCAGAAGCCATCGGCTATGACTAGCTTTTACTTTTTGGACCAGGAATTAAACATAGCCAGGGTTAATTCTTAGAATAAAGCAAAGACAACACAGAGGTGGCTTAGGGACAACTCTGGTAATGTCCTAGAGTGGCCCAGCCAGAGCTTGACTTGAACCTCATCGAACGTCTCTGGAAAGACTTGAAAATGTCTGTCCACCAATGGCCCCCATTCTACCTGATTATGACAGGATTTGCAAAGAAGAATGGCAGAAATTCCCCAGTTCATGTGTGCAAAGCTTGTTACATCAAGACTCAAGGCTTTAACCTCCCTGGCAGTCTAATTATGTCAGTATTTTTATGCCAAAATCGGTACATTGTTTTGCATGGAAATTTATTTTACATTGTAGGCCTAAAATTCTTAGGCATAACTCGAACCAAAATATGTCCAATATTTATTAAATGTAATAATAAACTTTAAATAAAAAACACAAAAATCTGTTAAAACAAGGGTGCATAAAAATACTAAAACATGTAATATGCAAGCCCTCATTTAACCTCTAGTGCCGGGGAGGCAGGAGGAGTACCGCGGCTGCATTCATGAATCCTCCTCCTGTAACGTTTTCCTCGATCTTCCAATGGGTCCGTGAAATCGGTTTGTGGAAATTTCACGGACCCATCGGAAGTTCAAGGAAATTTTCGCAAGACTTCAAGAATTCTCTCTCATCCCTAGGGAAGGGGGTCTGTCCAAATACCTTCTGAAGCCTATATATATATATATATATAGGCATTTAACTGTTAATTTTATTATTAATATTTATAACCAATATTTACTGTTAATATTACAAGTGTTATTATTTTATTATATGATGATTTTACAGTTGTTGAATATTAGCATAAGATGTGTCTTTCATGATTGTGCTACAGTGGCTATAAAACCGATGGGTGTAATTACAAGGGAAGACCATAGCAGCTGTATCATGAGATTACTTTGCTACCCTATGTAGTCTGTATCCGTTTGTCAACAACATTCCAGCTTCAATTAGCGTATGTTGGCTCGGGTAAAGGTTACTGTTACTTCCTGCTGATTCTGTAATCCTATAAAATGATTTGTTCCTTCTGTAACTTGACTTTCCTAAACCTAAAGACAAATGCTTCTATATCTAATAATGAAGTAATTGTGGCCCCTACAAATGCTTTATGTTATTATTGTTCAACATTATTTTACAATGAATTGGCTTCTTTACATTTTTTGTTATATGATAGGTTGGACATGGCCCCAAATTACCAGTTCATCTATGTTCTGTGACCCTTAAAATGTACAAATCCTGAAAAAGTCCCAACAGGATACATTTTATATTTAGTGCTGACCACAGTCATTTGGAACTAAGTAGCAATAAAGATAAGTGGACTGATTTTGCCAAACTTTCATCATTGGTGGATTTGTTTTAAAGCTACTTAGGCCAAGTTTGTTTGAACAATATGATCAATTTAGTTTTTATTTATTTATAGGGTTTTTTTTGTTTAGGGAAGTTTTGTTTTTTTAGTTATTCCTTGTATTTGTGTTTTTTCCTTTTTTTATTTATTTGGGGTTTTTTTGTACTGCTGCTTTTTTTATTTTTCTTTGACTTGTTTATAGTATGTTTTTTATTTTCTTAGGCAAAATGTAGTAAAAGTATGAGGCTGTTTAGGCTGATCACAAAACAGATCCAGTAGAGATGAAAGGAGCTTCTGTAACCTCCAGGAGCCATTTAAATGCCCCTGTGGTCTTAAAAAACACCAAAAAAACATAACAAAAACAAACTTTTCTAATTTGGTATAGATTTATGGGAAATTTTACTTCTCCCACATATCGAAATATAACCACGCCTAATTAGGGTCATGTATGCCAGTACTTGCCACTTATCCCTGGCATGGTATAATACAGTCCATTGTCCATGAAAGGGTGGGAACAGTAAGTGAAAAATAGGTTTTCCAACTCTGGTCCAAAGGGTCAAAGAATACGGCATAATTACTGTACAACCAGTTAGGAATAGGGCTAGGAAAAGGAATAGAATCTGTAATTAAAAATACTATCCGTGGTGACTTATTATGGGACATGCACGAGGGCTGCGTACCATCCTCAGAAAACAGGGCCCCAAGTTGGTTCAGCAAGGGGGCAGATCTGCACAGGGGCCCACTGTTGGCTACTTTCGCCACTGAGTTGACTGATTATATGGTATAATATTATGGAAGAACACTGAACCTGTCATTTCAAACTATACAAAAACCTACCCCAGAGCTAATGGTCCGGGCAAAGATCTCCATGTGCATCATGTTCCTGTTAAACAGTCATGCTAAGAAAATTATTCATCTGCTTGTTGGAATGTTTTGGTTGATAACTATTGTTTGCCATAGTCAACCATGACAACCCTTGTGCCTTGGTATTTTCTCCCCATGGACATACACATTGGCCCTTGATGATCTCGGCTTTCAAATATTGTTAACTGTTTGAAACTTACAGTCTGCATTTTCAATTTTGTCACTTCAAGGTTTGAATTGCAACACTGCCACAGCTTTTATTGATGCATATGAAATCCCCAATTTGCAGTATCCACGTATTAAATGGATGGAGTAGCTTGCAGCGGAGGTGCAGTAACACTTATTTAAAAGCACGAAGTGTTTGTTTTCACATATTTTGCAATTTCTGTCTAACACTGCAGCCTACAACACCATTACAAACTCTAAGAAGGTGATATAACATATACTACACAGAAAATACATGTTTAGACCTGTGAAATAAATGCTTGTTTTCCACACACATGACTGTAATTTCAAATGATCAAAAATAATAAAGGACTGAAAAAAGAACTTAAATGAGAACCGTGGCGTGTGGACATTTATAAACATACACATTTAAAACAAGTACGAAATACATTTTTTTTCAAGCCATTGCTCACCTCTTGTGATACAGACACTGTGGAGCAATCAATCGTTAAAGTTAACAAAAAAAGCAGTAAACTAGGTAATGTGGGATCTAAGTCTCTCAAGGCTGTCATCTCACTGCTGAGAAGCGGATCAGCATCAGAGTACTTTCTGTGTAAATTCTGAGAATGAATTACTGCACAGTATCTGCAGCTACATAGGTCTAGGGATGAGCAAGCAAGTTTTAAAACTCGATCTTGCAGTGATTTTGGACGTTCTCGCTTACCAAAATTGTAAGCAAGAACGGCTGGTGTATATTCGCCAAACGAGAAAAATATTTTAATTAAAAATATTTTTTTCAAAAAAAAAAAACTTGCGGGCTGTGCTGACCAATGAATGCAGCCACATATGCATTCATTGATCAACTCAGTATGAGATCCCCGGCACTAGAGGTTAAATGGGGACAAGTCTCCCCATTCAAAACCTCTAGTGCTCTCTGATTGGCTGAGGAAAGGAAAATCCTGATGACCTCAATTGCCCGCGCATTGCAGTGAATTTTCAGGATGAATAAAATGCAGCCCTGGAAATCCTCTTGTACTTATTTCCTGGATCTTCTGATAGGTTCGCGAAATTGGTTCGCCGAAATTTCGCTCACCCATCAGAAGTTCGAGGAAATTTTTGTAGGTCATATAGGGCTCATTTAAAGTTTCATTATTACTTGTTTTGAGTATGTAAAAACTTAAATTTCCACAGACTGTAAACTCTGCTATTTTAGGGCTAAACTGGTAAAAAAAAATCATAATTTCACTTATTCTTATGATGGACAAGTTCTACTTAATTACTTATCTTACCTCCTTCGTGTTGTGATGGGACGAAGAAGAACACAAGGACTGTCTGGTGTAAGCTTGCTCAGATTGACAAAACTGTATAAAAGTATTAGGGCCCTGAGTCTCCCTCCCAGCCCAAATGTTTTTGGAATATCACACAAGACAGATAATAATATATTAACAGATATTTGAAACTTTTATTACCTTTACCCATTTAATAAATACATTGCTGGATTAAATGAGGTTTTCATAGTTTACCATAGGTTTCATTTTAAAGAGGTTTGTTGGTATACTTACCAAGAGGTTTGTTGGCTGTACTTATATGCATGCCACCCATGTAGCCACAATCAGTGCTACCCTGTGTGTGTGGAGTGGGAAGCTCTTTAAAAGCTAATGCCAGCCATTCTTGTATTATCCCTTTCATTACCAATATTGGATTGCTGTTCAAATCAGAAACATTTGACCCCTTTTTAAACTTACAGCTGAGTGGTCACTTCTACTGTAAATATATGATTCAGGTTTTCAAAGCCCAGTAAACTAATTATGTTTTTATTAATCCACTAGTCCTCCAATAATACCAGATAATTTTATGGGTAAAGACCAAAATGTGTGTAATGGCTGCTCGTAATTTTGGTAAAATATTAAAACGAATATACCCACCATTGCTCCTGCAAGCCTAAAAGGGTTTTAAATAAGACAGACTTCATTAGAAATGCCATCATTGCCATATGGTTCATTCAGGCCATGACTGAGGTTAGAAGCTCCAGATTAACTTATGAACAGATGGTGTTGCAGGGCATAATAATGTCACCATACTATGACCCATAATGATATTACCCGAAGGGTTTTTGGTGTTTCTTCAGCTTTAAAGTCCATTAAACTTTCCACCAGAACAATTTCCTTTAGGAAGAGTTCCGTTGTGATGATAGATTGAATAAGAGCATGAAATCTGTAGCAGCGGGTAGCAGGGTAAATGTTGAGTTCAACAGGAATAAAGTTACTCCGCTCTGAGATATAGTAGATTTAAATGTCTTCTCCCTCATAACTAGATTATTCAGTACAATGTCATTTGCTGCCACTGACATTTTCTTTAAAGTCATAAAGGCCTATATAGTAATAAAAGGGCTCGGAATAAAATTAAGAATATCATGTATAAATTATCCTTAACCTTAGCTTCATTTGGACTGTGACTTTTTAGACCTGATCAATTTTCATGAAACTATTCACATAAAACTCTGAAAAAATATTTAATCCTTATCTGCCATGGCGATAGATGCAACCGCTACAGAACCTTTGTTCATAATTAAAGATCTCGATTCATTCCAGGGATTAACTCGTCCACCTGAAAGAATGCCAGTCTTGTGTATGTATTTTTTAACCTTTTTAGAAAAAAATAATTCTGAATTGCAATTGTTTGCTTGGAAATAGAGTTGCATTGGAATTAGAAATGCTATCTCAATGCTGCTAGCAGCTTGATTTGCTGAAGGCAACATGAAAGCTTCAATAAAAACTGCAAATACCAGCATGTCTTTCTAATCAAACACCTAAATTATTTCTATCTGTAATGTTAGACCCATAGAATCCACAAAAAACATAGCCATACAAGTGACAGTTTGAACATATAAACTTTCTTTTTCTGTGTAATTTAATGAACTTTAATTTTTAAAGAGGAACTATACTAAAAAAAAACAAAACAAAAAAAAAAACACACTTACCTTCAATCCCGCAGGGCAGACCGATCACTCCAGGGATATCTGGAACTGGTCCCGCGTCGTCCCGGAGGCGGCGCTCTGGCGCCGCCATCTTTGTCTTTTCTTCCTGGATCTTCATTCTACCCAGGCGTGAGATCAGGTGACATAGGATGAAAAAGAAATTTGCCGATCTCACGCATGTGCAGTGATATTGGCAAATTTCTTTTTCATCCTATGTATAACTTTTTCTCTTTGAACAATAAGGCTCCTTCTGCGCATGCCTGAGTTGCTCAGGCATGCGTAGAAGGAGCGCCCAAGAGCCTCCCGGGATACCTGACGTAGGTATCCTGGTGACTTTGTGCTCCCATTCATTCTCGACCCCCTAGGGGGCCAAGAATTCGGGAGCGATGCTGCACCCTTTAAAAATGGTGTTGCACCTAAAAAAAACTGAATTTTTACCCTACATTAAAGTGCTCTCTACCCTTTTATGTAAACTGAAAAGTCTGAGTATAGGTACACTTTATTATGTAATAATCGTAAATTTATTCAAGGCTGGGGAGAATACACTTTCATCAGTGAAGCTGGGTGATCCAGCAAACCTGGAATGGGTTTCTTCAAAGTCATTTGCAATTTGCTTGCAAATGTTTTGAATCCAGGACCAGATCCATTCCAGGTTTGCTGGATCACTTAGCTTTACTGATGAAAGTGTATCCTCTCCAACCTTGGAGAGCTTTATTAAATCAGGCCTAATGTTTCAAAGACCAATATTAGAAGACCTTGAATGATGCAGTCCATATCATGAAAAGACAATACGGATCTGGTTTCAAAAATGTGGCCTCAAATATGTGGTGTGCTCCATACCAGGCCATACTGGGACTTATTATGCTTATTATAAAGAGCTTGGCAAGCAAGATAAAGACAGCAGAAAGCTTTATTAAACAAATAAAAATGATAGACCTTTATGGCTAAACACAGAGAACTGTCATGGGTAGGGGGTTGCAGAATATGATGATAGGAGTCACAATGCATTATATAGCATGCATTTTGTTTGGTGATCTGCACAGTGGACAAGTAATCCACCTTATAAAGTAGACTGCATGTTACCTCCAACAGCTTAGTCTGGTTTTATAAATTGGACCTCATATTTTTTATGTCCTTAGTCCCAATAGAGCTATTATTATCCCATTTTTAATGTACAGCGATGCGTAGTATGTTGGCGCTATATAAATCCTCCTTATTATTAATATTTATAATAATAATAATTAGCAAAGGAGGTTTCGAAGAATATTTCTTTATTATAGTGGTCTGCCTATATGTGGACATGCTATATCTTTATTATTTAAAAGCATGCAGATAATGTGTATTTGTCTGTACTAATGTACGTAGAAATTATTACCGATGATGGGTTGGTACTGTTTGGGTAGTTCTTAGAGAGAGCGTATATGAAATCTGTCCCTTTTTACGCTTACCTAACCTCTTGAACCCATTAAAACAGGCCTATCATCACATTTTCTACTTTATATAAAATAATAGACAAGAATTTTATGGGTAAGCTCTTCCCTTTCCCTCTTTACTATTACTAAAGACTATGTCACACATCCCAAAGGGCTGTGGGGTGCTTGTTCTGTGCATGCATCATCAGGAAGAGCTGCCTTCTACTTAAAAAAGAGAACAAATGCTGATCCTATGCATGTGTACTGAGATTGGCATGTCACCCTGAGCAGTGTGAGATCAGGTAACCCCAGCAGAAGAACCAGGAAGAAGAGGAAGAAGATGGCCAAGCCGTTGTTCAGCCCACACCGGGATGAAGAACAAAGACGGGAAGGCCCAGGACCAGCTCGACTAGGATTGCAGAGCAATCGAGGGCTTTCCACTTGTAAAGGTAAGTGGTAATTTTTCGCCATATGTAATGTAGAAATCTTATTAACATAGAACAGTGTTACACATATTTTTGTTCTCCTTCAATCATAACCCAGTAAACTGATGATCCTGTAATGAGAAATGGTGCCAACAAGTTTTATGCAGAAAGGAATGCCTGTGGATATAAGGATGATCTGTATGAGTAACATAATGGGTCTGATTTATTACAGCTCTCCAAGACTGGAGAAGATAGATTATCATCGGTGAACCTGTTTAATACAGCAAACCAGGAATGGATTTCTTAAAATCATTCGCTGCTATTTGGCAAATGTTTTCAACCCTAGACTAGATCCATTTTAGGCTTGCTGGGTCACTCAGGTTCACCCATGATAGTCTATTTTTAGAGAGCATTGATAAATCTTCCCCATTGTGTTCTATGGACCTATTATATTTTTAGAGCTTTCTTTATTACTGTTTTAACTAAAAAGTTCCTACTTGCTTTTACATTTCTTTTTACATCTATTTTTTTTTAAATCAACCTTACATATATTTTCATTGCCATTCAAATTAAATTGTATTTTATTTTTAGTGGTCCTTTAAATCCATTACCAGTTGACTCTGTCAGCGAAACTCCAAGCACAAGACAAATGTGTCATTACAAATGCCAGCGACATCGAGAAAACTGCAAATAAACATGTGAGTAATTAACATTTTTATTAGAAAAATGACTTATGCTTGTTAAATTAACATGCATAAAGATTTCATTAATATGCATCAGAACCTATCAGAATATAAAGCTATCAACAGTGCAAACATATGGTCATGCGCACGCCTCATTGTATTCATGTAGCTATACACAAGGACTCCGAATGCAAATTTGTCACTGATTTAGATGCCTCAAATTGCAAAAGGAAAACAAATCTTTGAAATGAAGTAAAGTTTGATGTTGGGAGCAATGTCCGTCCCTAGGTAAGCAGATTCATCATCTGTTGAGTATTTGCCGCATTGTTGATTAACGGGAGGGGAGGAAAAAAAAAGTTTTGGTAATTTAAGAAGTGACAACGTATAATTTAGTGCCACTTGAAGATTTAGGTGCTATATTGCGTGTGTACATTTTTAATCCTAGGGGCTTAAAATATATTGCATAGACTGGCCTGCACGCAGCTCAATGAGATTCAGAAGCAGGAAGGTAACTAACACTGCAAGTGAATTGGAATGGGAACTAGAATATAATTACATGGTCTCATTTCAAATATGACTGGCTTCAAAACATTTAATTTAAGCCAAGCCTAATTTGGCCATTTTGGGCTGGGTGCCAGGCCTGGATAAAGTATGTAATAACAGTGTATGTGGTTGCTTTACTGTGAATTAACTGCAGAAGGAATTGAGAGAGAGAGAGGGAGTGTGCCGGTCTTTGGGGATATTTCAGCAAAATGATTCAAGTACAGATGTGGCCAACCGCGCTCTACTTTTAAGCTCAGGATCTTCAAAATCTTTTAGCACTTATTATTAGTGATTGTCAGTGTAATTTTCTCTGGGATAGAGGTCATGGTGCTACGGGCTTTGTATCAATTAGAATAAAGCTGCAAAAGTTATAATTTCTCATACACATTCTGCTCAGGTTACGTTACCTCTGCATTATGTAAATTCAACATTACATAGCAAAAAGAAATCTGTCATCCCAAGGCCCTGAGATACTTTGGTTTGGCAATTCTTGCCTCGTCCTTTTTTCATACTTCTCCAGTGATGTTACAGGAGGAATATTAAATCCATCACTGCCCTAAAGTATCTAAACTCTAATAAGCCTTTAAGTACCGTTGTTAAGTACTGTTGGTCCTCCGTTGACCTACTAATGACTTCCTCACTCATAACCTCATCACACGCACAGTCTCCAAGACTTTTCTAGAGCTGCCCCGACTCTCTGGAATGGTCTTCCTCGTCCTTTTCAGCTTGCTCCTACTTTCTACTCATTTAAAAGAGCAATTAAAAACCCATCTTTTCAAACTTGCCTACCCGTCTTCTTCTGTCTCCTAAAACCCTCATTACTTCCCACCATTCCATATCATCCTTCATATTGTGTGCTCTTCTGGGCAGGGTCCTCTCCTCCTCCTGTGTCATTGTGTGTATCTGTATGCCATTTGCAAACCCAATTTAATGTACAGTGCTGTGTAATATGTTGGGGTTATATAAATCCTGTTTGTTAGTAATAATAATAATAATAATAATAATAATAATAATTATAATAATATTTGGAGATGTCCCCATTCAGTGTGGGGTCCCCATGGGTCAAAGACAGGCATGGAACAGTATAGTCACTGACAGGTATTGTTCAGCCCAGCCTAGGGTATAGTAACAACAGCATGGGATAAAAGGAATATCTGGACGAAGTTGGGTGAGTTCATTGGGAGAATACTTCCAGGGTCCTGTAAGAGATACAGGGATTGTAAATGTAGAGCTAAGTGTTAGGAAGTAATCATAATGATTACAGTGTATTGATATTTGTAAGAAGACTGGAACCGTGTTAGAGTCCTGGCAGCCAAAATTGACTATGGCATAGTCAATGACAGGTATTGTTTGGCTCAGCAAATCCGGCTGGTGGATGGGAAAAGTTGGCATCATCCTGTGGGCCTACTTTACCTGTCATTACATCAATAACAAGTATAGTAAGGTATTGTCAATGACAGGTATTGAGGAGCTCAGCCAATCTGGCCGGCCGCACAACAGCTGCCATTGTCTGGCCATGTATCATGGTATAGTCAATGACAGTTTCGGCTCAGCCAATCTGACTGCTGGATAGTGTTGGTCGAATATCTCACTATTCGATTCGACAGCTATTCAATTGAATAGTGAGATATTGTTCGGGTGATCGAATGCCGAATTCGAACACCATTGAAGTCAATGGTAGGAGAATTTGGGTTATTTTTAGGGACTATTAAGGGCTTCAACAGCAATCAGATTGCTCTTGCAGCCCTTTACTAGTTGTATGTGTTCTTGGATAGAGTTTCTCTATCCAAGAACACAGGGAGTCCTGTGTTCTTGGATAGAGAAACTCTATCCAGGAACACATACTACAGGACTTCAACAGTGATCATGATTGCTGTTGCTAGTAGTATGTGCTCTTGTATAGAGTTTCTCTATCCATGAACACAGGGCACTAGATGTGATGAATGGGCAAACTTGTCCCCATTCAACCTCTAGTGCCTGGGGATCACCTGCAGTCACAGCTGTGACCGCAAAGTTCCCACGGTCACATGACATTGTGAACTCTGCAGTTCCACTACGATCATCATCCGGCAGATTACTATTTAACCACCTGAGCGATAAACCCGACCTTGGTTCGGGTTAAAAAAAATTACAATTATCGATAAACCTGAACTTTTCTCACTGTATACAGTGAGAAAAGTTCGGGTTTATCGATCACTTACCTGGTCCAGCTGCGATCATCTAGCGTCGTTTTCCAGCGTTTTTTTTTTTACATGATTGTGTGTTTCAAACATTTTTTATATTCATGATATCTACTAGAACCCTGTTCGGACATATTTCTTTAAGTTACAGGTCTACAATTTAAAAAAATTTCATGAAAAACAGTGTAACGCTTTTGGAACAGAAATCTAGACCTCAGTGTAACCCCCAGGTGGTTAAAATAGGAACTTGGATTACTCCAATTATGGAACTATCTGACCACAAATAATTTCAATTTTGCATTTATACTTGCAAGGTAAATTACAAACTGACTTGACTTTTTTATCTGTTGGGACTTCCAACTTCTTTTCAATTGCCATGTTGTTTTAAGTGGAACTAACATGCAACCTTTTTATGACAGAAACTGGGTTAACACTTTTTTTCTAATATTGTGAGGCGAAGTAACCCATTATTATGTATGGGAGTTACCTCCTCCTAACCTGGCCAATAAAGATGAAAGAAGATTCCAACTTGGAAAATACTAGCAGTGAAAGAGTAACAAGAGACATCATGGCCAGTGCAAAGCTGAAATAAGGAGCTTTGACAGGTAATTTTTCCATAATGTGTAAATATATAATTCATACTTCCTCATTACAGCACAACCTCAGGCACTAGCAGTAGGTAATTAAAATGAAGCAAAAAATGCCATACATATCTGCCATACATGCACAATTTCCTGTTTTTAATTCATTTAAAGAACCTGCAAATACTTACAAAATAGCTGTTGATTCTCCAGAAATGCGATCAGCTACTACGTCTAGCTGTGGGCTTACAATACACAGCATTTGTGTGGACTAAGTGGTCTCAACCCTGCCCAGATATACTTTGGTAAACTTCTCAACACCCTCTATCCTATTTACACCAATATAAAGGTTAATTGTTCTATAGTCCTTGATGAAAAAAAGGACATAATAGATTCCCTGGGATAATATGGAATAATGGAGATAATAGCTGTTATCTGCATAAATAGGGGTTCACTTTTAAGGGTAGGAGTGCTTCCAATGTACCAAGCCTCAAGTTTTTTTCGTTTGATAGTTATATATTTGTACCCTTTTTCTGGTTGTCATTGACACTGTGACCAAGTTTCTGTATGTTCTAAACTTAACAATAGTAAAAAAAAGCAGGACAAGGACAATGAAGCCAGTCCACCCTGGTGATCTTCACAGGGCATATGAAACTGAATAATGGATCTAGATACATCAAAGACAACATTGGATATCAAAGTATATGTGGCCACTAGATGAAACATAAAGGGTCAGAGTGATATCACTGTGATGAAAGGGTCTATTCGAAACAAGAAAAAGTGTCCTGGCAATGTTTATGTAGTATGAAAACGGTAGATCCCAAACACACACACAAATCATCAGGTATATTAATCCCCAATATAAAAGTGTAAATATCTGCAATTAAAGGAAAACTCAATTTGTTTGTACTGATCTTATGTATCATTTATTTGTGTTCCACCTTTTATAAAACTAAACCAGTCAGGATATATATTTCCTCAGAAATACATAGGAAGGGCTCAATTTTTGAGCAGGGGTATGACTATTTTTGGTAGGACACCTATAGCAAAATAATTTAGGGATACAATGTGTATCTTTAATGTCTTTCTTCAATGCAGTGATACCAAATACTGATTGCTTTTATACTGTCATGAGAAAAGTGTTGCCAGACAATGATGGCTTCTTGTATTTCAAGGTCTTATTGCAGTTGGACAATCTGTTCCGGCTGTAGTATAAGTGACCCATTTGCAAAATAAGAAGTAGGAAAGAAGCTTACCATGTAAAAAAGAAATAATATTGCTTACATATACCAAACCACCTATCTTCTCATTCTTCAAACACCATGGTGCTAGGAACATCTCCTTCCTCCAACACAAATCCAGGAGTTTTGAATTCTTGATCTCCTACTGAGGGCTGTTTCCTTTCACCAGACTCGCTATAGGAAACATATATTAAAAATGAAAATGGCAATTGGAACCAGAGAACTTGGTGGGGGAACAGTAATCTCTGAGAAGTGGGTCAGATAATGAGGATTCTTGGAACACTGTAGCTCTTAAAGAAAAAAAGGATAGACCATGTAGATCAGGAGTGTCAAACTCAAATACACAGTGGGCCAAAATTAAAAACAAAGTCACGGGCAAACTGGAAACTGAATTAGCACCGCTACTACAAAACCCTGCGCCAAGAAAACAGTCCAATGAGGGGCCACGCATAGGCAGAGAGCCCGCTGGTCTATAGATGCGAGTGATGCCAGGAATTGTAGTAGCGGCTCTATTTCAATGCAGAGGCGGGCCAGCAGCAATTCATATTTAAAAAAAAAAGGACGTTGCGGGCCAGAGTTTGACACCCCTAATGTAGATGGTGGGACAGGTAAATGTAGTTACTCATTTTAAGGAACTATATCTTTACCTAATTTTGCACCAGGTTTGCTTGATAGCATGCTTTCCAGTTCCTTTGCAGTTAAAGGCAAATAATTTGATCCTGTCTAACTAGCAAAGAATTCAAACTTTCCTTGTCAATAGTTTGCACAACCACCAACCAGACAAAAAGACATCGCTATAGTTATTAATTTGAAGAGCTTGAAATGTACTCCCTTCTTACCACGCCTTATAAAATTAAAGTTGCAAATTTGGACACTGTTTACACTATTGCAACACAGAGCTCCACCTCCTGCCATGTAATAGTTTTGTTTTTGGTGCTGTGTTCAAAACTAAGGAAAAGCATGGAAGACACATAAACCTCGTCAGCAGTGCATTGCCCACTTAGTGAGTGTGGTGGCACTTAGTCTAAACCAGATGTGGGGGAGACACATTATCCAGGGTATGTATTCTTGCCATCTGGCTCTAAGTGAACAGTAGCTAGTGGTTTGCCATCTGCTAGTGCTGTTAGGTGATCATGCCCGTGGCTATAAGCATCTGCCTGTCACATTGTTGACTGTAATAGTGTTCACATACTATTATGATGTTTCTCATTAACAGATCCAGATGTGCGCTCCAATTGAGATTGCTGCACAAGACAGAAATCAAGCCCAGAGACTGACTACAAAGCAGGCCTGTATATAGGATGAACAGCAGACTAGTTATAAATACTGCATGTATAGATATACACATACTTTTTCATTGTCTCTGATGATACAATAAAGGGTTCCTTCACTCAGGATCCTAAAAAATACACTGAATGCAGCAACCAGCAAGTATGGCCTAAATGTCATTTGTAATCTGGTTGTACTGTAACTAGTAGAATACAAAAGCATACTTTTGCACTTATTTTATTTATTTTCACTATTTATTCTAAATCAAAGACAGTATCCCAAACTCGGCTGGGACACTTTGTCAACCTATGCAGCAATTGCAGAGTAATTGGTGGTAGAAAATCCATTTTCTACCACTAATGGAAGATCTCCAGTCTTTAAGGTTGACGTCATAGTGGTTCACATCACTGACGTCATAGTGGTTCACAGCCATTCACATCAGTAAAAGGCTGAAAAAGTTTTGAAAAAGTTTTCTTCTAATGCTCAGAACCATGAAAATGTTTAACTCCCCTCTTCAAATCTTGTTCACCACTCCAATTGTACCACATTATCAATTTTTTAATAAAACACTCTCCATTGGCCATTTTTTGTTTTACCTGACTGTACTAGTGCATGTCTGATGTCATATGATTCAACCTGTTGTATAGATTCATTGCCTAGCTATCGTTTTGCTACCAGTCATCATGACATCTCAGTCTTTAGGACCATAGGAGAACCTTACTAATGGCCAACTGATAGGAAGTGTCCTTGTAGTCCCAATGACCTGGGTACCTGCAGAAGGATCCACCCATGGGACCTGTTTTTTATGGTGACCACTTACTCATGTAGGTATTTTTCAACTTTAATTATGCACAAAAGTACAGTTTGCCCCCTTAACTGTATTAAAATTCTACCTAGGATGCCCACATACACAGATGTGCCCATTGTGGCCTAGTGCCTCTCCAGTTCATGCTGCCAGTTTTAAACAAATATGATGTTATCTCCTGTTTACCTAGGAGGTAGACAAGAAGTGGATGTTCTAGTGGCCATGGATAGGGCTTCTGCTAGTCAAGGAGGGGCTTCCAACATCACAGCCATAGACTCAGCATCAGAAGCCTGGTCCCAAGTCTCATTCATCCCAACTACCTTTTTTAAGTAGTCAGGAGATGGGATTAATATTGTTTACAATTGCCAGCATTTGAGGCAATGGGCCACTGTGGCCAGATTTCTATATCCAGATGTCCTAGGTAGGGGGTCCAGTTAGGATTTTTGATAGACTTTGAGAGCAAACCTATAGCCGCACTTTTCAGTTATTTAGTTATCAGCCTTTAGGTTTACCACAAGTTTTCATTCATTGTCAGCATAAGTCAAAATATATCTTGTCTATCCATGTCTACAGAGTATATATTATCCCATCGTACAGTTTAAAGTGACTGCTTGATTCTACTTTTCTCTAAATCATATATATGAACCCAAGCCAGGCCAAAGAAATGGTTGGTGAACCATTGGGAATTTTCTGTAGGTTTTCATCCAACACTTCTAAAATGTGACCTGAACGTTATCTGGCTTGTAGAATTAGAACTATCTCCTTTAACAAGTAACACATGAAGCATTTACATTGCTATAAATTTATGGAAGTAATGGTTGAAATAGTTACGGTCATTGATTGAAAAAAGATGTGAACTCTTATATTTATTTAGTAACTGCAAAACCCCCTTATTGGCAGTAACCCTAACCAAATGCTGTAAGCTGGCATTGAACACAGTTTAGGTGTTTTGGCCCATTCTTAAATACAATTTGTCTCAGATCATGATATTATTTTTATGTGGCTTGTGATGCACTTTGCTTCGGATCACACCACAACATTTCATTGGGGCTGAGATCAGGACTCGGCTGACTTGGCCATCCTACAATATTGACTTACTCAATGTGTTTTGCATTTTTGTCATCCAGCTTCTGGGCTTCACAAACTGCTTGACATTTTGCTGTAGATTGTCCAGATACAGCTTGGAAAATATTGGCCATTGAATGATTGAAATCTATCCCTTCCTCACCACTGGCTGCAATATGGTTTTGATGTTTTCTTGCTGTGTTTTGCCTGTGTGCAATTACTAAGATATAACTTCTGTCTTTTCTACAAACTCAACTTTAATGTATTGCTTTCAATGTGATATCTCTATTTCAGCAATAGAGTTGCTGTTATTTACTTATTTATATATTAATGTTTTCATAGATATTTTTATAATCAATATTATTAGACTTTTTTATATCAGCTGTAGTTTTATGAATCGTCCGTGTTTTTTAATTGTTTTATGGAATGTATGCACTGATATGTGACTAGGAGACTATTATATTTCAGCCCTGATAAGGGGGATTGGTATTGTATCTCTGGAATGGGCTGGGTGTCTTTATCTACTCATTTATAGTGATAAATCAAAATAATGCCAGGACCAATCCCTATAGCTTCAAGCCCCAATTCTTTCAATCCACTAAATCATTATAGGACACATTATAGGTAAATGTATGTTATTAAAATATGATCTATAACCTATAATCTATTACTTCTGTGGGTTTATAACATATTGTGCACATGAATATGATCCATTGAAAACTTTGTGTGGCATGAAACCTTCTGGGATCTGTGACATGGATATCCCAAGGGCTGTGTTATCCTCTAGATAGAGCTGACAATGGTCCCATTTATATAGCACCAACATATTACGTAGCGCTTTAGTCCATAGTCATGTCAATAGATGTCCCTTAAAGGGGCTCACAAACTAATGTCCCTATCATATGTCATTAATGTAGTCAAGACTTTATTTGGGAGAAAGCCAATTACCCTAACTGCATCATTTTTAGGGATGTGGGAGAAACCTGGAGTGCCCTGAGGAAACCCACGCAGACACAGGGAGAACATACAAACTTCTTTGCAGATATTGTCCTGACCAGGATTTGAACCTGTGACCTAGTGCTGCAAAGGTCAGAGTGCTAACCAACCGTGCTGCCCATTTTTACAAACATAACATCTTAGGGAAAGGAAATGCTTATATATCTGTCCTTTATACATACATATCAAACATATACATATATTAAACATAACCATTGGCAAAAAAAGCACAAGGTTTAAAACCCATTAACACGAAGCAACTTGAATACTTTAGCAAAAGAGACTTTAGAACCATTTCATGTGAAGCTGTCTAATTTACTCCTTTTATCGTCAGGAAACTTAGAATTAAGCAATGTGATCCATCAGGGATATTTAACAACATAAGTTTCCTCACTGCTGACAATCCTCAATTCCCTCACCAGACAGGAGGTCTCCTCCAGGGAGGTCCTGTTCCACTGAGATATTTTCTATTTAATGTAAAACCCCTAGCTTCACTAAGGGCTGTCTGAACAGTGTTACTCTGTGTATCACAAGAAAGGGTAAATTACATATGCCACACTGGTGAATCCCTATTCCCATTTGGAATATGATACTTCACAAATGTGGAAACCCACCAACAGCATCATCTAGTCAAGGTTCCCCAGTGGAAGTGAAATTCAATATTACTCATCTTCTCCTTTATGCTAATATTTTTTTCTTTTGACTTATTTTAGAATGACCCACATGCGCTTTTCCCAGCAAGGCAACACATTGAGAATCAGAAAATGCAGCAAGGCAAAACACCCATCTATGTACAAAGTGACTTTCCATGGTATAAAATTAAAGGTATGCTCACCCCAATAGACTCCAGGATCATCTTCAGGTGTGTGGATCTGTGGATCATGGTTTGAAACCAACAAAACCCAACAGGTTGAAACTTATTTGCAATGTATAATGGCTATACCGGCTTTGCTGTTATTCGGGGCTGTGCTGCTTGCTACAATAATCTTCTTGGCCAAACATAATTCATCGCAAGCTTTTCAGGGTTGACTTTAACATCTAGGAAAGTGTTTCCCAACATTTTTAACATGGGGAACCCCTGCTGCAATTAGTATTTCAATTACTCACAGTATATTGACTTGGTGCTCATTGGGAAGATTGCATCTTATATTGCTGACCAGTAGGAAGAATGTCACCCTTACAGATATATAAAAAGATCATTGGTATCACGTAAACTGACCTGAGAGTCTCAAACTGCTGATTGCTCAATGAACCCCTAGCTTGCTAGTTGGATTTAAATAATCTGATGAACTGGAGATCAAAGTAGACTTGACTGTGTATATTATAGTTATACAATGCTACGTAATTGTGTTTGGCAGTATATTGCATTGTAAGAAATTGCAGTGGGTTGAGCTGAAGTTGGAATTACCTTTAGGCGCATCAGACCTGGGGATTTTACGTAATGTGATTATTCATAGAAGAGT
This sequence comes from Pyxicephalus adspersus, assembly GCF_032062135.1. NCBI lineage: Eukaryota > Metazoa > Chordata > Amphibia > Anura > Pyxicephalidae > Pyxicephalus > Pyxicephalus adspersus. The sequence goes on along the minus strand of NC_092867.1, from coordinate 13,832,322 downwards.
TTTTCTCTAAAAACAGTAAGGTGTACATACATATATAAAAGCAGAAAACCTTCAAAAAAAAGTTGATTTATGTTTAACTAGCTTTGAGCCTTGTAAAAGTATTTACTAACAGCAGCCAGATAGATTGAATATCTTATTTTAAATCTAAGTGTTAGATCTAAGTAGTTGGACCCTTTGTTCATGTGACACTTTCAGACCATATGACCACATAGGGGCTGCATATAGCATTCTTGTGAATATAATAATAATCCAGATGTGGTGGTATATGTATAGGAGAGCAAAGGAGAAATCTGGGCAGTTCCAAATTTTAGCAAACAGATACTCCTATGCATATATCCCAAAAATGTTACGAACATTGTCTCGCCAACAGCCGCTAAAAAACTGCAAGTCTCAGCATGCTTTGACATCCAGCAAAAAATGGGTAAAACTCATCCTCGTGTTTGCAAAGTTGTAGATGTTTTCCGTAAGTTGAAGTGTCTGTCTGCAGTCCCAGTGGGTAAACTGTACATAAGACTGAGAAATGTGAGCTGAAATATGAGCTGGCTGGATGTACCAGTCCCTGAAGGTATCAATATTGGCAGCTCAGAGGTGTTATGAAAAGGAAAGAACTGCTTCCTCTATTTAGAATATGTTGACGGCTCCAGAAACATGTAAAGTAGAATGTGATCTGATTCTGGAAGCAGGAGACATGCTGACGACTTCCCAACTGGAGCTGAGTTTTAGCAATCCTGCTAATATACAATATGGCTTATTTAATAGGCAGTATGGTAACCCATGACAGATAAGCAGATTTTCTTTTTTTATCAGTTTAGGGTAGTCGGAAAAATAAGTGATTGTTAATTGGTTGCTGTGCGTGATTGTACTCACATGTTGTACATTACCCTCTGACTTATTAAATAAAGGCAAATATATCCCAACAGACATTAGAAATATGGTGCTTATAGCATGATGGAACTTTATGATTATAATAAAAAGGTAAAAGGGGAACAAGAATTACCATTGTTATCATTATATTATTTGTTTAATAAAACAGAAAATACAGTAACCAGTCTACAATTAAACTTTACTACTAAAACTAAGAAATAATTCTATAAAAAGTACAGTTTCCTGTATGTTAATCTAAATAGGCACCAAATCCAGTTACTATATGATGAAAATGCTACATGAAGTATTGACAAAATGTTATTACTTTCCCTGACTGTGCCAAATCTACCTTCATTTGTGTCTCACAATCTCCCTATCCCAGACAATGCAGTTGCGGTTCAGCAGAGGCAGTGCTGCCAATCCATAAAGCGGGCAAGACTGGGTGTGAACAGGTGATCCAGGACTCCACCTCCTTCCTCATAGGTTGTCCCCGGCTTGAGTGAATATATACACTTCTATCAAAATATAATAATTTAACTATCAGAAAGTGTTATTTGCTTTAAGTCTTCATCCATCCTGTAAACTTTTCCATTTGTCATGTTCAAAAGGTGATGTAAAGAACACATAGTGATGAAAAATTTTAGGGTGTGCAAAATGGGGTCTTGAAGTACATTAATTGCCTTAACATGTCTCCTGTTTCAGCTCTCCAAAAGTTGTGAGTTATGGCATTATGGGAATCTGCATTAGGAGGAAATAACTTGTAGGAACAACTGGTAATTGTGGGAACTAATAGAAAAATGTACATGTAAAGTATAAATAAATAAGTTCTGCAGTATAACTATTCTGCAAGGCCAAAAAGTCAGACGTTCAAATTTTTCCTTGGCCCACCACCAGCCTTGATTGCATCACACATTTGCCATGGTATAATTTTGATCAACTTATGTAATGTCACATATTTATTTCCATCCCGGGTTGCATTAGTTTTTTCGAAGATCTTGTATTGATGATGGGAGAGTCGGATCTCTACTTAAAATCTTCTTCAGCATGTCCCAAAAGGTTTCAGTTGGATTAAAGTCTGGTGGCCAGTCCACATGTGAAAATGGTGCCTCATGCTCTCTGAACCACTCTTTCACATTTTGAGCCTCATCAAACCTTATCATCTCAAATATACCTGTGCCCTTAAAGAAGAAAAAAATTAATTGATGAAAAAAAATGATCTCTCTGCAGACATTAGACATTTTTTGGACACATGATATATCTGAACCAAGTTAACCCTAACTTCTTGTACCCTTGAAATTTATGTCTAGAGCAACCATTCTCAACCAGGGTTCCCTGGAACCTTAAGGTTCATCTAAGGGTTCTTTGGGCTGTGGTTGATTACCCTAACATTGGATAGTACCTGCCTTGTTCCAGGACCAATAATATCTGGAAGAGCCACCTACAAGACACTAATGGTAGTTTTAGTTGTTTGTAAGATTGGCATTTTGATCACACTTGTAAAGGGACGGTTAGCCACCAGTGTATGAGTTCTTCCCAATGACCTCCAATGTGTTCCCTGATACCTAAAATTATTTATTGGGTTCCTTTGGGTTTGAGCCTGGTCTAGAGGAACCCCTGCTAAAACCAAATTGTTGGGGGTTAGTGGGAAGAAAACCCACCTCTGCTTAAAACGGCTACTGTATAAAAAAAAATAATTGTTGTACTGCTAACTCTTTCAAGTAGGGTTGGACCCAAAACTTTCCAGGAAATGGGAGGCCAAGCAACTTCTGAAGAAAACCCTAGGGCTCCAGTGAACCCTGCTTGAAAATAGCTGGTGTTGGTAAATCAAAAGGGCAGGAATTACATGATATCTGCTGAAAAAAGAGAATCAACAAATCATGATTTCTGCTCTTTGCATTTAGAGGGGGTCTCACACCAGAGGAAGCCTTGGGCAGCAATGGACCTGGAGCCCTTCTAATACCTTATCCACCCCAGCAAGAATGTTAACGTAGATTTATAATATTATTTTACAAACAGCTGAATGGTAGATTTTATTATTTACCCACTTTAGACAATTGACCGCCATAATCCAATTGGCTGCTGTCGGCAGAGCTGATACTTTCTTCTCCTGTGCTGCTATATTTAATAAATCGGTTCTCTGTGCCTTTCGTTCAATTTTTTAAAGGACTTGCAAGGATTGTATTTTGTGTTCCAAGGAATATCAATTACCATTCATTTCATAGACAATTTAAATATTTTACAGTACATAGATTTCATGGCTTACCATTCATTCTCCTAGCTGAGGACATTTAGCTGCAGTCAAAATATGGGATGCCAGTCTCAGAGAAAATTTCCGGCATTTTTTACCAGTCCTCTTAGTGTCCTGATATTTTATATATATATATATATATATATATATATATATATATATATATATATTTAATATATTTACAAGGCATTTTCTGGTCCTTTAATGACAAAAGAACAGAAGAAATAAAGGTATTGTACACCTAAAAAAGCAAGGTCTGTTCATCCATACCCAATCCGATGACTTACCTTTTCATCGGTGAGTTTAAAAAAAATAGCTTGGTCACCACTCCATCCCCAACCTTCCCATGAAGAAGAGAAGCCATATACTGAACAGTTCATCGTTGTATACATTGTGCTTTTTCCTCATATATATATATATATATTTATATATATATATATATATATATATATATATATATATAAATAGTATTAGATTGACAGCCCTATGCAATGATATAAATACTGGTTGGATCACAATGCTGACCTTGTCTTTCCTAGTTTGATTTCTATTTAGGTGATGATGAGAAGATGACATAAAACGCTAATGTAATTTTAAAATTAATTTTCAATACTTTTACATTTGCAGCGTCAGAAAAAATTTATTATATATTATTATTAATATAAAGGTCCTTGGGCACTTCCTGGTATTGGGTGACAATGACACATTTCTATCTGCTCTCTACTTACATTGTCACCCTAGTAGGTATAATTTCAGTTGCAACTAGACGCCGCCTTGCCAAAACTGATGGTATGGTCTCCATTGGTCTCCATCAGTCTCCATCAGTAAGCCTGTCCTGGAGCATGTGTGTAGACAGGATAGGGCTGTACATTTTTTTTTAATGAACATATGGTTGAATTTCCGAGAGATTTTAAATATCTACAAAGTTTAAGCTCACAGACACATGAGTATTACTAGGTGTAGTTTTCCTTCTTTTTTAGGATCAAGAGGATCGGGTTAGAGAATTGCGATCATAGAAGTAAGGGTAATCTACCTTTTTTCTTTCTATGAATTACCCCCCCCCCCTAATATAATTATTAATTTAGAAGGTATTAACAAAATAGCTTAAAAAAAATAAGAAAATCAGAACTTGGCCAAAGTTTGCTATTTTTAAATGACAGTTCTGCAATCTGATTCCTATTAACAGCAAACCTGTACAGGTGACAGAATCTTGGTAATTTCTCAGGTTCCTGTTGATGCTGTGGTGCCATCTGGCCCTGATAATACTGTATATTGGAAAACTATTAGGCTTCATTAGCTTAAATGAAGGCAAAAACACTTCAGGGCCCAGCGAGTCACACCTTCACCTTGTACAGGGCCAGTGAAAACCTGCTGTTCTCCAAAGGCTCCTCTTACAGATGATGCTAAATTACCTGATGTGAATTTCAATGAAGTGTCTGTAAACAGAAAACTTCCAAAGTTTACTCTTACTTAGCTTAAAATAAAGTGGCAACTGTTGCAAAATATTTGTTTTTGGTCAGTTATTTTTACCTATTTATTGACAATATTAAAACTAATTCTTATTTTCAATTATTGGTATACCATTTTTTTTTACAAATATTTGAAAAAAAAAATTACAATTTCTTAAACAATGCTGTGTTTAATCAATATAGTTGTCTGATTTGTGTGTTGGGTGGATCAATTGACCAAATCTGTTCAGTACTCCACATAAGTTTTTCTTTATTTTTTCAAACTCTTATGTAAGAGCAAAAGGGAGTCACTAAAACACTTTTCCTGTACGTTACTGCTCTATTGTATATATACCATAAACGGGCTTGATTTATTAAAGCTCTCCAAGACTATAGAACATGGACAAGAACCTAAATGATCCAGCAATACTGGAATAGATCTGGTCCAGGATTGATAACATTTGCCAGCTTTGGTTTGCTGGATCATCCAGGTTCTTCCATCCCATCCCAGGCTTTCCAATTAGGAAGGTAATTACCATGCAGGTAATGCTTGGCTTCTTAATTGGAAAGCCTGAGATGTTTCTAAGCTTTGATTCAGAGGGAAATTTACAAGACCAGTCCCAGGACAGCACTCTAAATGCTGGTGGATGCAAAGGAGTCATTGGACCTGAAATATAACAGTCTTCAAGAAGGGAGAAGAAAGACCAACATGGAAGAACCTGCAGTCAACCTATGTACAGGTGAATTAGTCAGTGGTCTAAATCAGCCTCAACTTTTTTTTAACATGGGGAACTCTTGAAATAACTTTCAAATCTTAGGGAACCCCTAGTATAATTACTATATCCACATGTACATTAGCATGGTGTTCAGTGGTTGGTCTAATGTTACATTGTTGGTCATGGACAGCCACCCGAACTGATAGCCCAAAAAAATCATTGATGTCAGTGGTAAATGACCTAAGAGGCCCAATTTGCTCTAGCAACCTCTGGATTAACCATAGGGTACCATAGAACCCTGGATTAGGTCCAGATATTAAGGAAGAAGATATGATTTTTCTTATCATTCACTACACTTCTTATATCTTCTGTTAGTCAGGACTGTTTTACATTACAATTGTGGATGAGTCCAGAGAAAATGTGTTCCCAAGCTCTATGCTTGCCACCTGCTGGCTCCATGTAATAGGCATGTATTTATTTAAATATAATTTTTTAAGAATGTTAGAGTATTATTGTATTTGTAATATGAAACATATTAAAATAAAACATCTTATGTAAGTGATGGGCAACACTATAAATTATTTTGGATGCACTGATTATTATAAAAATTACACCGCTGTGTATCATTAGGATTCAATAGCAGAATGACTGATACAGGAAAATATTAATACTGCCATTGATAGGATCAGGAAGGAAAACCTCCACCATTACAACCCTGTGGTTAAACTGACAGGTGCCTGTATTTTTCTTCACTTGCCACACTTAAGTAGATTGAACTTGTTGAACCTTGAACTTTTTCCAATCTGACTTATTTTGCGGCTTTCCGTTTTTTTATGCAGAATGGATGTTTATTTGTGGAAGGCAGTATATGCTTTAGGGTATTTATTCTTTAACCACAAGAGATTCCTCTTCATCTGTATAATACTTATATAACAGTACATATACCTCTAGGGTAAAGTGAGCGACAAATTTTCCAAATTGAGTTAGCCCTCAGTAAAGTTTCAGCAAAGTTCAACTCCAATTAACTCCAATGCATTTAATGGGGAATGTCTTGAGTGAATAACTCTTATGGAAGTGAATGAAGTTCAATTTTTCCAAGAACTAAATGTTTGTGTGCCGAAGAAAAGACCTTTTCAACAAAAGTCCTATATATACCCAATATCATGACCAACATTTCAGAGATACAAAAGTTTCAAAACATCCGAAACGTTGGTCATGATATATGTAGTATTTTAGTGAACACATTTTAGCACATGGCGTGCTATATTTTTTTAGTGATGGTTGTCTGAGCAAGCTTTTATCAATTTATACATAAAAAATATATAAATATATAAAAATACAAACATAACACATAAATACAAGCAAAACGCATCGAGTAATTTGAGACCGGCTTAATTAAACACGTTAAACTGTGTTAAGGTTCAATGTTTGTTAAAGGGGAAAAATAAATTGAATAAAGTGTTGCTGGAATTTTATAAATGGGAAAGTTTTCAGTATTTGGATGCTGTTAAAGTCCAATACTTTGTCTGTTTTTTCAAAATTTTTTGCAAATGTTTTATCAGAAATGTGGCATTAAAAAAATTTTTTTAGACCCAGTTTTTTGCCCCTTGCAACATGTAATCGTGAGAACGTACCTTTGCAGAAATGTTTGAACTACTTAGTTGGGGTTGGCCCAATATTTTTCAACTCTGAAACTCCCAAACTTCCTAAAAAATTTGTGAATTGTCTGCTCCTTGCCATAGGTATTGATGGCCATTCATATCTTTGGTTTCATGAATGGACCAGACAGCAGTCATTATATAATGTTTCTCAAACAGGGTTCCATGAGACCCTAGGGTTGTGCAGAAGTTGCTAGTGGATCCTTGAGCAATGGCCAGTTTGTGAGTCTCAGGTCAGTTTACCTAATGGCAATGATCTTTTTGGCTGTCTGTATGTATGACATGTATCTTAATGAGTAGCATTGTAAGTGGATTTTTTTCCACTGACCACCATACTAATGTACTATGAGCTGTGGATATAGTAATTAGCAAGGGTTCCCTTAGACCCAAAAGGGATGTTAGGGGGTTCAACCATGTTAAAAAGGTTGTGCTTGATGCATACAAGGAACTTCAAACAATGGTGTCAAAATGTTAAAAAAATCACCAATGCCAGGGACATGAACCCAAACTAAAAGCCTAACTTTTTTAGTTTTGGATAACCCAATGAAGGATTACCAGTCTTAAGTAGTGTTGGTCGAACAGCTGAGTGTTGGTTTCGGCAGCTATTCTATCGAATAGCCCGATATTTTTAGGGTGATCGAAAGCTGAATTCAAACACTATTAAAGTCTATGGGGGAGGAATTTTTTTTCGGGACTGTGTAGAACTACAAAAGCAATGAGGGGAACAATCAAGGTTTATTACCAGTGAATTCCCAGAGCTGCAATCATTCTTGCATCCCTGGAAATCCTCCTGTTTGCAATCCCTGGGCACTAGAGGGTAATTAAAGGTGCCCAGGGATGGCAGTGGATGTGCTAATGAAAGAAACTCCATTGAGAGTTCACCTGCAGGCACAGCTGATTGAAAGCACTCGTGTGCCTCCTATCAGCTATGACCACAAGTTCCTACGCATCCCCGGCTGTACTGATAAGTACAGCCCAGTGACCGTGGGAACTGAACTCAAATGAACTTTCAATGGAGAAAGTCTTTCTGGAGCTCGCCTTTTTTTAAACATCTTTTTAAACAAGAATTTGCAAAGTCGAATTCCGTGTTTTTCCTGTCGGGCCTGCCCAAATTTGAACTGCCATTTTTGGGTCGAATACCAACACTAGTTTTAAGGTATTGCATACATCGTCCATTTTTCCTGGTGACCAAGTAACTGGGGCTAAAAAGTAATGAAAAGTTCAAAAAGTTATCACCAAAACAAGAAAAACTCTCCCAATAAAGACAAATTTTCCACTGACAACTACCAAAAAAAGGACTGTCTGTCATCTTGGTGTAATTTCCTTGTTGTGTCAAGGAAATTATCCCTAATGGGATATAGATGACATAAAAATATTTCTAGAAAAAGCTAAAGATAGCTTTAAATACACTTTTATTTTTTGCATCAGGAGTATAATGGTGGTGAAGTTGGGACATGGCTTTTAGATGTAAAAAAATGTTCTCATCCTTGAAGCTGAAGGCATCAGAATCTTCATTTTTTCTACTTCTGGCAGAACAAATATAAAAGATATACTAATATACTTCATTATGTTCTACACTACTGTGATCTTGCTTCCTAAGTGACAGATTCATTTTAAACACAAATTTAACTGAAGGGCCTGCATGGAGCATGTTAATGAGAAACAGGCAAAGGTATATTTTTTTTCTCTACATGACACATCATTGAAAGGATATACTTAGTCAAAAAAGACGTTTAGGTAGATGTTAAGAATCTATAGGAAGTATAAATGAAATATGATGTAACGCTAATTTGCAAGCTGCAAAAACAATGCCATACTCAGTGTGTCACAAAATGTTATCGTTAAAGAACTCATGCCATGGAGGTCATAGGAAAACATCAGTGGCCTCACATTCACTGATGGGGTCAGTAGTATTCATTAGCCCAGATCTTCTTTACAAATACGTTGTCAGGGATTTGGAATGTTTCTTCTGAACGATCTTTTTTTCCCTTTCAGTACTGAAATTTTCATAGGCTATGTAGGGAATTTCACAGAAAATGGCTGTAAATAAAAATGTGCTCTAAAGAACATACACTGACCTTAAATTCTTACTTCAACACCCCTATTAACTTTGGAAGCACCTGGGAAAAACGTTGGCTGGCTGCCCAAGATATGGAAGAGTAATTAGAAAAATAACAGAGGATCGTTATGTCAGTTGTTTGAAGTAACCCTTGTATTATAACGTTCCTTGCTCTAATGAGCCCCGTTCTATGTCACCGTAATTTTCAGGTAGACGTCCTACCAGATGGGGCCAGAGTGCAAGGTAAAGGAATGCTTAGGAAGATTAATTGATCACGTTTAATTACTCTGGCAAAATTAAGCCTATTTTGTATGTAGTCCTGCCCTTACCCTTTCTAATTTTATTTTATGAAACATTCTTTATCTAGTCTGGAAATGTGTTTCAGCATGTAAGGATTAACATTTTTATGGGGCCTGACCTGTACACTTTTGTTTGATCACTTTTATAACATTTCCAGGAATGGTTCTGAAAGTCCTTTTTGGGGAATTTATTATATGGCAAAATGTTACCAAAGAACACCTAAGGAAGTTCTGTTTTTTACATTTTTATTAAGTTTTTCCTATCAGGCTTATACAACAGTGGGGTAAAACGGTGATAATACAAAAAGCATACAAGTGCATGGTCTCTATTAGTGATCAGGTCAAGTGAAAGTTTATATATAACCTATAGCCAAACTCTCTGTCTCTCTTTTAGATCCAAGTTCCTCTTTCTTCCTTAACTATTTCTTGTTTTGGGTGTAACTATAAACACCTGTAAAAAATGTATTACTTAACTATTTAAAAGGTGTTATTTTGTACCAAACCTTCAACCGGCTTTCAAATTATTCAATTTTTTATCCTTAAATTTCTGGGTATTCCAATGTTTACGTCGTCTGCCAGGGGGTATCATTTTCCTACACACATTGAGTTAAAAAGTGTTCCCTATCTCCAAATGTTGGGAGATATGACCAATGTATCTCACATTTTCGGGCCCAATATATGGGAAGGTCTAGCTCTGACCCTAAGTATACTTGTTTTCTTTCCCCTTCAGTTCACCAGTGAAGAAAGAACATTTTTGTACACTGCCTTTATATATTGTATTTATATATTTATCCAAGTCCCTCCAAAAGTGCTTTACATAAAACTTATTCATGTTAGGAATTTGTAGTTTATAGTCTCCCCCATAGTCTTACACCCAGTAGAACCGGTTTTGGTTGGAAACCAATTACCAGACCACAATGTTTTTGAATAGTTTAGGTAACATTTGGAAGGAGAGAACACTTTTCTGCACCCATACTAGTAAATTAACCCCAAACCCTAGGTCCATGAGACTGCAGTGCTGACCCCAAAGCTGCAGTGTTGCCCAATTAGTGGTTCCATCATTTTTGAACACATTCTCCATGCAATATTAGAAAAATCATGAATGTCATCTATTTTACATAGCGTGCAACGGGGTCCTGGGTGATGAAAATGAAAGACATGATTTAAATCGAGGACTAAACTATTGTCTCTATTATACCTCCAGATTATATATTATCTAATGTCCTTTACGTTGAAGCTGAAGCCATAAACGACGCTTATTCATCCTAATTTAACGCAGAAAATATTGTTTTATGGTTTTCTTTAAAACACTTCATTAAGGCCATTCTCCTCCACTTTACATAAAAACGGCTTGCGTGTCCTCGCTGCCCGCGCCTTTCAATAAGGCTTTGCGGACATTTATTGCAGGGCCGATGAAAGCTAATTTATTATTCAGCGGGGTTACTTAACAGAGTGCAATGATTAAATTACAGACTTTTGTCACACAAGAATCTTTGCTGTCATTTTTCATCGTCTTTATTCTTTTCTTTTTTTTTCTTTTTTTAATTCGCTGCACTCATCTCAGCTCCTCTGTATTATATTTATCATAAGACATCCACTCATCTTCTCCAGTACCTTCCCCAGATTATGGACTTATCTCATTAGGTTTTTTGTGTGATCTTTATATATACAGGATAATTTGCTTTTTCTGAGTTTGGGTGGCTTATTGGGTATGTTGTAAATTGCCCATATCATCTGCTGCTTTGGAAAATGCCTATTGGATAATGGGAATGTTGGGGACAAGTGTGATTTGTGTTTGGTGATGATGTTTATTATGTTTTTTATGGCATACTTTTGACTGCCAAGTATACATGTAAAAATTTGAATTTCTTCTTAAAATGACATTGAAACTATGTCATGTTTAATAAAAATGCCCCGACAAACCATTACCACACAACTTATATCTTATTGGCTGGGAGCACCATACTAGTGCATGTGATGGGAAGTCCCAAATAGGGGTAAATGGGTTTGCTAAATACCACCTAAAAATAGTCAGAAACACAGTAACACATGCCACTAGGCAATGAAAATCTATTGGTCAATGGGCCATGTGCAATGGCTGGTGGACAGGGAGCCAATGGAGTAGCTGCTACTCCTAAAGCCAACATTAGACATCTGGTTAGACAACACTGGCTTGGTACCTAAGACTAATATAATTTTGAGTACAAGAATCAGAATGATTGGCTAAGCTTTGTCTCAACAGTATTGAACCAATAGTTTGCAGATAGCACAAAGATCATTGGTATCAAATAAACTGACCTAAGAGTCACAAACTACTCATTACTCAAGGAACCTCTAGCAACCTCTGGAGGAAACCTAGGGTTCTATAGGACCATGGTTGGAAAACACTGGTTTACTTTACATTTTAGTTTCTTGGGTTATTGTAAGGATTTGTATGAGATAAATTCAAAGATTTGTCCGTTTAATATTTCTGTTTAGGGTTAGGTGTGGAGGGGTTAGGGCTTGAATTGGGTTAGGTGTTAATCTTTAAATTAGTTTAGGGGTTTGTAACAGGGTGCTTTGCAGTGGCTGTCAGAGAAGGTCCTTGATGTAGCACTCAGACTAAGGCATTTTGTATAAAGGGCTTTGTGAAAATCAGTTTAGGGATCCTAGAGCTGGGCCAAAGAAAAAGGAAGGATGGGTTTCTTTGGGCCAATGGATTCACGTCTGGGTTTTTCACCTGTGTCTAAGGTACATAGGTGTACTATTTAGTAGGCCAGCAAGAAGCAGGAGGGAGCTCAGTGGTTCCCAGAGCTGTGAGGGAATTGAGCTCTGCCTTGTACAAGCAAGCATTTCATGTGAATGGAACATGTTTCTTTGTTTTTCTTAAAGACTGCTGTGTATTGTTTCCTGGAAACTGCTTAAAGCTACGTACACACGTCAGATTTTTATCGCCCGATAATCGGCATCGGCGATAATCGGATTGGGTGCCGCTCCATCGCTCTCCCCCTCCCCTCTCCATAGAGCATGAACGGTGCTGTATGTACAGCACCGTTCATGCATCGTGCACTCCCTTGTCGTTGGAAAGGATCGTGAAAGATCCTTTCCAACGACAAAAATTGGAAGTGTGTACGCAGCTTTACTTTGGTGTTAGTCAGAGAGGAACTACCAAAATCAATGTATTTAGTTTCTCAGCCGAGCCATTTGTTTTTGTTTGGGTTTATGTGTGCTAGTGAACAAACGGGCCGGGGACGGCTTAAACTGCATTTTCAAGCCTGCTGTCTGTTCATTTTGACACCCGATTTCTACGGGCGATCCCACAGGGTTGTAGGGATTATTGCCAGAGTTAGGGTTAGAAGTAAATATTAGGGTATGTTGGGTGTTTAGGATTAACTTTCAGTATTGGAGTTTTAAAAGTAGGTAGAGAGATAGGTTGTGTTATGGTGAAGATTAATATTGGGGATAGGTGATACCTGAGGGGTTCAAATGACCAGCAGCAGATTTTGGAGAACAATGTACCAATCAAAGACCATCAGACTCTGGTGCTCTCTATTTGGCATCATCTCTTATGATAAAGAACCCAGATCTACCATCTCTTTTTCCTCAATATTTGTCAGTAAGGCCAAATGCTATGATGAATATAAGTATTAGGGATTGGCGATAGCTGAGAGGCGCAAATGTAGCAATCATAGGCCATCAAAAAACTGGTTCACTCTATTGGGCTACATTTCTTGTATTTATTTCTTTTGACTAATTTCTCGTTAGTAAGGGCAATCATCTTGGTTGTTTGTGCAGAAGCTGGTCCTGTTGTGCATATTATACCACTTTGGGAGTGTCAGAAATGAAGGAGCTCCAATACTGATGTCCAATACTGTGACTAATGTTGTCACACCTTGGTGCCTACTACATATATCTGTTGATACTATGGTATTTATATATTTGGAATAGACATAAACTTACCATGAACAACAAGAGACATGGCCATTAGTCCCGAAGAGCAATATGACAATAACTATCACTTCAGCATGATGTTTCTATGTTTTTGAAATTAAGAAGGATCTCTGTTGTCTAAGAACATATGTTTTACGAACAATCACATAATGGTTTTTTGACCCTTGAAAAAAAAGTAAGGCAAACCCAAATGTGGAGTTTTGGAGATAAACTGTAAAAAACATCTGTGTCAGCTTTGACTGGAACTACTAAGTCAGATTTTGGAAGGAGCAGGGTTAAAGGTGTGAATATTGGAACATTTAGAATCCTGCTGATCCCTCGGATATAGCACACGTCACATGTTTTGATACTGTCTAAAATGGCCTTTCCATCCGATTATTAATATACTTGGAAAACTGTTAAATACTGTATCGGTGTTAGAATCACAATGTGCACATTGCCGGGTCAGATGAGAAATGAAATCCTCGGTGATTTTTCTGCTGTAATTGACACATGGTATTTGTTTTTGATTAGTCACTCATGATGGATAACAAAATGTATGACCCTCTGTACTAAGTGTTAACGATGCTCTCAACATCTGGCTTAACTTAGTCATATATTTCTGCAAGTTTCAGCAGAGCTGTGCTCACAATATGAAACATCTGCTGGTGAAGTGGCATTTGCCGGAGAGATGCACAAATACCTAATGTGCCACTTATACAGAATCATCAATAATCTTCCCTGCACACACCACACATACTCTACTGTAGTTCATATTTGTCTGAGCTAGAGAAAACAAGCAATTTGTAAATGCAATAAAGGGATTTTCTAATATACCTGTAGGTCTTCTTATTCCCTTCTTGAAACTATTAGGTAATAAAACTTTAATACTCTACATTATATTGCTTCTGTTGCTATAATTCTTAGTAATCAGTGTTTACCAATGTCCTATATTGGTGGGTGGGCAGCTGAAGCAGAACAATGCCTCCAATATTGCTGTTACATCAATAATTTTGCCCTAGCCAATAGAATTCCTGCCCCAGCAAATTCTTCTATAGCTTTATAAGGGGTCAGGTTAATACGGTAGGTGATTTTATGGCAACTCACTAAAACTAATGCGATTCCTCGTTATTTCTGATCAACAAGATACATTTTAATGGTGGGGTTGGGTGTTAATTGGTGGTTTTGCCTTTGGACATCAATGCAGAAGGGCGCCCGGGCTGTTCATACGTTTGCTGTGTCCTAGAAAGCAGTGGATGCCCCTGGAAAGACCTTTGAGGCCCTTCATTGTACTTTGGGATGCAGTGATCCTGAATGTTGACTTATTTGCATTGGGCAAGTGTTCAGGGTATCATGACACCTTAGGTCATCCTTTACATGTAGCTCTTCCCTTCTTATCCTGAAACTATAAGCCTAATGCACCATAATATATTAAAACTTATTTGTTTTTTCAATATTATTTTAGTTGTTTTCTTACCGTTATACATCTTAACTGTCTACATATAAGTACAATCTTTTTTTTTTAACAAATAGACATTCCAGACCCAAAAGGAATCTTGGGTAACCCGTATCAAAGGCATTTTTGGGGGGATCAGTGAAACATTTGTCCTTATGTTGGCAATCAGTAACCGTAATGAATATCAACCTTAAATTTGTGGTCAGAACTCTTCTAGGTAGATAAACAAATATTGGTGCCATATCGCTGGCTCTGCCATTGGATCCAAAACTGTGGAGAAACATCTGACGTGAGATCAGCTAACCACACCCTATGGAACTCCTCTGCAAGAACCTCTGGTGAAAATGGGTGATCTAGATGTTCAGGAATGATATAGTTATAATTTCATTTCCAGGCTCCAAAACATTAACAAATGTAACAAAAAGTAATTGATTAGAAAAAGGGACAGCACAGAATTAGTGGTTTGCAGTGGTGCTCCATTTGTCTGCTGAAATTGTGGACTGAACCATACAATAAGGGATAAATGACTTATTGCTGTGTTATATGCTGGCCTAGCTGAGTAACAGTCATACTTCTCAGCCCAAGCTTCCATGCAAAAACTTTTACATCTCTGGTGCCTAATGGTACCTATGAAATTTAAGGTACTTGGTGCCTCACTCACATCAATCATGCTTTGGCCTAACATTTCATATCTCCCCATGTTTGAGTCTAAGGCTCTGTATACACAATAGATCAATAAATAATCAGGAAAGGCATTGTGTAATGAACAAGTGCGGTACGCAATATTGTTGCTCCGTTCTATGCAGAGGGTTGGGAGGAGGATGAGCGAGGGACACCCTGCTGTGTCCTCCTAAATAGGAAACTATGGTGGTCATCCCTGCCCATTGATCTGACAGGTTCTAGAACAACGTTGGAGGGCTGCTGTACACACTCTAGATTTTCATCTGAGATAATCATGTTCGTAAGGGCCAATATTATTTAGTGTGTGTATATAACCTAGGAAAACACTGTAGACAACTAGCATTGGGCCTGATTTAATAAAGCCCTGGAGACTGGAGAAGATAGACTATCATGGAAGAACCTGGGTGATCCAGCAAACCTGAAATTGATTTCCTAAATATATTATTAGTTGGGAAATGTTTTCACTCCCGAACCAGATCTATGCTAGGATTGTCGAATCAACCTGGTTCTCCAATGGTAGTCTATCCTCTCCAGTCTTGGATAGCTTTGATAAATCAGGCCCAATATCTCTAACATTTCACCAAAGTAGCCCATATATTTCAATGTGGAGTTCAAAACAAAATGTAGATTTACTGCCTACATAGTTGCAGCTATTCCCCAATATTTCAATGTGATAAAGTCTGAGTTAGACCCTAAATATCAGTTAGAAAGTTCCAAGCCATAAAACGAGCCTGAAAAAAAAGATCCATGCTTTTACAGTAAAATATGTCTCCTTTACACGTCTTTTAAGCTCTAAATCAAAATTCCAAATGAAAAAGCATAATATCCATAGCAATATAGCGTAAGTGATACAATAATATCCACAATTTTTTCTTCCCCACTTCATGAAACGCATGACAGAAACACTTTTAAATGTGACAACTATGTAATTGTCATTGCGAGTGGAAAAGAAACAGGAATTGCTAAATGAACTTTAGCTTGTTACAAAGTTGCTTTTCCTCTACATTGCTTCTTGATGTCACAAATTGGATTGAAACTTTGGCATAAAAACCAATCATTTTCACTTCTGATTGGCACTAATAACCGTTCTTTAAGGCCGTTAAGTAGTTGGTAGGCATGCTTTTGCAAGACTTTTATTGTTCATGCGAATATTGTACTCTTCTCTAACGGATATCTGTAGATAGGAATTCATCAGTTCTGTGTTATAAACGGAGGTATTTATTGCTTTTTAGATGTATTGTAATGGCCAATGCAAATTTAGATACAGTTGCTTTATTGCATTTTTAACTGCAATTGAAAATGAGACAGTGTGAAACAGCAAGAATTTTTTTTTTCTTTTCTTAGTTTTTTTTTTTTTAATTTAAAGGCACGAATTAAATCAACTTGTGACCGGCCAACCTAAAACGAGTTGGGGTATTCAAAGGGATTTTCTGCTGAATGTATATCAAACAGCACAAAGTGTCATATGTTTTTCTCAGATCTATCAGATCATAGATTGAAGAAGCAGTAGAGCAATGACATCAAAAAACATTTCTCCTTTTTTTTTTTTTAGGGTTGGGGGGGTTGTTGAGTATGAGATGCAAAAGACGAAATCTTAACTTACCCTTTTCCTGTATGATACCTAAACTGTGGATGCCCTTGGGGACGCTTGTTTTACTCTTTGCGCACGCACAAAAATGAATTTATTTTCCAAGCCTGTCACACCCCATCTTAATGAACACTTTAAAGGAATGAATGTTCAAGGAATAAAAAGATTTTTTTCAGATATTTAAAAAAAATGTCTCCAGGCTATCACTAATCAGATACACTTGGCCTATAAGGCAGTTCAACCCCCCAACATATTACCCAACTTCCTTATATTTTGGTGAAGATCCAAAGACCGTAGTAACCTACATCATCCTCTTCTTTTTATAGATTCAACACTTATAACAAATGAACAAAAAATGCAGGGTAACTTTTAATTATGATAATAACATTTATTGCATAGATCTGAAAAAAATATATAAATAGCTGAAAAAAAGTGGAGATTTTATCAGATTTCAGGAAATTAATACTACAACACGGTTTAAATACTTTACAACACAATAAAATTCCTTGCTGAGAGTTATGACAGCCTGTTACTTTCAGCCATGAAGTACATTACAAAGGTAATGTGGTTTTAAGAAAGAACTACTGCGGAATGTATATTTTCATTATCAAAAACGTTAAGCCATTTATCCTGAGGAGTCAGAATAATCATTAATGGCTGTGAATTTATGGGGCCAGATCTTAAACTAATGTGAATGATTCCAGGTGTTACTAATGGCTTCACTGAAATGTGCCAGTATCTCCGACTTCTACTAAATCTGAGATAATAGTCGAACACTTAATCTCGACAGATGAGCTGCAATTTAACTGACACATTGATTGGATTCTCCAGGCTTAAATGGCACACATTGTAAAGGTACGGTCAAACTGCAATCGAGAGGGTGACTTGGAAGTCATTTGCTTCTTTCAAGGCCTATTAACGTATTTGTGTTGGAAAGGATTCATTTTTAACTACTCTTAACACTCTGGGCACCAGGACAGGTCTCTGGGGCCACAGGGGTTAAATTATTCTTTCACTCAGGTCTGTAAGTGAATCTATTATTAATGTGTTATTTTTTATCCTAATGTCTATTTTTTTCGTTTTTAAAAATCTTTTAATGTATGTTTTACCTTTTTTGGTTGTTTACATAATGTAATTGGCAGGTCCACTGAGCAAATCAAGATGACATTATTTTAAAGGCTTATAAGGACTTTCTGACAACATAGTTAATGTTTTGGAGCCTGGAAATGAAATTATAACTATATCATTCCTGAACATCTAGATCACCTATTTTCAGCAGAGGTTCTTGCAGAGGAGTTCCATAGGCTGTGGTTAATTGACCTCCCGTCAGATGTTTCTCCACAGTTTTGGATCCAATGGCAGAGCCAGCTATACGGCACCAATATTTGTTTATCTACCTAGAAGAGTTCTGACCACAAATTTAGGGTTGATATTCATTACGGTTACTGATTGCCAAAATAAAGACAAATGTTTCAATGATCCCCGAAAAAATGGCTTTGATACGGGTTACCCAAGATTCCTTTTGGGTTAAAAGGTTAAGAAGAGCTAAGGCTCCTTTCAGATGTGCAGTCAAAGACCATGTGGTTAGCCGCTCCGGCTCATTCCTATATGCTTCCGTCAACTTTGTTGCCTGGTGGAGTTCCAATGTGGTGTGGTTCTTCCTCTAGAGGAGGAAATGCAAATGTATGGCCAGAAGCAACACATTTCTTCCAGGAGTCATGCTTCAAATGCAACTGTGTTACCCAACCGCTCCCATACAGGTAAATGGGAACATTTGGGAGTTCAGTTGGGCATGTGGTACAACAAGTTTAAAAGAGGTTAATACCTGCAAACGGCATCCATCAATGAGCCTTATTTAATAAAGCTCCCCAAGACTAAAGAAGATAGACTATCATGGGATAACCTGGTAGATCATTGCAAACCCGGAATAGGTCCAGGACTGAAAATATTTGCCAATAGCAAATGTAGAAGAAATCCACTCCTGGTTTGCTGGATCACTTAGGTTCCTCCAATATAATCTATCTTCTCCAGTCCTGAAGAGCGTTAAAAAAACAGGCCCAATGTTTTAGATATTAGTGCATAAATTGGTTGGCTTAAAAAATTAATTCATTATCTTATATTTTATCAGAAATCCAGTAATGTGTAACAGTAAATTACATATATTTGATATTGTTCACTGAAATTGAGATTTGCTGATTGGTGTGACTAAACTCGTACTGATGTACTCCATCCATACCAGAGCAAGCAAAGAACGAGTCCTTGCAAGTTCAAGTTCAGGTGCTACTTCTATCTCACAATGTCTGTGCAGCGTTTGATGCTGAAAGGTCCTGAATCAGCTTGCACGTCAGATATGTCCAGCCAAATGGTAACATTAGGTTATATATTCCTTTGTCCATTTAAATAAATGACCCAGTTGGTACACTCATGACGAAACAAATTATTTTGGAAAAAAATGATTGTTATATAGTCTTTATTTTTGGATGACCAAGTATTGTGACCTATTATGTATTAGGCTAGTGTTAGGTTGTATTTGGTATCTTAGATAGGTTGGTGGTTAAGTGTTCCGTCCTGTTTCCTGACAACATAAACACTAAAGAGAAATTATTATTTGCTTTGCTCAGCTCCCGTAACATCTACATATATATCCTTATTTTTTGTATTTAGGCCAGGCTATGGTTTATGTTTGCGATTTCTCCTAATATAATTTGTCATTTGCTGGCAGTTTTATGTATCCCTCCACATACTATAGCGCATTCCTCTTAAAATAGTAGGCACATCTTGCTTTTTTCCTGGCAGGGCTCCGAAAGGTCATGTGAAAACCTATTTTGAATAACCTTTTAAATGAAGATGATTATTTGGTGACATAGATATCAGTTTAAAGAAAAACTCAACTTTTCTGTCCAGAAATAATTATATATATCCATCCTTGATTAAGTAGAAAAACACTGGAGATTGGACGGAATTTAAAATAATTTAGAACCTCTGGTAATTTTGAAGAAAATTGCTTACGTGCAAATATGAGCAAATTTATTATATATATATCATAATCTCATACATATAATATATAGTAAAAAAAGAAAATTGCAAAAAGGTATATGTCAATATCCATCCTAGACATCAAATACCTAGATATCAAAATGGAATAAAAACTATTTAGGGTTGACCAGTGCACCTAATTCGTGTCAGTTTGTCAGTGGCACCTGGAATACATAGACCCAGGTAATATTCATTTAGCACTGGTCTGGATCGGTGGAGATCTATAACCACATTTAGAATGGTATATTAACACAGGAGCTACTAGCTAGTTCTCAAATGGTTAGAACTTTATATTGGTATATAATTGTTATACTGGAAAACGTATTTAGGAATAGGGGTTTAAATGTAATACTCCAACAATGCAATCTCATGTAAAAGAACAGAGAGGGGCTGTTTCAACGGGCATGATTTAATAAAGTTCTCCCAGAGTGGAGAAGATAGACTATCTTGGGAGAACTTGGAGTGATCCAGCAAACCTGAAATCGATTTCTTAAAAATCATTTGCTATTAGTTGGGAATCTTCAATCCTGGACCAGATCCATTCAAAGGTTGCTGGATCACCCAGGCTCATGATAGTCTATCTTCTCCAGTCTTAAAGACTAATAAATCAATAAATCGGGTGCAATGATTACCACTACTTTTATGATTCTTTTATAGTTGCTTATGACACTAAACAAACGTTTTTTTGGAAAACAAGTTAAAATTTGGTATAAGAATGATAGGTGTTGTGGTCTTTCACTGCCTCAAATTTGTAACATCAAGACCGCATCCTTGTGCATAGATCCTTTCCTTGTAATAACATTCTCAAATGCACTGGGCAAGCCTTAAATTATTTTTATTCCTTTTCACATTTTGATATCTTGTATTTTGTACTTTATTAAAAAATTCATGCTTTAATATTGAGGATTTGTGTAAAATGCAGCCTTAAAATGCAGAACTAAACCTGCGATTCTCACCTGTCCCCATTCCCTTCCGGGGAGCCACCATCTTCTTCTTTCTTCTCTACCTGAAGACAATTTTTTTGACCATCTTAAATGGTCAGGCTACGATGTGCAGGCATGCAGGAGTTTATTCATTCCAGCATGTGTAGGGAGAACTGGGATTGCCGGGAATCCTTAACAGATACCCAATACAATCAGGCAGGTGGGAAGGATTATTGCAGAAGAGAACGAGGCAGCATCAACAATTTTTAAGATATGGTGTTATGTAGTTAGGGCTAATCATACAAACCCTTTTGTATGAAGAATTTTCTTCTAAGGCTGTTTGAGATGCAGTGTTGAGCAGAGGTCATAATCATATTAGGGTTATCGAACTTTTATTTTCATGGAGGCCACCATATCCATTTGTTGCTTGCACTCATTTGCCTCTTAGGTTAGAGTAGTACATTAAAAATACAATTACCTTTTAATGTGTATAAAACATCCACAAATTTCATTTTTTTTCTGGTTTACCCTAGGTAGCTGTCATCTGAAGCCACTGTTGTATTGGTAAAGGTTCGTCTGTCTGAAAGATAGATTTGGTGCATCCGCCTGTTTCTGACAGTGCCAGTGACATGGGTGGCTGTCATGTTCTTATAATAGGGTCAAGCGACTGGATGGGGATTTGATGCTCAACAAAAGGCCAAAAAGTCTCAAGTGCAAGATGAATGGACTGATTGCAGTCAGCTCTACCTGTTTATTACAGCATTTTTCTGGTTGAATGAAACGATGGAATGGCTGTCATGCCACTTGACTTGACAGGCCTCTCATGTGCTTGCTTTTATATGTACTCACGAAGAACAGGCAATGGATACTACCCAGGTAATGCCGTATACAAAGAATATTTTTATAACTTTGCATAGATATGCTGTCCTTTTTTTCAGTTTAGTATGGTTGATGAGATTTTTAAAATTAAACATTGAACCAGTTGTAATCTCCTCGTTATGATCACCACCTATGATTACTTTTACACATCATCTAACAGGAGATTAGGTAGGAAGGACATAAGGAAAAAATTAAAGACGGACTGAATTTGGTAATTCTGTCAGGAAAATATTTTGACCATTTTTTGAAATTTTGAAGTGACTCCAAGAGACCTTTCCTAATAGGCTGTGAGTTTTAGGTGACCTTATTGCTCCAGTTGGAGAAGGAGGTCAATGATCCAGACATAAACTAATGAAAGCCATGCATGTATGTCTAGCAAGCAGTCTCTTGTTCATTAAGAAAGTGATTTATTGGATCACGGCAAACTATATATATCTCTACAAAACATCTCTGCCATTACATGTTATAGTCCGATCATATATTTTTTTAACCTACCAACAACTGTTTATAATGGAAGAGCCTGCCTGCTTGTATATAAACTGAATGGATTGTCTAGGAAAACCCTCACCAAGCATAATTTAAAGAAATCTAAAAGATTGCACAGAGGCTATACAACATTGAATAAACAAAATTAAAGCAAGCAAATGCTCAATTAATAAGGGATTTTGGGACTATTAAAAATACAATATATTGTTTATATACAATTAAATAAAACACAAACAATATCTAAAAAACTTAGAGTTTCCAATTCATGAATGTACTATTACAGCTCTCAATACATGTATTTATACTGGGGGTTTTACTTAGAATAAACACTATTCAGGCATTATAGCTCTTTTAAAAAGCCCAACGCGTTTCACAGCTACACTGCTGCTTTTTCAAGAGGAAAGACATAAGAGCTGTATGCATCTCTAAAGAACATAGATAGACAAAAGGTAAGTATAACACATACTAGATTAACAATATTATGTCATACATTCATCAACCTTTCATACTTACAATTAATGCTGGCAACTGAAAATGCATTAAAACCACCTTTTGCTAAATTCCAGATTTTTTGGAGATCCATTCCAGGTTTGTTGGATCACCCAGCTTAACCTGTGATAGTCCATCTTCTCCAGCCTTGGGGAGCTTTGATAAATTAGGTCCAGTGTCCCAAGTGTTTCTGAAGCTTTCATCATGAACGTGCAAATATTGGGCACCAATGAATAAAATTCACATCTCTGGCCATAATGCGAACCTTACCCATCTACTGCTTTCTCATGTTTAGCTAACCTGTAATGATAAAAAATCCACAGGTTGGCACAATAGAATTTTTAGTCATTTAGGTTCATTTATAAAAGTTTCCATGCAAGGTTTACTAAACTTTACAGATTTTGAACATTGAATTTGATTAGAAAATAAGTAACGAATGAGTAGAATTTGAGTGTAACAAATGTTTACATTTTGGGTAAATTTGGGTAACAAACCCCATAATGATGAATTGTATTCGTTTATGTAATACAGTGATGTTAGATGATCGCAGTGGTGGCCATTGTTAATTGTTTAACATTTTGTTGACTTTTTATCTTTCTATTTTCTTGGTACAATATATCGTTTGTTGAATCGGAAGTAGTTACAGGTTGATCAGAGGGAGCCGGCAGCATTTTTAGCCTGCACTTGCTGCCACATTCCAGGGATTAGACTTATTATACTAATTTATTGTTTTGATTTGTTTGTTCCCAACTTGTTCACAAGAGACGTTGGGAGAATGATTTATCTTATTCCCATGGATTTCACTCTGTAGCTCTTAAGTCAGGACAAGTGTCTGGAGATGCTATTTTTAGACATACCTATCCAAACACAAGAAACTCAGCAGTCTGTGAACATAACAGCCAAAATTAAATTACATACAGTATAACTGGCTTTTGATACACCTAATGACAGTATTTGGAGAGAAGAGTAATTACTATCAAGGCAGACTAGGCAGCAAATGCTTGGGATTCAGAATAGATACTTTTTTTTTTACTGACATTTTCTATTGTTTTGTCTATAAAGCAATTTTTATTGCTTTATTTATTTTTATTAAAATGTCAAATAAAGGATTGGATTAGAGGATAATAATCAGTTTTGTTGGACTTGTTTGCTCTTCCTACACTCCCTTTCATCATCTCCTGCCAATAGTAAGTGTGCTACTAAAAAAAAAAAGAAAAATATTAAGTTTGGGGTTCTACAATCTTTTGTAGAGGAGGGAATGAGAGTCTGGCCAACACCAATGTTGTATGAAGGGAGAATGCTTGGTATTGGCCTCAGCAATATCTCGAGGTGCGTGTAGAGCTTTTTGGATCAATATAAAACTGGACATAGGTACATTATTTTGGTTAAAACACTAGATAAAATGATTGGAGTCTCAAAGTAGGGTTCCCCTTGCACTGAAATGGGGTAAATTATATTCTGGGGAACATCTAAAGACAAATTTAATTATAGTATTGCCTGTTCTCTTGGAACATTCCTCCTTTCTCCAATATTCCAGGTTGTAGGTGGGTCCTTGGTGTACTCACAGATGGTCCCTACTATGTACATGATAAGGTCAAGTGACAGAACTTTACATTAAAAGCTTGAAGTTTTACAAACTTTATGGCAGTGTTTCTCTAATAGGGTTTTATGGAAAAGTAGGGTTGGAGGTTGCTGGGGGTTCCTTGAGCCATAAGCAATGTGTGCGGCTCAGGTCAGTTTAAGTGAGGCTGAGGAATCTTTTTGGCTATCTATAAGGATGACTTTCAGTCATTTCTTCCACTGGCCACCATGCTAATATACTGTCAACTGTGGATATAATATTTAAAGCTAGGGATTCCCTAGCACACATTTTTGGGACATTTATAAAGCTTTAAATCTGGACTAGGTCTATGTGTTTTCAATGGCAATGGTTCATTCTCCGCCAGAGAATGTCAGATTTCCTGCTTTATAAATACACCCCCATGTCTTTCCCACTCCTATTTCATGCTCCTTTGACTTGCATTGGACATCACTGGGCTATTCATACTTACCCTAAGCTTTCATGCTTGTACCTCTTCTAAGTGCTTTAATCTCATTTTATTACATTTTAATCTCATTTCTACATTTTATAGAAAAGACATGCACTCTGCCTAATTGAGAACTTGAGATGGCATGGGGCTCATTTTAAAATATTTAATGCGTTTTAAATGGCACCAATTGATTAACCACCAGTGAATGTTTGCTGGGTTTGTATGTTTTCCCATTGGTGACATTCACCCCTTTTTATGGGGACCATCATCAACAGGGGGAAGCTGTCACCATTCAAAAGTTTTCCAATAATGTCAATTGTTCTGGTGTCAATAGTAGAGAGAATTTCTTTTTCTTTGGGAATTTTCCTATCACCCTCTGTTGTGTCACTGGGAGAGGAAGTGTAGGAAACCGGCTCCCCAATGATGGATTCAAACCCCTAAAAATTGGCATTACATAACAATAATTGGTTGTAGGTTGCAATAATTGGTATTTGCTCAAGGTTCAGCTTTATTCACATAAAAGAGTTTTCCTTGGATGTTTTGTATGTAAAATACTATTAAGGTTTGTCTGCTCATATAAAGATTCATTTCCAATTTACCTTTTTCCTTTTCTACTCTGTTGAACAATAGCTGTGTGGATTTGCACGCCGATAAAATCATTTCACTTGGTCATTTGCATTCATTAAACATTTTACAGGCTGCCTATGCAGTCATTACCACTTCAAGTAGGAAACAAGTTGGTGTTTTGATCTGATTTTGAGAGATTATCTCTTGAGATTAGCAGCTCTGCAGAGCCTGCAATAAAAACGGAACACCTGATATTGTGCCGCTGATTTGTAAAAGCCGCACAGTAGTCGCCTTTCTACTTTATTGGCAAACGGATAGCTTCCTTCATGGCGCACTTCAGTAAACATATCAATATTCATTTGCAGCATGGAAGAACTCTCTGGATGTCCCATGATCATTTTCTTTTTGTAATCCGTAGTCTAATGTCTCGGAATCTTGTCATCTGGTCTCTGGAGTTTAAAATGATATAATGGTATATCACTGGAAAATGTCACAAATGCTGAGAAGATGTCACTTAGACCACAGCTGAGAGGTCTGGAATTCAAATTAAGAATCTGATCTTTATCCTAAATGATGTGCCGTAAGATTCCTAAGTAACTTCAGTCGTGTTCGGTCTGCAATGAGCTCTTCAAAGGAGACCGATAGGGAAAGCAGACATAGTACAGACAGAAAACTCGGCAAGGTTATTTGCTAATTCTGAATAACTGTCATGGTGGATCATTCATGCTAGTGCCCATTATATAAATGTATCTACATCCAAAAACCCAACAGTTTATTATATTGCAACTTGTGGTAAGAGAAGGTGATCCTGCACGGCTTAAGCACGGCTTCAGGTGATCTTGCTCAGCTGTTCCCATCTCAGCACATGGTCAAAGTTTCAAGTTTTCAGCAGTGAGTGGTACTGATCCAGGCAC
Source organism: Pyxicephalus adspersus (assembly GCF_032062135.1). Taxonomy (NCBI): domain Eukaryota; kingdom Metazoa; phylum Chordata; class Amphibia; order Anura; family Pyxicephalidae; genus Pyxicephalus; species Pyxicephalus adspersus. Next base: position 13,806,072 of record NC_092867.1, on the reverse strand, counting down.
TGCCACCCTCATTCATTTTTTGTTGGACAGCCAATGAAGCGTCTACCCCCAAGTTCACTGGCACGAGGAAACAGTAACCACACCAAAACCTCCCCACCAATTTGAATATAGCCATACTGGTCCTTTTGATGTGGTGGTTGCATTAGTTTTCGGTTTCTGAGTTTTTCCATTTGCTGGTGACACACTTTAGGTCTGGGGTAGCTCTGGTGGCTTTTTAGTTTAAGCTCTACACTGTATGGCACATTTACTATGTAGTATAGAGAAGAGGTTGGAACTCAAGTTCGACTTAAGTCACCTGATGAACGACTTGCAACTCGACTCAGGGTTTTCCCCAGCGACTTGCAACTCGACTCGTGACTTGCTTTCTCTGCTGACAGTCGAAGGGAGGAAGGCAGTGAGGCTTTTGTTACACAGCCTTCCCCCACGTTCAGCTGTCAGAGGAGAAAACTTAGAATGCAAGAAAGGTGGGGAGGAAGGCAGCGAGTTTTCTGCAACATAACACCGCCTTCCTCATTGCCTTACTTGCATTCTAAGTTTTCTCCTCTGACAGCTGAAGGGGAAAGGGGAGGAAAGCTGTGTTACAGAAGCCTCACTGCCTTCCTCCCTTCAGCTGTCAGAGGAGAAATCCATGGACTTAGAATGCAATCCTGTGCTCAAGAACAGAATAAGAGCTCTGTTTCTATATGGGGTCAAATGGGGATAAAGGAAGGGACTCAACTTGGCAGAATTCTTGGTGACTTGAGACTTGACTTGGGACTTGGTGTCAATGACTTGGGACTGGACTTGGACTTGAAGGGTGATGACTTAGTCCAACCTCTGGTATAGAGCTTAGCTTTGTGTGCAGCAGCGCAACACACAAAGATAACCTCTGAAAACAATGTAATTCTTGCATGTACGGGGGGAATTACATCATCAGTGGAAATCCAAGCGCCAAGAATGATTACTGTCTTCTCAAAAGTCCACCATGGAGCCGGCAGCAAAGATGGAAACTTCCTTCTATGCAGCAATGACAGTTTCCTGGTCCAATCATCACTGCAGGGTGACTGCACACAGGTAGGTTTGTCCAATAATTGGCAAGTATGCTGAATTTTGCCGAAGCTCACCGCTCACCAACGACTATAGTTCTTTAAGATGCCAACCTATTATGTACAGTACAATAAATAGGGGCTGCAGATGACAAACAATGACAAAGGAGGAGAAGAGGACCCTGATCAACAGAGCTTACAATCTGTGAGGTTGAGGAAGAATAGTTTACTATAGGAATAAAATATTTCTAATGCACCATTGTAATAACATTAATGGCAGCATTGCCAAAATAAATATTAGTATATATTGCAATTGACTGCCATGACTGATATTTTTAATATTGTCTTTGTATCATTGTGTTGTAATGTTATAAAGTATACTTAGCTTCAACTTTGCTTTGTTGCCATTATTACTTATATAATTGTATTTCTTCAGCAATTCCCATCAGCTAATTGTATGCTAGGAAAATATTTTCATCCATTGCTGTTCCAAGGACTGGTAGTTAAACATGGTTTATTGCTTAGGAAGTTGAACATTTCAGAGTTTCATGATCCCCTACAAAATATATTTTATATCAGGAAAAATAAACAGAAGCAGGATCTGTTTGGCACTGTAAAGAGATCTTAGATGTTATAACAAGTTGCCCAGACTAACCCTTCTCAGAGACCCCCCTGGGCTGGCACCTCCTGTACAAGAGTCAGGAATGCAGGTTATGCCATGGCTGCTGAACTTTGTCAATCTATGGAGCTCCGTGGCATGACACCGTCCCCCTGGGAGTAGAGTATAAAAATAAACACACCAACCTTTGACCTGCTATCTGTCAGGGGTGCAACTTCTGCCTGTCATAATTACACAAAAGACATTTTGCAACACCAAGTAGTGAATTTAATGTAGCGGTAATGGATTAGAGAACCATTTGCACAAGTCATGTAAATCCATGGGTTAGACAAGGAAAGGGGGCATTTATTAACACGTAATTAAGGATCAATTACTTTTTATAGCTTCTTGTGTGATTTATTTACAGAAATGAACATTCTACTAATGAGGACCCACCCATTGAAGATTTTGATTAACTCATGTATTTAGTGTGGGGTTTCTATTTGAAAACTGAAAGGCATCAGGTTTGATTTATTAAAATGTATTACAACTTCAGGCAAACTCCAGGCAATTGCTGGACATGACAATTGAAATACATACATGTGATATATTAGTAATATTTAATTGGTTTTCACCATTACTACAAATGTGATTTACACACCCCACCAAACTATAGACATGCAATGTATGATGTCACTTTTGGGACATCTGAGGATCCACCGTAAAACTGTTGAATTGCTGAAAGACCCACTTTGGCAGGAGTTAGGGCTTAGGTCCAAACTTGTCATAACTTTCTAGATCAGCCAACATTTGGAACCCTTGAAAAACATTTTAGATCCCAGGGAACACTATCTATTATTTCTATTGTCACAGCACACAGTACATAAGCTTGATAGTCAATGGGAAGTAGGCCTCTTACATTGCTGACCAATCGGCCATTGTAATTGACCTGAGAGAACCAAAATGCTCATTGCTCAAGGAACTCTTAGCAACCACTGGAGGAACCCTGATTGAGAAACACTGCTCAAGTTAGCATGGATACCCAAGATCCAAGAGTTCCCCAGGTATGTGCTTTAATCATCAGCTTTGGTCTTTCCCCATCTGCTGGTCATTATGTAGCACTACATGTTAGGTATTTGGTCTGCACACCTGACTCCAATAATGGCTTTAACCTGAAAGTCAGTCCTATGTCCGATCAACTTTGTCTTTTTTTCCTATGCCTTGAATAAAAGTCTGTCTGTCTAAATTATGTTTGCCTTGGATTTCATTGTGAACTGCTTGGACTGTGTTTGTATTTGTCATTGTCCATTTATCTCTGAAATTGGCAGAACCTGGTCTTTAAGCCCTGTACAAATATCAGAATGATCATTTCCAGTGACAGAAGAAAGATTGAGTGTTATACACACAGGGCTGTTCTGTGGAGAGGTGAGGGGGAAGACAAGCGAGTGACACAACGCTGGGATTTCCCCTATATTCCTTTCTGCTCAGTTTATCAATTTGCCAAGGTGGATTGATGAATGATTTCAGAGGTGCTAGATTTTTGCCTGAAATGAAAACAACTATTCTAGCTTGTGCACAGATTTAGGCAGCTGGCTATTTTTTGCTGTAGTTACCTATCTGTGGACTTACACCTCATCTAGCACCTGTGTTGCCCATTGTAGGCTATTGTAGCACAGAAGTTCTCCCAAAGTTTGTGATTCCAGACTTATGAAAGGTACACACAAGCACTGTATGGTGTCTGCACTGCAGTAATCTTGTCATTTTGACTGGGTTCATGTACCTAACAGGTTCTCTTTAACATTCAGACCATTCATCTTCAGTAGCCAGAATCATTTTTCTTTTATCTTTCATCTTTTTCTGCTAGTACCAATTTAGTTTATGGAGATTTTATTACAGCAAAATTAAAAGTTTAGCGTTCGAAAAGATCTGTGACGTTTTATACGGAAGATCTAGCTGAGATTTGTCAGAAAACAGACCTCTAGCACCTAGAAAGTTTAATTTTCTAGTAAAGAGATGACGGAATACCTTGCGGTGAATACCTGCCCAGACTGAGTTGAAACAGGAGTGAGATAGCTGAGCAAAATGTAACATTACAAGCAAAGAGACGGATACCTGAGCTAAATTAAAAAGAACTTCCCTCCAGTGATAAGGGAATTCACAAGATGATAGTAGCCCAGGGTGGTACAAGACTTTCCTGCATGATGAGTGGTCACTTTTGTGTAGCTGTATCATTGAACTGTTCTCTCCCCTGCCGGCAAAAATCCCTACGAGCGATTCCTTCATTGGCATTAGTTTCGGCAATGAAGTCCTGATGTGCTTTATTTTCAGACCTGACATTTTTTATGCACACATGGCACTGGATAGCACGATATCTCGTAATGTGCTGCATGAATAAAGTGAGGGCATAATCATTTCTTTAAATAATTATATACAGTATAATACATATATATATATATATGAGAGAGAGAGAGAGAATAAAATTTTTCTTTGTAAAAAAAATAGGTTCTATTTTTTTAGTTTATTAGGCATCTAACCTTGTTATAAACAATTTTTTTAGGCAAATAATTTCTTGTTAATCCATTGAATGTTTTCTTACCTAGAAATCCTGCCATTTACAACATTTCTTGTATCAAGCTGAAAATACTAAGCCATTGCTTTGCAATTAGGAGCAACATTATCAGATCACCATATACAATTATTTGATTGGTTGTGGGCTGCCTAACAGGTTTACCAGATTCTGCAAGTGCTTGCTAACTTGGTTGTCATACAACCTGCTTGCAAACACAGTTGCTGTAAGTTCAAATCTGGTTTACTCAAACCAGGGTCATCTTCCAACCACGTACAAGTAGCACTCCCTTAAACCATGACCTTAACTGCCAAGCCAACATCTTCATTTGCAAACAGCACTAAGTTTTTGATAATAGTTTGTTCCAGGTATTTCTAAGAAACTCTTCTAAGCTGAAAATCTGAAAGCACGGCTTTAACAAGCTCTTATTAGCTTAGTGGTTACGCACATTAGTGGCAAACAGAATTGCTGATGGTTCAATTTATGTTGATTGCATGGGAGTTGAAATTTGATAGCATTTTCTTACAAATATATTACCTATTGAAAGACCCCAAATTAATATATAAACCTGAATGCAAATATTTTTTTCGGATCGAATCCTGACACACAGTCCCTAGAATCCATTAGTTTTCAGTAGGGCTTTTAAAAAGCTGCTACGCTAGTGATGGAGCCATAGCTCACAGGTTAGGCATTCTGAAGGCTAATACAGCCATAGGAGACTTCTTGAAGGCTTGGGTTCAATCCCTATGTTGGCTCTTAGCAGTGATGGAGCCACTCCTTGCAGGTCAAGTACTCTAAAGCCAGTGTAGCCATGGGAGACTTCATGAAAACATAGGGTATAAATCCCATGTCTGGCTCCTTTCTGACATTGGGTTAGTAATTTTGTCCCACTGTGCCCCAGCTGTCCAATCCTTAGATTGTAGGGACTATTTACCATTCTGTTTTTGCTGAGATAAAGTGTCAGCCCAGCTTAAGGTAACTTTTATATGAATCCTATTGGGGTGATGCTTGTAAGGAAGCATGAGCTTAGATTCGAGCCAGGGTCAGTTTGAAGTTACAACATTCCATAGAGCATGGCCTTAACCACCAAGCCTTCACCTAATAACCCCACTAAATATTTGATGTTTTTTCCCAGATATACTACAAAGAAACACTTTTAAGCTGAATATTTGGATAATG
>NC_092867.1:13662992-13799556 GCF_032062135.1 Pyxicephalus adspersus | reverse complement strand
GTCACTTTATCACGCTATGTCCCAGCCTACCCTCCTTAGATTATAGGGACCATATACACCAGTGTCTTGCTGCATATGTCAGTTGAAATGAGAATCCTCAATAATATATAAGAACAGCCACCGCATCCAAGGATGGCTGTTTATAATCATTCTTACTTAATAAAACATTCATTAATTAAGCGCCACCAAGAGCCTAATGTATGTCTACTTGCTTCAAGCACCACTTTAGTATAGATGATGAAGCCTCTGCCAAGGATCGAACTGGTGTCCTTCCCAAGGGGACTTTACTTATCAAGCCGCAAGTCTAACCACCAAGCCAATCTGTTGGCTGCTGGTTAATAACCTTCATCCAAAATATGAACCTGAGTGCCTACATTTTTCAAGACCAAATCTTGAGACACTTTCCCCCAAATCCATTAATCTTAGGTAGGCCTTTTAATAAACTGCACTAGTAGTGATGTAGCCATAGCTCACAGATTAAGTACTCTGAAGGCCAACACAGTCATGGGAAACTTCCTGAAGACCTGGGTTCAATCCCCACATTGGCTCTCACCTAATCTCATGTCTGTGACCTTGAGCAAGTTACAAATATTTGGAAGTACTGCATCTACAAGTTCTTGCTAGCTCAGCGCTTAAGTGTGCTGGTTACAAACAGAGCTGATAATAGTTTAAATCTTGTTGACTACTTGTGAGTGTTTAAGATTGAAAACATTTTCTTTGTAGTTAGTTACTACACATATATTTATTATGGAAAGACGTCAACCCAAGATATAAACCTGAGTGCAAATCTTGAGTAATTTGTCAGCCAATGCAAGTATAATACTATATATAAATGAAGATGATCTTATGAAAGAGGCAGCTGTTTAAAATAAATTCTTATGACCATCCCACTAACTATCTAATATGTTTGATTACTCCATTCTTTTTATCAATCACATTGGAACAATGCTTGTAAAGAGGCATGTACTTAGATCAAACTAGAGTAAGCTTCGAATCATGTAGTGCTTATAAACCATTTCACATGAAAACAGAAGTAAATATATGATATTAGTTTTTTTGTTGTTTTTATCATGTGTACTGCAAAAAAAACCCTTCCAAGTTGAAGATGTAAACATTAAATAAATTAATAAATAAAATATTTTTTAACAAAATCAGAGTTCAGTGGATAATCAGACTAACTTTAGGTAAAAGAGTGTGAGAGCTCAAATCACATTTTTGACAATTTATTACTTTAAATGATGATCAACACATCATTGTGTTGACTTGTTTTTTGTAATATATTATAGTTAACTAAAAGAGGATGGGTGGCCTAATAAGACTAGTATAGACATTAAAATTGTGTCCATCGTTTTCACTGAAATCCTCGTCCAGGGACTAGGTTAGATTTTTCATTGATTTAAACTTGAGCCAGTTTCAGTCTAGCTAAAGATAATAATCTACATTCCTAAAGCTTCATCTGTATATTAAGACATTTAGTCACTCACAGCCATTATTATGCTTGAAAATTTCCTCTAGTAGTCAAAAAAGACACTAAACACTAAACTTCCTGTTCTTATCTGGCCCCATGAAAGGTTTAGGGTGGTCCGTTTTAGAGCCTTTGCAGCCTTGAATATTGAAGATGGTAAGATGGTGACTGTTTTTTCAGAGATGCACATAAGTGGAATTCTGCCCATTGTTACGCTTCTGATGTAAACAATAACATTATCTTGTATCATAGTCCACAGTAACCTAAAACTTGCCATGTGGTCCTTTAAAAGTTCAGTTTAGGAGCTAATATAATAAACCCAGAACTATGGGATCTGTTGCTGCTACTTTTAACAAATTCAGGTTCCATAGGCTGTCATCCATTTTCTGCATTTACAACAAAGAAGGTAACTGTCCTGTAGCATGAACATTGGCAAGAAGTTCAAACTTTAGACTTCACGGGCTGGATACTTGTTTATTGCTGAAGCCCGGATCATAAACTCAGTCTCTAAATCTAAATGTAAAGATGGAAGAAAAAAAAAAAGCTCAGTTCTCCTGATCGGCATATTCCAAAGCATTAAGTAAGTTAAACATAATTTTTTTTAATATAATTGAAAAACAGCTTGTAAAACATGGCTGCATGGTTCAACCATATGCTGGGGTCGCAGGCTGTTCTGATCATTATTACAAACTGTCTTCAAATTTGCATCTTTTACAAAAAAGTCAACAAAAGTTTTTCCTAAATTTCTGACCTCAAAGTTGTCCTTTAAATGAATTGTGTATTAAAAAAAATATTGCTAGAAGGTATAAAGTGCAAGCACTCAAAGGTGTACCTACTACACCCATATACCAGGTCATGGCAAAGCTCCCATACCCCCTCCTACTCCTTTCACAGTCCTTCTGACCCAATATTTTGATGGGCTGCCTGACTGAGTAATAGGAATGTGCAAAAGGCAAATCTTTTTAGCTTTACCAATTTAAAATAGCGCCCAGCAATTGGGAGTAGTATGAACAAGGAATGTCAGAGCCTTTTCTTTACCTGTCCAATGTTTTATTTCTTTACAGGCCCACTATAGGCTTAGCCATGAACAGCCAACTCACAGAAAAACATAAATCCTGATAACAGCTGAGAGTTGATGTTTATGGCAAATATAGCAAATGCAGTTAGGTTTGGCAACTGTTACCTCATATTTATCGGTGTCTTATTGACATTTTTAGGCCCTTTGGATGCTTTCTTTTTGCAGATTTTGTCTTACTACTCATGTTTTTCAGTGCAGGCTGATTCATACACTCTTTAAAATTTGGAACATTAGTGCATTAGTTAGCTTTATAGACAAGAGAGATTCTCACTAGAGTCCCAGACACTTTTGACTTTACCTCACCATTAGTGTTGGTCGAATATCTCACTTTTCGTTTCGACAGCTATTTGATCGAATAGTGAGATATTGTTCAGGTGATCGAATGCCGAATTCGAACACCATTGAACTCAATAGTAGGAGAATTCGGGTTATTTTTAGGGACTATTAAGGGCTGCAAAGGCAATCAGATTGCTCTTGCAGCCCTTTACTAGCTAGAAACTCTATTCTGGAACACATACTACAGGTCTGCAACAGCTATCCTGATTGCTATTGCTAGTAGTATGTGTTCTTGTATAGAGTTTCTCGATCCAAGAACACAGGCACTAGATGTGATGAATGGGGAAACTTGTCCCCATTCAACCTCTAGTGCCCAGGGATTACCTGCAGTCACAGCTGTGACCGCCAAGTTCCCACGGTCATGTGACTGTGGGAACTGAACTGCAGATGAACTCTGCAGTTCCACTACAATCCGCGGGGCACTACAGATTAATTACCCTGTAGTGCCCGGGGATCGCACACTCTTCTCAATCATTGCAGACTCTGCTGCAATCATTGAGAAGATGCCGGCCAGCAACTATCTCTATTACTCTGCAACACGCACAATAATATGATACATTTGTTATATTTTTCTGGTAGTGGATAAAAGAAAAATGTATCAAATATATCATAATATTTCTGTGATGGAAAGTGTGTTACAGAGTAAGAGATATCATGTCATTGTAGGATAAGCTGTAAAAAAAAAAAAAAAATTGGTAAATAAACACAAACACTCAATAAATAAATTTAATGTTATTTTTATTTTTTTACTCTTTTTTTTTTATGCAAATCGTCGAATCTCGTTTTTTTTCGGGTCGAATATAAGGACAACCCGAATTCGAACACCAACTTTACCATTGCTGAAGTCTGTGAGTTGAAAAAGTCAAACATTTTTTTTTTACTATAGTTTATGCTTAAAAGTACACTTGCCACAATCAAAAAAAAAATACATAAACAGAGGTTACGTTCAGTGAAAACCATATCACAATGATCACTTGATGCATTTGTATAAGGCAGCTGAAACAAAGTTTAATTGTTCATGTTAAAACCCAGCTGTAGGATACAAATATTAATGAAGAAAAAGTGTAAAGCTGGGTACACACGTGCAATTTTTGTCGTTTGAAAGGATCTTTCACGATCCTTTCCAATGTCAAAAGACTACACGATGCATGAACGGTGCTGTACATACAGCACCATTCTGCTCTATGGAGAGGGGAGGGGGAGAACGACGGAGCGGCACCCTGCTGCGCGCACTCCCCCTTCCCTTGCATTAGAATCGCTTGTAGTTCATAGTTCGTGGATCCGCCACGACTGTACACACGCCTGATTCTCGCCCGATATCTGGCCGATGCCGATTATCGGGCGAGAAAAATCTGACGTGTACGCAGCTTTAGTTGTGATACTCACATTTATTCCAAAGCTGTTTCTTGTAGTACCTCTTTTTGCCCACAAAGCTGTTCCTAGTTTTCATTTCAATGATACCTAAGGTAACTCAAACCACTAGAGTAAGGGCTCCACTGTGAATGTAGGGTGTAATGAATCCACACCGTGATGCAGTGTTGCCACAGCACCCCTCATTCACAGTGTATTGGTGCAAAGAATGACATTGATGTCAGCCCAGAGAAAGATGAACATGATGGGTTCCTATGGCATTATGTGTCTGACCAGAACTGTGACTTCAGAAAATCTCAATACAAGAATGAAAAAAAAAATCTTTCAATGGAGGCTATAGGAAGAGGAGAAGATTGGGGGGAATATGGAGCTAGGAATCAAATTTTATTACAAAATGACAGCCATTTTTCCCCCTAAAAGTGGAGAAAAGTATGATTGACCATTAAATTCCCACTGCGGTCTATGTCAAAACCAAAAGAAAATGAGTTGTTACCTTACCCAAAATTGTATGGGGTGTGCCAGCCATAGTCTATTCCAATGAAAAAAACATGGAAGGGAAATTAGGTTTTTAAATATTAAAATAAAAAAATAAATAATTGGCAAAATAATAAAATGCCAATATGCCAAAAAGCCCTCCATTCCCTCTCACCCTTTTATTCTCTGTAAACCCCAAAACATTGCTTACCAGAACCTTGAGCATAATCCCATAAATTCCGATGAAAATCCATTTTAAAGGAATTGACCTATTCCATGATTGGTTCTCCAAAGAGATGTATGCAGCATGCAATTCATATAAAGAAATCACTAATTTTGTGGATGTCAACAGGAAATGGAATAAATAGAAATCTCCCTAAACAAGAGTCCAACAGCAAAAAATTGATCTAACCTTTTCCCACTTTATCAAAAGTAAAGATTAAACAATGTCCACTTTAGGTTCTTTTGAATTGTTTAATACATTTCTATAATGAAAAATGGTTATTTGCTGTACCAGCATCTGTTAACCCCTTTTGTCCTCATATTATGATATAGTCTTACAGGGCCCCTGTAGAGCTAAAAAATGACTGAGGTCTTTCTAAGGCTGCCAGTTTCGGCTCTTGAATCTGTCAATAATAATGTGGTGGTAATTATGTAAAGCAAGGTACTGGATTTTCCCATTCTTCCAAATAAGAAACAGCTGCCGGTCGCCATTCGGCAACCACAAATACTCCACACAAGTCGGCCTCGGCCACTGCATCATTTCTTCTAGCACACTATAAACTCAAAACACGGGGTTGCTATTTACTTTATGCAGGTTCCTCAAAACAAAGCAGCAAGGTTATTTTGTATATGCGTTCGAGGAACAGAACTGTAAAACACAATGAAATGAGAGCATGACCCGGCAGTTACTCAATGAAGAAACCTTTCTTTGATGGCCAAATGTAAAATACGTTTTTTTTTCAATGCCGTGCACTGGTAAAATCAAAACCACAGTCATTAACTTAGAGGAGGGTGTCCTATAAAGCAACTAAAAATAATTTTTTTCTGTAGCAGAGACTATTGGATTTTCTCAGTGGGATAACTTGTGTAACTGAAGTCTTTTTGTTTAAATTTATAATATATCGTAAGTTTTAGGTCTGGACTAAGTGGAGGAATATGCATATCTTCACTCTCAAACCCTATAGTGGCCAATTCTATTGTAATAATGAAGGTCAATTTTTAATTAAAGTATATGTCAAAGCCAAATTTAATGTCCATGTAATGGGGGTCACCAACATGGCTAGAGATTCAAAGACAAATTTTGGGGGAGTTTTGCGCCAGCATCTCCTTACTGTCAAGCCCTATAATGGCCAATTTTGATGGAGTTTATTGTTATCAACTAGTATTTATATAGCACTGATATATTACGCAATGCTTTACAACGTTTATAGACATGTCGCTAGCTGTCCCTCAGCGGGGCTCACAATCTAATGTCCCGACCATAGTCATATGTCTTTAAAACAGTTTAAGGTCAATTTTGGGGGGAAGCCAATTAACCTAACTTCATGTTTGGGTTAATGAACAATTAAAGTGTATGATAAGGCAAAATTAAAGGTCAAGGAAGAGGGGGGCACTAAATTCAGCATCTCCTTACTATTAACCACTAAAATAGGCAATTCCATTGTAATGATGAAGATTAATATACAATTAAAGTATATTTCAGGGTCAAATGTAAACTGTATTTCTGAAGCGCCAATAAAAAAGGGATTGCAAATGACATCCAGATATAATGACTGATGAGGAGAGCCCTGTCCAGAAGAGGTTACTATATTGGCTCATTCTGTTGTAATAATGTTTTTTATACAAGTAAAGTGTTTTTGAAGGCAACATTTAATGCCAAGATAAAGAGGGGTCACTAAATTGGCAACAGCACCATAAGGTTTGGGGGCATCTTGCATCAGCAACTCCTCTCTCAAACCCTGTAGGGGCTATTTCCATTGAAATAATGGATGGTAATATACAATTAAAATATATGTACAGGAAAAAGTGGGTAACCAAGTTGATCAGAGCATCACTGACAAATATTAGGGGGTGTCTTGCTCACTCTCCAATAGCCATTTTCAATTAGTCAATTCTGTTGTAATGATGGTGTTTTATCTACTAATAAAGTCTAGATATGTACATGCACATTGGGGTGTACCCTGCAAATACAGAAAAACACCTACTAATCTGCCAAAATTCATTCTACTCACACGTCTTGTTGTAGGCTGAAAACACTTATTGTGAACTGAGTGGTGTCCGCCCAGCCTTGTTGTCTAAATCAGTGGTTGCAAACCTTTTGGACCTCACAGACCACTAAATTTACGGACTCGGGACCACACATGTGCCACTCAAAGGCGAAGAAACTTCCCCCATAGTGACGTCATGATGCCAGAACCCGTATAATCCCCCATCGCAGGTCTGAGCCTGCAATGGCAGAGTGGGCGGGCTGTATGCAGAGACACAATGTGCCCACCGCCCTGAGCCTGCGATCCAGCCCGCGATACGGGTGACAGTCTGCAGCTTTAGCCGGTGCCAGCAAGTTCCTTTTCATGACCCTACTGGGGAGTACACTGTCCAGAGCCATGGGCCACCAAAATTTTCTCACAGACTACCAGTGATCAACCGCTGGTCTAAATTGATTGATCTCTTCCACTCCCATTCACTGGTACAGAAGCCATCGTTCTGCAGTTCCAAAAAAAGAACTAAGGGGAATGATTAGTCTCATTTACATAACATAGATAGTAATCACAAAACACTTGGCAGTTCTAAATTTCTGACAAGGTCATCAGGTATTTTTACAACAGAATAAAAGAAGTTAATTGTATGGATGTATAAATGCTTTGCTGAGTATGTTTGTATGTTAGTATGTTGTATTCCAGAAGAAGTAAAGGAAATCTCCACAAATTGATCAGAATTCCACTCTTCTACAGTTGTCACCAGAAGAGGTGTCCCCATTGGTAGATTCAACCCTACCACTTGTTCTGTTTACAACTGCAATACAGTGGATTTCTCATTTTATTTTAAAGGGACTATTAAAGTGAACCTGTAGTAAGAGAATATGGTGGCTGCTATTGCTGGCATTACTTTCTGAAGCTGCATGTTGCCTGGCAGTCACACTGACAAAATTTTCTGAAGCAATAACCCGAAACAAGTATGCAGGTCAGGAATTCTAAAAATGTATACTTTCTAACTTACATTCCTGTCTCAGGTCTTTGACTAAGAATATACTGAAGCCAGATACAGCCAGGTAACCAGAAGGAGGTGTCACTGGATTTATTAGCAGTTCCCATATTTCATCACTGGAATCCAATAGTAGTTTTAGCTTGTGATGTTGCTATGGCCATTAGATAATTGGGAAGGTTTAAAATAAATTAGAGAACAATAAAATGAGTGGTGAATGTTTTCACACTAGGAGATTAAGTGTAAGGAAGTGAAGTGAACCACACCTAGGGCCTAATAGGCTGCAATATATTCCAGTTTAGGTCTTGGGTTTAGTTACACTTTATAGCAGATTTAGGCGAATATACAATTTGCTAGCTGAATTACCCGTGTTGAATTTCCTTTGATCATCAATCTTGCAATTTCCAGGAAAAAGAAAGTGATTCATTTTCTAGCAGACCCTGATTGGCTGTTTTCCAAGACTCCTCCAATCAGTGACTGCGTACAGTACCTCGTGGGATGGGTTTCTTTGAGAAACAGTAGCACTTTAACCTAAAGGCAGCTCAATCCCACTGAACTCTAATTCAGCATTTTTTTTTAGAAGATAAATTAGGGGTGAAGAGGGAAATGTAGATTGTAGATAGTTAGGCTCCTATTTTATGCATTTCTACTATTACCATTCACTTTGGTCACCAATATTTCAATTTCTAGGATAGAGAAAGTGATTACTTTGCAACCAAAGGCTCTGATTGGCTGTTTAGGAATAGCCATCCAATCAGTGACGGCATACAGTACCTCCTGGGATGGCTGTATTCTAGAAACAGTAGCACATATAACCTAAAGACAGCCCAAACCCACTAAACGACTACACATGTTTCTTATTTAAAGGTTGAATTAAGAAGAGGAATAAGGAAAGTTATTGACAGCCATGCTCTCATCTTATTATTTGTCTACTTGAAGCATTGTAAAGCCAGAATTTCTACCGATCTACTATTAAGATAAAATGCCTTGTCTATTCTTGATCTTCCTTAGCTTTCCCAACCTGAACAATATGCTAATAGTATTACTGCTGTGTTCAGTGCTACAACACCTGAGTATAGAATGCATTAAAGAATTCCTTAGTCTTATTCTTTTTTTATCCCTGGCATCCCTGCCCGGGCCATAATGATAATGGCGCTGTTAATGGCGTGTTCTGCTGCTTGTGGGAGAGCCTATTACTGAGAATTTCCTCTGCTTTTCAGAAAAGAAAAAAAAAACAAATGGCTCTGTAAGCACATAGGAGGAAAGTTTGTGCATTATAGGGACCACAACTGGCAACTCTTGAACAGGCTGGTCGAGCAATTCTCACCGTTGAGCACTAGCCAAAGGCATGAATTTAGGAGTGGACTCCAGCCAATCTCCTTACGTTCCAGCCTAAAACTGTACAGATAATAAATTGTGAAGTTCACATTATGTACAGCCATTTATTCACAACCCCCTTTTGCAGCGATGTGACTACATGTTTCACCCTATGGATAAGGAAAAAATAATATCACCCCACCACCCAGGCCCCGGTACCTGAAAATCTTGCTAGATCGGCAACAATATTCTCTTACATAGGGTGAAATTACCTCTCAGTTCATATTGTCTCCCTCAGTATTTGTGGAGCGTTGGGGATTCTAGAAAGATTATATAAAAAGACTTTTTAAAGCTGAATTTTTGTCAAATAAATATAAAAAACTTAGTAAATGTAATTGTATAATATGCAAATATTCTAAATACAGATTATATAACCAACTTGATATTAGCCTCCTTCCTCTCCTAGTCCAACAACAATATGACTATGTCATCTCTATGCTCTCTGCCTTCCGTTAGCGCATTGTTCTGTAGCTCATGTGTACTCAGGGCACCTGATTGGCTCAGACACTACCCTTAAGCTGCGTACACACTTGCAATTTTTGTCGTTGGAAAGGATCTTTCACGATCCTTTCCAACGACAAGGGACTGCACAAAGCATGAACGGTGCTGTACATACAGCCCCGTTCTGCACTATGGAGAGGGGAGGGGGAGAGGGACGGAGCGGCACCCTGCTGCGCACTCTCCCCCTTCCCTTTCATTAGGATCGGTCATCGTCCATGGATCCGGCAGGTCGGTCGTTCGGACGATGGACGACACCGACTGTACACACGGCAGATTTTCGCCCGATGCCGATTATCGGGCGATAAAAATCTGCCGTGTGTACGTAGCTTTAGTAGTATCTGGACCAATCAGCTGCATTCACATGAGCTGAAAAAGAATGTAAGGGGAGAGAATAGAAATGATGTCATCAGATTGTTGCTGCTCTTTCAATGTCTAATCACAGGTCTGAAGTGGACACGGACAACTGCAGCAGACTTGCTATGAGTTTGTAGGAGATAAAAAGCTCCTCTGTGTGTATTGCATTTATTTTATTAAACACATACCTGGACTTATAGTGTTTTTACTATATTGAGCTTGAATTCCAAAATTTTTGTTTCTAACTTTTTCTAGAATTACTATTATTAAAATCAGAGCAACACACCAAGTCTAAGAATAATAGCTTTCATTTCTATCTTACCATTTTGTTACAGGTTTTCTTTAATAACATTCCTCCTCCAACAACAGAGCCCCTCTCACAATTTGTGAGACAGCATTAACAGGCTTTGCATAATTTACTGGAAAAGTTGTGACATGGAAAATTTATCTACAATGTCTGCAGATATCTGTATGGCATGTTTGGCCCTGTAACATGATTAGGAGTCTTCAACAGCTTCCTGTGACAAGCGTAGAGAATTATGGCTTACAGATGAGTCGGGGTCACTCAGTGAGAGGCCATGTTTTCCGCTAGCTTCAGTACAATCTCCAGTCAGCAGGCATGACATTCCTGCACAGAAAAGCTCACCGTGCTCCTGACACTGGTCCAACAGCCCTGACGGATTTATTGTCGGTGGAGAGTGCAAACACAAACGTATACTTCACACTATAATTTACCCATGATGGCAGCCAGATATAACTCTTTACAAGTCAGGCCTGGATTTACTAGGGATCCCTTTGGAAAGCAGATTGTGAAAGATCATTATAAACATCTGGCAGTGTAAAATATTAGAACGGATCATGAATCTCCGGCCAAGAAAAAAAAACTTTTTCTTAAACAATTATTGAGGCCGGATCAGATTTAGGTGGTGGTATATCAATGATCTGGTGCACAGCATTATATGTCCAGTTAAGGTTGTGTTCATATTGGTGCTGGATGTAGAGACTCCCATAGGCATGTTATGGGTGGGATTGTGCTTCTTCCAACATATTGACTGCCATGCCATGAATACAGGGGTTAAATATCTGAACCATAAAGATATTTATTCCCATGTCTTCCCATGTCTAGGGGTCCAAGTACATGGATTTCAGATTTTTTGATGACACCAGTCTGTATCTGAAATCATCCAAAATTCACATTCAATTTATATCAGATACAAGCTTAATTTGAAGTGAAACTATAACTTGAAAATATCCTTTTCATCTGTTTGCAGGTATATCTATCTGTTATGTTCAATGCAAGACTGAATGAACTCTTCTATACATGCATGCATGGGAGTTACATGATTTTGGCCTGGCCAATCAAGATGGTCCGAAGACCCAAACATGCATGCATGTAGGAGTTACATCCTACTGGCCATTCCAGATGACCAAAGACTCAAACCAGTATATGTGCAGGAGTTACATCAAGAAGTAAACCCACATTCACACAGGAGTTATGTCACTCTAGCCACTTGAGATGGGCAAAGACCCAAAATTGCATTTGCGCTTACGCGGGAGTTATCAAGACGTCTGAAGACCCGAACCTGCATTCCCATGGTAGCATCCTGGCCTAGCCAATGAAGACCTGAAACCCTAAGGGGGCTAGGTTAAGATGCCAGAGCCCAAGATGGAGCAAGAAGAAATTAAATAAAAAAAAAAACTTTTTTGAAGTTCAGTCGTGCTTTAAGAAAATACCTAATAATATTAACTCATTAGACCAAACCTGCAGATAATTACTTAGCCTATATAGATCTTAAAGTAGTTAAACAGAACACAAGTGCATTCCTAGCACTAACGACATTTTCTTTTCTTTTTTTTATTTTATTATTACTATATTTATTATTACTATAATAAAGTCTTGTTTGTCTGCCAGCATCCATTGAGTTTGCTTACAGGACAAAAAAGTTTCTGTCCCTTTAATAATTATGGGAGTATTACAGAAGTAGTACTAATTATAATATGAGATATGTGGGGAAGATGAGAAAATACAATTATGGGAAATACCGCACTATATAAATCCTTCTATAAATGCATTTCTTGGGAAAAATGTTGCATACATTTAAACAAACATTAAACTTGTTGCTTCTTTTGACAAACTGACTGCCATTAATTTTTATGTCTGGAGAGGTTTTGTACAGCAGACTCAGAGCTATTTGCATTTGTGTCTGCTCTTAGACTTCCTTCCACAGGGATCTGAAACCTGAAGTTTGGTTTGGCTTCTGTTCTTTATTGTGCTACGCTGGATGCCGTGAAATCTTCTAATGTCCAGGTGATTAATCACAGTAAATAATGTTCAGTTTATCCTTATAATTATGGTAAAAATTTGTTTGCTCTGCACAAGGGAACCAGGGAAATAAAACTGGAAGTGTGTTTATACAAGTGTTCACCTAGTGCTGGAGAATCTTCTGTTTTATTCATTGTAAAATTGGCCTCAGACTAAGGCAGTGTACAACAAATAAGTGTGGGAGTTTCACATCAGTTTCTCCCAGTGGAATCGTGCTGGAGTGGCCCGCTCTACATTGTGCTAGTCAACTTAAAGTGACCCTGGCATCAGGCTTGAATACCCCAGAAACTTTGTGCATATACTACAAATTGTCTATTTTATGGTTCTCCTGATCCCCATCAGAATCAATTGTTCCTCCTGCAAACTTCTAAATTTCACTGTCCAGTAATGATGTGAAGGTCAAAGGGGAACCACTTGGTATTGTAAAAGACTCCGAAGATCAACTTCCCACCCCCACGGGCAATTTGTTGACCATGCTCTTTTGAAAAAGACCTCCACTCCCAATAGAAAAGTAAGAGAACATTTAAAATTAGGAGCAGAATGCATTAAATTAACAAAAAAAAAAACTAAGTTTATTTATAATAAGATTATACCATTTGTTTTAACATGAAAGACCCCACGATCTGAACATCAATATTGCTCATAGATTGGACCATAGTATATCAAATGTTTAACAGCTAACAGTATAGCATCTCATAACATTAGAGGGTGTCTCGACGCGTTTCACAGTCAATGCCGCTTCATCAGGATAATAACATTGAGAGATCTAGAATTGAATAAATACAATATAATATACAATAACTACTGTTCTTCAAAACAGCAAATATTGTTTTTATAAAGTCCACAAAAAAATACTTTGTTGCGGACTTTTTAAAAACAATATATTCTGTTTTCAATAGCTCGCCAATAGCTTGGTGTCAGGGTTCAATTACCGAGATACCTTTGTACAGATTAGCAGTTCTTTTTCTTGTGCAGGACGTCATTCTCCTATGACAGGTGAGCTGTAGCTTTCGTGTCACTATAGTCTTGTAGTGCAATGTCTGTGCAATGTTCTGCCATTCAATGTCTCATTAACTCCAGTTACTTGTGTGTCATACTCGGTATATGTATAAATAAATATATGTTTAGCTTTTTTGTTTTTGGTAGATCATTTTGACTTGGTCATTTTAAAAGTAGCTCACAAGCCAAAAAAGTGTGGGCACCCTTGGCCTACATGGTGCCTTCTGGTACTCCTACCGAACAGTCTATAAGGTCCTCCTTCGTTCTCTTACCCAATAGTGTACACGGTCCATTCTCTTTCCCCCAACAGTAAGCTTTGAAGGAACTATAGAGATGTAATACACAAACAATATAACACATAGTCTAATAAATACTATGTCTATTCACACATGGCAAACATATTAATTTTTGCAAGTGTCAGGTCCTCTTTATACATTTTTGCAAAGTTTTTATGCCTTTTCTTTTATTCTCCCACTTATCTCTCCATGAGTGCCTTTAAATATGTTCCAATGACCTTATGACATGCAGGAATGGGGAGTCCTACTGACTAGCAATGAACAGCAGAGGCTGTGAATATTTCTTGACAATGCCTCTGCAGCACATTCACAAGTGATTTTTCATTAGCCTTCCACTCCCCACCTGCGTATAAAAATAAGAACTTCTTTTTTATGTCATATTAGCATGTAATTTATGAATTGCAGATGTTTAATAGATGAAAACACTGAATGCATAGTTGACATCACTTTTTTTTGTGCGAGAGGAAATGTTTCTTACTTTCAATGACCCCAGGGACTTTGGCATGGCAAGGTAAAGCGATCTGTCCACAGTATGAATTCTTCTGTAGGGGCTCAAGAAAGTTGCCACTGAGTCAAAGCTTACATTCCGGTGCGAACAGACAATTCATTTAGATCTGTGCTCTACTGTGCCTCAGCCCTCCTCTGGCCACGGTGAAAAATGACGTGATGCTATTTTTTTATCCCACATCTGACACCACGATGGAAGGTAATGTGGTTTATTGATTCCAAAAGAGGTCAAGCTAGTAGGAACCGAGGTATTTTGGAAAGCGTCCAGAAAAAGCTTTAAACCATACACATCCAGAAAAACAAAACTGTTAATTGTTACCTCGTCTGCTGCTATTAAACTGTGTATTTAAACCGAACATATGTTCCATAATCATGTACTCTTATATTAAAACATTACCGAGTCACCAGGTGAAATGTATATTAAGTGCACAGCTGAAAATAGACAGTAGGTTAAAACTCTGACAGCAAACATCTGTTAAGTTTCTAAAACTTAATTCAAATAATGGAATCCATAGGCTGTGTTATAGTGTAACGTTTCCCAAATAAACTCAAATGAAAAGTGATATCACACTCGCTTTTTCTCCCTCGCGAGGTGCAAAGATTTTTTTCTTTTTAGGGAGGAATATAATACTCTGGATAGTATTTAAAGGGAAACAATACCCTACTTACAGAAATAAAGAACTCTGGACGTATATATAAAACACCTTTTAGTTTACTAATTTGTTTCTTTAAAAGCCACAGTTTTTTTGAGTTTTGGATAAAGCAAGGAAGAAATAAAATGTCTTAGAATGTTTTTATTTTTCCGTATGTGACCCCACTGCCCTTCCCAAGGCCCATAAAGGAGTGTGAAGAAGAGCTGTTACAGGGACAGGGTGGCAAAAGGCTAAATCAAAGCATTGGTAGAACGTAGAGCCTTTCCTCACGCTATGTGTCTATGTGTCTAAAGCTCTGCAAGACTGGAGACAATCCAGTGGAAAATATATGGGAAAACCTGGGTGACCTGAAATATTTTTTAAAATAGTTTGTTCTTAGTTGGCAAATGCTTTACATCTTTGACCAAACCCATTCCTGGTTTGCTGGATCACCCATGTTCACCCATGATAGTATATCTTCTTCAGTCTTGGAGAGATTTAATAATTCAGGCCCTATGTGCTTTTGCTTGTCTCCTCGTTAAAGACTTCTGGACTGTGGGGACAAAGACACAAGAAACTGGACACAGTGGCCAGTAATCCCATTTGTTGGTGGTTTTTAGGGTGGTTTATTACATGAAGAGTCCCTGACAACCACCAGGTATTGAGAACACTGGTTGTGTCCCGAAAAAATTGGTTAAGGG
This sequence comes from Pyxicephalus adspersus, assembly GCF_032062135.1. Lineage (NCBI taxonomy): Eukaryota > Metazoa > Chordata > Amphibia > Anura > Pyxicephalidae > Pyxicephalus > Pyxicephalus adspersus. The sequence goes on along the minus strand of NC_092867.1, from coordinate 13,783,938 downwards.
TGAGAACATAACATTCGGTTAGATTCAGTGGGCTAAACTCAAACAGGTTAATTGACTTAAATGAAAGTTTGCCAAACCTAGTCATATAAGACCATCTCTATTCTAGCTTTCAGGACATTCAAGGTGGGTCACATTTACCATTAGTAATGGTACCTTACTGATAGCCCATGTTTGTGTTCTGTAATTCCCCCCACTGACCCATATGTAACAAATAAAATTAGTATTGGCACAAAGAATGGAGAAGGAAATCAGTGAGGATTTCAACATCCAACACAATCGAAAATGTTCTCAATGCTGCTGTGTTATCACAGGAGTCAGCGATTAGGACCATGGTTTGATGAATTTCAATATTTGGAATTCCAGTTTTCCATATCTGAACTGTTTTTTTTTATTGTTATAAATATTACAGACCATCATGTTTTTGGTATTTATCAGTCAATGTTTTATGTTATGGGAAACTGTTCTATTCGAGAAGTAAGGAAGCCTTTACTTACACAGTATACAGAGAATGATGATGTCACTGGTGTCATAAGTCTCATATAGAATGTGTTCTGTGATGTACTGCAGAGCTGTCGTTGAGGGTAATCACATCCAGATATACAGTGTAACCTGCAATTTCATTCAAAAAAAGTATATCTGAGAGACTAACACTGCTCCTTATAGGAGAATAAAAATTATATTAGAAGTCACTCTGGTGAAAAACAACCCATCAGATGTACACTGCACAATTTTACAAGTCTTTGGGTTGTTGGCTGTAAATTTCAGAATACAAAACTGCAGACCACACTAGAACTCCTGCTTTAAATAATGTTCATGTTGTTTGTGAAGTTTGTGAACCAAAGACTGAACAGTAACTTGATGGTACTTCAAGGTATTCATGGTTATTGGTGTGATAGGTTGACTGGTCTGTTTTTTAGGCCAATAGGACCATCATGAATCTTGGTGCGCAGACACCTGACTGTAAGTTGTGGATGGTTTAGGGGCTTTTGGAGGCAGAACTTGGCCTACAGAATGGTGTAGAGCAGGGGTGTCATACACAGAGGGCCGAAATTTAAAACCTAGACCATGTTGTGGGCCATATTTGAAATTTATAGAAAAAACAATTAATCTCTATAAGAAAAGAAACAAGAACACATGAGAAGAGCATGCAGTAATATGTAGTAGATTGATCTAATCAATCCACTGCACATTACTGCATGTTCTTCACATGAGTTCTTGTTTCTTCTTAAAGAGATTAATTGTTTTACTTTGCCGAGAATGCAATGTGAAACCAAATGATTTGCTGCATTCATTTGGTTTTACATTGCATTCTCTGGCACAGTAAAACAATTAAAATAGCAATAGCTCTATGATAATTCCTGATAATAATAATCCTGATCATTCCTGATTATTGAGTTTACCTGTCAGTATAAACCCCTGCGGGGTCCACGCATAGTCTGCTGTTCAATAGACACGATGCCACTACTACAAATCCCGGGCATTACTTGCGTCTATAAAATGCGGGGCCACTCATAGAGGCCGCTGGTCTAGAGACGTGAGTGATTCTGGGAATTGTAGTAGCGGCATTGTACTATCGTTTATAGAACAGCAGCCTAATATAAATTGCAGCTGACCCTCCGTTACTATGCATTTCAGTAGCCGGTGGGCCAGCTGCAATTTATATTAATATTATATTTATTAATTATATTGGGGGCCAAAAAAAAGGACGTGTCGGCTAAAGTTTAACACCCCTGGTGTAGAGGCTGGGAAAGGATAAGTGCCAGTAGTGACACAAGAGAGCCACTTGCTGTATTGGCTAACACTGGTTCTAAAACAAAATTGATGACTTCTGGCGGAATAAGGGGACCAAATGTAACTTATAAAAGGATTGACACTAACTCACCTTTTAAAGTTGAAGAAACTAAAAATTAATCACTGGACATTCTAGTGCTCTGTTGCTGACCTGGCCAACAGCAGGGGAAAGGCTGAGCATAAAGGGATGTTCTCTGCCAGCAAGACTAACAGACAGTACTGCATGCACTCATAAGGAGTTTTTTTGCTTTCTAACCTTTGGACAAACTTTTCCTAACATTGGGGAACCCCTTGAAATAACTTTCAGGTCTTCAATACCCAACAGTCTTTAAATAATATATCTACAGCTCACAGTGCATTAGCATGGTGGTCAGTGGTGGTTTTATTGGTGGCCATTGGGAAGAATGTCACCACTACAAATAGACAAAAAATTATTGGTGTCGGTTAAATTGACTTGGGAGTCAGAAAATGGTCATGGCTCAAGGAAGCCCTAGCAACCTCTGGAGGAACCTAGGTTGAGAAACACTATTCTGGATGTGAAATGAGATAACGTTTGTAGATAAACGGTCTCCTAACTGTGTATTGTATGACCATTACTGAAATCAATAAATACTGAAGCTGCAGGCAACCAGGAAACCAAATACATATCTTCAGTGGAAGTTTACTAAAAACAATGATGGAGCACTGCACTGTATGTAATATATATAAAGAATGTTCAGAAAGTGTCTGATGTGTGCATCCACAACTGAGGACTATGGTATTATCCATCAGCTGCTACATCGCAATAGCAATGCACAAAGAAATAGAAATTCTTTTTAGCAACGGATAAAAAAAGTTCAGAACCTCGGCTAGTTTTTTATTTTTAGATTTTACCATCAGTGTACAAACTATGCCAGAAGCCTATAGATATGAATGTGCTAAAAAGCAGCACAATGTATGTGACTCAGGCAATGCAGAGCGATGGTAAAGAAAGAAGCAGCGAAACAAAAGGTATTCTATTTTCCCTGCACATCTGTATGGAGTGTTACTAGCATAAATTGCCATCAGGAGACACAATGCTTCTCACATAAACATGAAGGGCTATAATTATCCTGTCACCATATTTTAGAGGCTTTCATTTTTACATCCGGTGATGTTACAGGTACTACCACCATTCTTTAAATTACCGCCTCAACCTTTTTGTTAAAAATAAAACTTTAGCATTTGCCGGCAATACCCCATAGACCTCGGTGGCAATTTTCTATAAACCGGGGCGGCATAAACGGCAACATATTTATTTTTATTGATCTCTATTTAACAAACAGCATAATGCCCCCTTAAACATTTAGCGACGTGTCATATCCATCATTCTTTTTAAATACGGTCCCCCATATGGCGACTGTATTAATCTTTTGCTCGGCACAAATTTTCATTCCAGAATCGTATATCATTCTCAGAGTACCAAAGTTGAACCATTGTTCTATTCTGAAATATAATCTGTCTGTCTGTGAAACAGCTGACACGCTAAAGACCAATGTTAGTTTAATTTATAACAGAGAACAATTGCAAAACTGAGCAGCACATGTATTTAAAAATCCATTTGTTACTGAGAAGAAGTTTATGTATGACTAATGTTGGAAGGATGTAAATTAGTTTTTAGAAAAATTATGCCTGTCTTGAACTATATTATTCTACTATGCTACATTCAAAATTCTCTTTGCTAGGCTTTAAGTCACCATAGCCTACAGCGGTTTCACACATTTACAGGGTACAATATATACAGCATTCTATACCTTTCCAAACATGTATCATCTATTTAATGCTTGACACCAGGCATTAGGCTCCCAACAGCTACAGTGTTCTCCCCAGCCCCATTTAGTTGGGTTCACCACCTGGCACTTTTCAGCGACCACCCGGCTGTTTTTTGGTGGTTACTGATGAGTTTGGTCACAATACAGGGGCTGCCACCCAACTATAATTCCTTACCACCCAGCTGAAAAAAACTTTTGGGTTGAGCTCTGAGCTAAGTTTAAAACCCCTTTTCTAATTACCTAAGTTTAGTCACATGGACACAGAGAGGTTCTAACTCTTCTTTTTCACTGCAGAGAAGGGTCCGTTTAACAATATCAAGAGTGATATGTGTCACTTTCTATTGTCTGGCCAATGGTGAGGTTCTCCTAGTCTTTAGAAGACTGCAAAGTGTAATGACATCAAGAAGTTGACTTAGACCCATGTTGCAATGCTGGACCACTGGTCATCGCTCATGAAAGTATAGCCTGCAGGAGACACAAATAGAAGAAAAAATGGTAATAAAACTAAAATAGTAAATAATAAAAATAATAATAAAATACCAAATACTAGTAATCATAAAAAATAATCTTTAAAATCAGTTTATTCCATTCACAATTTCCTTTAGAGTATAATTATTCTTCCTACATGGATACTGAAGAAGGTTAACCCATGAAATTCATACAAACAAAAGTATATAATAAAAAAAAAACTTTATGGCCTTTCAACATATGGTGTGCCTCTCCTGTTGTTTCTTGTACCAAACTGCCCCCTAGAGACATCTTCTCATCTATAAGCAACCAACCAGGGCCCTTGTACATGTATGATGATGTCCAGTGGTCATGTCATGTTGTAGGATAGTGTTTTATGTGTGCAGTGTAGTCAAATTGTATTATATTTCCAGTTGTCAAGTCATGTGATGAAATGGAAGCTTCTGTGTGAATTTTGTGTGTATTGATTATGCCATATTGCATCTACTGAGGATACCTTGTGTTTGTTCATAAACTGCCTTGTGAAGAACATAAACGGAGTGCATGTAAAAGCCTCTAAGATTAAATTAGAACTCCATATTCTTTTTCTTTAAATTACTTTTAACTCATGTTTCATCTACATGCTCCAGGGATCCTGCCCCTCTCTCTTGACCAGCTATGGACCCTACCCAGGTGAAGCAAAGGCCAGTGCTATTAAACCAATATCATATGAGCTCAAGGTGCCAATGACAATCCCCTTGGGTTAGAGTCATCACATGGCCTGGGATATTAGATGAACCCACTATATGACTGGCGCTTACACATAAAAATATAGGTAGCTATCTATGTAGCAGAAGATCTCCCACCACTAAAGAAGATGAATGTTATGGGCCTGTGTAAGGGTCTCCTGGAATAAGGATATACAGCCTTAAATTTGGACGCCAACAGGTAAGTGTTTTTTAAAGATAGATGCATACCTAGACCATTTATTAAATACAGATACACAGACAGAAATGGGAAAATACATGGATGAATACAGTTGAGGTGTAGATCTTAAGTGGATTTGATACAGTATAGATTTGATTGCAGATACAGTATCATATTTAATAAAAAATGGCTGTTCACATGATTGAAGGTTGTATCCCTTTGCAGGATATTTAAATGATTATGTGTTCTGACAAGCAGGAGCATCTGCTTGCAATACTCTGACTTCACAATCTGACATGTTGTGGTTAAATTGCGCGTGTGAGTAATAATAGTTAATGCAATTAATATAATTAAAGTCTAAAGCCGTATTTCCTGACCCCATGTTCACGTGCTTCGCTAGAACAGGGGGGGGATCATAGTTTGCTTTCCCCCCTCCTTACAAATGTTACAATAATTGTGCCAACACTTTTATTCCTTTGTCCATAAGTTGAAAATTATGACTGCTTCATAAATTGCTAACGTGCTCGGAAGATGTAGGCCCAGCTGCAGCACACATGAGTTCAGGCCCCTGCCCAAGACTCATGTTTCACAATGACCTCAGTTTCCTGTGCCGAATGGGAACCAATGCAAGCGAGTCCTTGTAAAACTGTTTCTAAAGAGTGAAGTTATGGAGAGGTGCTGCAGTGTCAAACATCTGTTCCATCCATTACACTCAAATAGCAGCACTGAGTGTACAGTAGGGCAAGAAGCCTCAATAAATTACAATTCTCCAGTGGCCGCACTTTGCTAGTTTACTTGAGCTGCCTGATTCTAGTGCCAATCCCCGTTCCAAAAAAATTATGCATAAAATGAAACCGAGATTTTCTTAAGTCAACAAAGGGTAATTTTTTAAGTAATCAGTTTATAGCTGGAAATGTCAAAAAAGAAACATTGGTAATTGTTAGTTGTAATTTTACATTCATGCATGTTTAAATTCTCAGCTTTCTTTCTGTGAATAGGGAATGAATTCCGGTACATAAGGAAACATTACAGCAATGTTAGCTTTATTCAATTTAATGTAGGCTGTTCCCAAAGACTACAGCTATCCAAAAAATATAATCCATGCAAGGAAACAAATAAATGTATACATACCGTGTACACTAAAAAAGTAATGTAAGGTAAAGAGGAAATAGTTGTTGGTGCTTGGGTGTTTGAATGGGGCCACATCTACTCCCTGGTGCTTGTGGTATCAGTACCCTTTTCAATGCACATAACATGTTCCCATTTCTTTGTCGCGGGACAGCTCAATATGAATATAACCATAGTAAATTGTACACCCCCCCAATAATAAAAAAATAAAAATTCCAGTACCATGGCATTAAGAGTCTTGTTCTCTTTTTGCACATTTTTCTTTTGTATTATTTTAACCTGATCGCCAAAAAGTCCCAGAAGTTCACAACACCAGAAAGTCAGCAGGATGGGCAGACTGGTAGTTAGCTGTTTGCTGACATGTGTGCACAACTACTCAAATTGCAAAATCCCCAGCAAATGTAGCCAGCACCACCACGATCACACAGAGCGCACTTTTAGATGAAGGTGCCACACATATCAAGAAAACTGTGCTTGGCTTGCTCTAGCAAAACAGTTCGTTTAAAAAAAATACACGTATAATAGTACAGTGCTCATGACAATTCAGATGATGACCTGCTTTGCGATATTCTGTGTTTTGCCATGTAAAATTACCTAATAAGTTGTCCTCAATGGCAAGATGTAGAACAACATAACCAACACAGCATGCAAAACTATTTTGTAAATACAATAAATTGGTGTGAACAGGTTCTATTGGCATCTTTACTAAGAAAGGCATCCTGTCCCTATTTAAATCCACTTATGCCGATGGTCATCACTGTTGGCTTTGGCAAACAACTGTAAGGGTTTGAACACTTAAAGGGGACCTAAACTAAACAGGAGGCTTTTGGGTGCTCCGATCACAGGCATGCGCAGAAAGGGCATTTCTCTACACTAAGGGCAAAGAGATGGCGATCTCACTCTTTTTTTTCCCCTTTACAGCAGGCTACGTCTTCCCAATCTCACACATGTGCAGTGCAAGATTGGGTGTTGTAGCTAGAAGAGGGAGGAAGAAGGCTGAAGATGGTGGTGCCCAGCGCTTCCTCCGACGGGACAATGAAGAATTCCAGGACAGCATTGGACCTTATCAAGGACTTATCCAATGCGATTGAGAGATCTGCGGAATTAAGGGTAAGTGTGATTTTTTTGATTTTTTTCAGTTTAGTTCCGCTACATAAACTTACCAGAGTCTGTTGGCGCACCTTCTCTGATAGTGGAGACTGGTGTTTTGCTGTAGCAGTCCAGGCCCAGAAATCGGTCTTGCTGTCACAGAATGACATATTAGTGATGCCTCCTAAAGTCTTTATGACCCTATGAGAAATGGACTTTTGTAATAACCAAAGGAAAGTGTTGATGACACCAGGGACCAATGTAGGCAGCTGACGAAGGACCCTAATACACTGCAGTCCAATCAGTTTTAGTTTTTGTTTTAAAGCTAAAGTCCAAAGTTACCTTCAGTCTTGCATAAGGACTGTCTTAGAGTGGAAACTAGTCATGAGCCAAACTGTTAATTTCCACTTTGCCTGCAATGCAAAGATAAGCAAATTGGGGTGAAACATATTTATAGCAATAGAAAGGGGCTTAAAAATGACAGAATTGTTATTTTTAATTGTAGGAGCCCAATTTTGTGCCAAAAAGGGTTCTGGTGAAAAGCAAGGGGCCAGTGGTGGCAGTGGACAGAGGCTAACTGCAAACTAATACATAAGTATCTAATTTAAAGTTATCTCTTAAACCTTTGGGCCTATAGGGAGAGTTTTCTCATACAGAATGTTCTTTCACCTTATCTCCAAAATATTTATTTTTTAATTTAGCATCAAGTGAAAAAAGTAGGTAAGAAAAGTAATATCTATGTATATTTTTGTACAATGAGAACTAAAAAAGGTATTTTAGTTATAAGGTGCAAAGAACATTTTATGTGAGCAAACTCAGGAGACTATTTACCGTACTAAGTACTAAACCCAAAAAAAGAAAATAATGTATCTTCCTTTGGTCTTCGGTGCTCAATTTACCAGAAAGTGGGTCATTTCTACATAAAAATCACAATTTGATAAAATTATATCACATGGCGAAATTAAAAAAAGTTTGTTAGCAAAACTTATTTAGCCTGCTCAACCCTTACTAAACATGCCTAGACTGATTTCATTGGACACTGTGAGCAGTATAATAAATAAGATTTCATTCCCGTCTCATTTCTGGCCTGAAAGACATCCAGCATATTCTATATCATTTCACTGCCACTGTGACCTCACTACCCCTGGCCTGCCCTTTGCATTCATTGGGTTTTTTTCACTTTCGGTTATGGAGGCTCAGCAAGTGATGTCATATTACCTAGGGTGACTTGCCTAGTAATGCCCATTTTCCCAGGCTGGCACCTACCCACGAAGTCATTTTATTGCTTACACATTTCTTTCCAAGGACCAGTCCACTGCTTGAGCTGAGAGCTTCCGATAGGAGAATGGGGTGCTGTTTGCAGAGAGGTATGTACAATACTTAGCTTGCCTCTCCTACCAGTCATGATCTGCTTACATTGCAAACACAAGCACAGGCCAATACAATTTAAAATAAGGTATGTCTAAAAAATAAAATTTCATTAGCATGTTGATGGAGGTAGGTAGAAAAGATGAAAGAATGGAAAAACGTAAGATAAAACTTCAGCTTTACACCAAATTAGGCAATTATAGGTGAATAGGTGGTTTTTAGTGGGCTTATCTGGAGGTCAGGTTTAACCCTCTAGCATTCTAATTTTGTCCGTATTTCAACACAAAAAAGCGTTACAGTTTTTTGCATGGAAATTTATTTTACATTGTAGGCCTATAATTCTTAGGCATAACTCACCGAAATATGTCCAATATTTAATACAATTAATAAATTTAATAATAAACTTTAAATAAAAAAAAACAAAAATGTGTTACATAAAAAAATATAAAAATAGTGAACATGTAAAATAACTGTACAGTAGCATGTATAATATATATATATATATATATATATATATATATATTATAATTTTATATTTATTGTATAAAGATTTCTTGTATTGGACTCAATACAGCTATTGTATTGCATCCAATACAAAATTATTTGAATTTCCCTCCGCTCCTCCCACACAGAAAACCCCGAAGAACGTCTCTGCAGTCGCCGGCTGGAGATCAGAGGAAGAAGACGTGTCCCAAGGACCTGGATGGACAAGCAGGACGCCTGGGGACACCAACAGAACAAGGTAAGTGTTTTTTTATTTAATGTTTTTAACGACCTCAAGTATGACTCGAGTGTGACTCCGGATTACCGCTTTTTGCATTGAAAATCCACCCCGAGTCACACTCAGGATTACCGCTAGGGGGGTTAAGGGATAAAAAAAAAAAAAAAACATAGGCTGGGTCTAGAAGGGTGAGGCACTTTAGGTTGGGGGAATGAAACAAGTAAATTCATAATAGATTTGATTTATTAAAAGTTTCCAAGACTGGAGAAGAAAGACTATCATAGGAGAACCTAGAGTGGATCTGCTCCAGTACTGAAAACATATACCAACTAATTGCAATTGATTTTTAAGAAATCCATTCCTGGCTTGCTGGAACATTCAGGCTCTCCCATGATAGTCTATCTTCTCCAGATTTGGAGAGAATTAATAATTTAGGTCTATTATCTGAAAGTGCACATACGCTTTTCATATAAAATAACACTGGAGCTCACCAGAAGGCAAGCTTTTTGTTTCTCACACTTGCATTGTTCCTAATCCCGTCATGTTTCTTTGCATTTCTCTTCCTTGACTCTAGAATCCACACTGGCTTAGAGCCGATGCTATCACCTTCTTTTACATCATGCCAAACCAGCATGGGAAATTTCCAGCGTATGTACAAAATGCACTTGTGTCGTGTTTGGATAATTTGTTTCACTCTCTATGTACGGCAGGTTAGTCGGTAGTTTGAATAAATTAGATTATAGTAAATACGCTGTGTCAGATGGAAGATTTAATCCTGGCAGTATCAAAGTCAAACCAACCCACTAATAATATAAAAAGCCAAGTAGCAGCAAGAAAACTTTGAAAGCATGGAATGATACAGAGTAACCAACAACTCATAATGTCAAAACTGCAGCAATATCTGGAAATGCTAAAATTACACAAAACATTGTATGAATGTATTAAATATGTTAAAGTATATCTAATACTGGGTTCATTCGAAGAATAATATTTAATAATAATATATATAATATAGAAAGAATGCAAACTTTCATATTGCAAAAAAATATATCTGATCCCTGCAGCACATGCTACACAAAATATCCAGGGGGATGAAATCAATTACTCTACACGTTTAAAATGTTAATTTTTTTTTTGTTAATAAAATGGCCATTGTCTTGTGGATTCAGTAATAATGTCCCCTTTACACCAGTTTCATTTTTTGGCACAGCATTGGGAAGCAGAGGGAGCTGATGGCTGACACGGTGGGTGTTATGGCTGGATCACAGATAAATGGAAGGCCTTAATTCCAAGCACCGTTGATCTGGCACCCTTCCTGAATGCTGCACTCATTACATTTCAAATGAAAATGTTTTCCTTGTCCCGCCTGAGACCCATGTCAAGTAATGGCAATGCTTGTCTAAATCCACTGGTAATGTTTTCCATCAAAGAGAAGGAGGAAAGTCAAAACATTTCATCAGTTCGATTCACTCTGACCAGGACATGGAGAGCTCTGTGTGCTGTACAGTGACATGTGCTCCTCATCATGAGACCCATGACCGACGTGGACAGCCGAACTATGTCTTTCCATTCTGGGTCGTACTACTGTCAGTGAGAAATTTTGTTTAAAACAAACAAAATACATCCAAAACATAAGTGAAGTTATATAAAATTATAATTTTAAAGGGATCCTATCCTAATTTAAGACAAAGTATAGAAGTTATATATTTAAGTTAGAAAAGTAAAATTACCTGTCCTGCAACCTGTTCCTAAGATCCTTGCTTTGATTACCTATTCAGATTCTTTAAATCTGCCACTTTGCCTGGATTATTAGTCATTAGCTTAGGTTCCATCCAATATTTCCTAATGTGGGACACAGCAGGTGTTGGAGGTACCAATGGGTGATCAAGTATTTGACATTCCAAGTGTCGGATGGAAAGCTTTTGCTGGAGGCAGGATGGGTCAGTTTCTATATTTCTTCATTTGGCCACAGAATCCCCATCTTAATTTAAATGACATACCTGTCTGTCTGCAAAATGTCACTTATTTTATAATCTTCTTCCTCAACTTGCAGTTTTGACAAAAATACATGGTTCCATGGCAATTACAAGCCTGAATTTTAGGCTGGAGATGATCATTAATGAAAGACTTGATGGTGTATAACACGTCATTACATTTAAGAAAAAACACAATGCAATCATGAATATTTGGCATAGAGATAGTCAACTACATACAAATAAACAATGGGCGACCTGTACAGGGAGATCAGTAATCCCTGTAATAAAAGTACAGCCATTCATTTTTTTTTTACCCGAGTTTTCATGCCTATTTTTTTGTGGAGAAAGCCAACTTGGTAGATGCAGAGTTTTTCTTCCATATGTCAGAGCTGCCCCTCTGAAGACTGGTGATATGATCGATAGTGGGTTATTATGAAAAAGAAGAAGGAGATGTGAAAGAAATACAGATCCACAGAATGAAGACAAAGGAGTAGCAGGAAGATCCTGCTACTGCAGCTCCTCGGGTACAGCTTCCTCTCCAGCAAGGAGGACAGTGAGCACAACTATAAGATATCACCCACAAATGTGCAGCTATGGGGATCATGTGTGTATCAAAATAAATACACAAAATAATTTTTTGAGAAGGAATTTAAGTTAAAAGTACAATTTTCAGAGCATTGCTTGTGAACAACTAACATTTTCAGATGAACCTTGATAGCATGTTTTTTTACATTTAGATGAATCATTGTGGGAATACTTTGGGTTTATATTATTGAAAAAACAGGCCTTCTGTTCATTTGCCAAAATCGGTTTATATTGTGCTTTTTACACAGCTTTAGTACAAGGAGAATTGAATAATAAATAAAATATATAAAATTAACCAGCACCCACAGTAAGCATGTGAAGCTGGTATCACTAAAGCAAGGGAGTGGTAGGTGCTCAGCATCCCTGCCATGCTGATACCATCTTATATACCCCAAGAAAAGATACCTCAAAATCCGTGCCCCTTCATCAAAAACCCAAGCTTAATTCTGACCAGAACCAGGCTCCGCTATATGCACAGAAGACATGAAGGGACAAGGTTGGGGACTCATTTTCTCTTTAGATATTTGCCCTAGTGACCTAATTAACTGGTTCCCAAATGAATTGGTCCTTCATACCACTAACCAGTTCACCAGTTATTGCCAGTATAGGAAAAATGTAAATTAAACCACATATTACAAAACTTATAAAAAATACTTTGTTAGTCTTTATTTAACTAATACCTTCAGATTAGGAAATGTCCAAGGATGTATTCTGGTGACCACTCCAGTGATATCAGAATGTTCAGGATCTGGGGGAGAACTGGTCTCCATTGAAAAAAAACACCAAAAAAAATGCCACCACTGACACCATTTTATTTTTTTTTAGTCCAAATACGGACTACCTGCAAGCACCAGCAGACCCGTTAGGGAAGGAGAGGAAGGACCCCTAAAAGTAGTTCACTAGGGAGGGAGAAGACAACCTAGTCACCCCCCATTGGGATCTGAAATTACAATACCATATTAAATGATATATGAAATTTTAGTGACTAGGTTTATGCATACTTTATTATATTTTATATAAGACCGTTAACCAAATGCAATCATACAATTTACAGAATAAATAATGCCCATGTACTAAGCTGCATTATAGTAAGTATGTACAGTATGTTGTTCACGTTAATTATTTACATGTTTAGTACTAATTTAACAAAAAGTTTATTGAACACCTAGACATAAAAAGATTATTGTTAAAATAATTTTAAAATCAAAGGTGTGATGTTAATTTATTTTATAAAAAAATGTTAAACGTAAAGATAGTAAAAAGTAAAACATTTTCTGTGTTGTGCAGCCACATTGAAGAAGCAAGATTGCCATAATATCTCTCTGCATAGCCGATCAGATTTTACTGTAGTAAATTGCATGTAATCCTTAATTCATGCAGTATGGTTAAAAGGTTCCACTTGGGGTTTTATGCAATCCTCTACAGTATTACAACTAAAATAAATGTGATTTTACAAGGAATAGTGTAATGACATAATGATATAGCCCCCAAAAAACCCTTTGAATAACTTAATTTATATGTGCTTTATTATTCTCTAGATAAAAGGCTTCTCAATATAAAATGAGTACTGAGTTCAAACTTTTAAAATATTCACATATTTACATCAATTTTTAAAAGGTTTTATAACTAATGAACTTGGATTTCTTGTGGCATGGCATAAAATCCATTTATACAGTTTTTAATTAAGAATGCAGCCTATGCAATTAAAATTAAGAGGGGAGACTGTGTATGATGTCCTGTGAGATCCTCAGTCCAAAAAATTATGTTAATGCTTTATGTCCTAAAAGCATCCTTTGAATCTTAGATTACACGTCAAGAAGCTATTTTTCTCTGCAACAGAATTTATTTAAAAAAGGTGAAAGTCTTATAATAAAAAAGTAAAATAAAATAAATGTAATATTTATTTTTACTTACATACTGTTTACTTGGTTTACAGAATTCAAAACTATGGCGTCCCTCAAACTTTTATATATACATGTTTTAAAAAGAACTTATAAAAAAATGCTCTGAATGAGAAGATAAGTGAATTGCTAATGAAGGTTTTAATATTTAAAATAAAACAGATTAACATTGTGAATATTAATGAGTTTTAGATTTTAGAGTTTGTGCCTAAATAATGAAATAAATACAATTATTAGTTTCTAACATATCAATATTAGAAGGTGAACTTTGTAAATGATTAAAAAAATAATAATAACTATTCAATAACCCAAGAAAAAAAAACATCATGAATATGAGGAAAAGGCTACCAAAGTACAGTATTTTTACAATTACAGTGTCTAAATATAATATATTTATGTTAAATACTAATACTATGTGTATTGCTGAAATCCTCTGTCCATGAAAACAAACTTTTCTACACTTATGTTATTTGCTGCTATGTATATAAACTATATCATTGAATGGGAGGGGTGGGGGAAGCACAGACTTCTATCCATAAGTTTCATTGATTACTCTATAGAAAGATTTTGTATCAATTTCCGTACAGGAAGTGAAGAGAAAGGTACACAATAAAAAAAAAATCTCTTCCCCCTTGGTATTCAAACACGAGAACAATAGTTGGATTTTCTTGGCAGGGAAAGTCCACCATTGTAACCACATATAGCTCAATTTTTTTTGACATAAAGGTGAAACTATTTGCCTCAAAAGATATGTAATATAAAATGTTTCCTTTTCTAGTGATCTGGGGATTATTGTGGATGTAAAACCAAAGAGTAGAGGATATTTGGTTTTCTGTATTATATAGAATATTAAGTTCGATCTCGCAGCGAACATGTAAGCGAGAATGGCCTTCTGATTTGCCGAGAGGTCGAGCTTTCGCCGTACAGAAGGATTTCTAGGGCTGCATAATGCAGGAAATCTTCTGCAATCCCCGGGCACTAGAGGTTAATTAGCCTCTAGTGCCCCGGGGATCGCAACACTCTTCTCAATAAATGCAGCCACAGCTGCAAACATTGGGAAGATGCCCAGCACAGGAGAACCTCCTGACATTGTAATATAAGTATCTCTTACAAATTATACATTTGTATCTGTAAGCAGTGTATCATTTGGAAGAGATACTTATATTTACAATGCCAGTAGGTTCTCCTTTGCGGGGCATCTTCTCAATGATTGCAGCTGTGGGTGCATTTATTGAGAAGAGTGTTGCGATCTAGGAATCCTCCTGTTTTATTTTCCTCTTCCCATGGTTTCGCAAAATCGGTTAGCTGAAATTTCATGGAACCATTTGAAGTTCGAGGAAGTTTTTGTGAGAATGCCAGAGGCATTCTTGCTCATCCCTAGCTAGGATGCCCAAGTCTTATCTACGACATATAGATGTATGCTGGCACTTATTTTTAGTGGCATATCCATGGTTTAGTAATCACAACGTCCTCCCTATATGTTGTGTATGTAAAACAGCAATCAGAATCATTATAAATTAGGTCAATCTTGGGGTCCTTAGATGTCATCATAAAGAAAACACCGAAGCCAAGTCCAATCAGTTTAAGTAGCACACAGTTACACAACTTGAGAATTTTGTGCATACATCTGTCCATGTCATACAACTATTTTATTTATTTATTTTTATGTTTTGTAGACGTTTCAGTACCTATTATAAACATGATAAAGCCAACAATGGCTTTTCCTTACTTTGAACAAGAAATGCTTAGATATGTGGTCTTTTCATGTGTTGAGCAGAGTGGAGTCCAGCTTAGATGGGCATCAAACACATGTTTGCTTATTTGACATGCTTTTATTGTGTTTTGATTTGCTGGACAGGACAAAGTACTATTTATTTTTTTTAATAAAGCATTATATTTAGGAACAATACAAAACATTTTTTTTTGAAAGAATCCTTAAAAGAGCAAAAAATAAAAACAAATAAACATATACATTATGTCTGAAACTTATATTTAGTTTTTTTTTTCCATTTATAATAAAAAAAATGTAAAAACTAAATAAAGCATATCATATAAGTATTTAATTTTTAGTTTTAAAACATTTAAACATAATAAAACATATTATATATTAATTTTGTATTTAACATTGATTTTTATGATAAAATATTATTAAAAATAAAAATAATTTGATCTATTGTGATAGAATGTATAATAAACAGGGAATTATGTGTATCCATATGGGTTATCAACATTTATTACCCAGTTTACAAGAGTAAAACAAACTCTAAAATTATCAAAAATATTATCATATTGTTTAAGATATATATAAAAAAAATTATAATCAAAAAATAATAATTTGATTAATTGTGATAGAATAAAAACAGGGAACTTAGTGTCCATATGGGTGATCAACATTTAGTACAAAAGGGCAAAACAAATTCTAAAATGATCAAAAATAATATAATTTTGAGTGCTTGTTTCAGATTTAAATAATAATATTTAATATCATAAAATATTAATAATAATAATAATAATAATAATAATACTATGATTCATTGTAATAATATGCATGAAAAATTGAGAACTTTGTATCCATATGGTTAATTATTAATCAGTACCCAGTAAAAGAGTACAAGAGCAAATCAAATTCTAAAATTATCAAAAAAAAATCAGCATATTAGTGGCCAAAGCATTATTTTTTTCTAAAGATTGATCAAATTCTCCTTTCTCAGGAACAAAATACTCGCACAGTACATTAATTAATATGATGAACTACTTAAGATCCTATTTATTCAATATATTCTAGGAAATCCCATAGTCATCATTTCAAATAAAGAAATGTGAACATCTGCAATAACTATTGTCTTACGCTGATAAACCATGGCTTAATTTGGCTTTATCTTAGAAATACGTATTATTTTTATTGGGTGGTTCTTATATTTCTTTCACCTAACTCTCCCTGGGAAAAGGAGCCAAATTATAAGTTATTAAATGGAAATGTATACTTATATAAATTAAATGCACATGTTTTTCTATCTTAAAAACGTGCACTCAAGTTTGGTTCCCATATAGGCAAATTATTTTAAGATCAAGAGCACGTATAAAGCTTCTTATTCATTTTAAACCTTCAACTACCTTTGTGAGAAAAGGTTCAGCACTTTTTGACATCTCATATAACTCTAAAATTTCAGCTACAGTTCCAATCTTTCAAGATTTTTTTTTTCATTGCTAACTGGGACAACGATCAACTATGCTTCCTCAATCAAATTCAAGCCAAAAGAAAAAACTGACTGTACTGTAAGGATTATTATTAAAAAAAAAAATCAAAAAATGTAATGAACATAAAACGAGTGCATACATTTTATTACTAAATACTCTAAGCCGTAAAATCGTATTTTAGCCTATTTATAATATAATTAACATTTGTTATTTTTTTTTTCTTGAACACATCGATGCAAACTCATTTGTCAAAAATGATGGAACTTCTCAAGAAAACTTTTCCCAAGCTATTTTCAGTTTTCCTGCCAAAGGCTATGTCGCAATTCTTGGCAAGTGATTGTGCTACATTTTATAAAATAAGGGAAAGCCAGAATTCCAAAAAAACATGAAAATGTTGTCTGAAGTCATTGAAAAAACTTAAATGATCCTCTTGGGTATATGTACAGGATTTAAGACATCCATGTTGATATGGTTATTTATTTACTGTGAAAATTTGTTTCAAATTTTACATTATAAAATTGGACATACGAAGGGATGTTCTGATGTGAGATCATAAAACGCTGAAAAATGATAAATCCACTTTAGGGGATGAGAAGTACATGCTATGTATAATTTTTGTTATACATTTGTATTCCCGAGCAGCTAAATATACACTCTTCGTATGCATATCGGCAAACTAATTGGCTGGCAATGAGATTTAATATTCTCTTTAGTACATTTTTTGTTCCAGATACCCCAATCAGGAAGTACAGCCAGAACCATAAAATCAACCTATCATCACATTTTTAACATTATATAAAAGGGTGGCTAAAACTTGGTTGATAAAAGGACAAATCCTTGAACCTTTACCAGTTGTATGCAAAAATATAATAATTTTGTTTTCTGAATACCTGCATGGTAGAAGAATGGTAGAAGCACCAATTATCTATTTTTTGTGTACAATGATCCTGTAAGTATACTGCAACTTATAGTGACTTAGTGGAAAGGGAACTGTATTGCATGTTCTGGAGCTGGGAGGGGGGGGGGGCAAAGGGCAAAGGGGTATATTTAGTTATCACCCTCAGTGGTGGATGTAGCCCATAGTGGCCCCCTTTGCAAAACTGACATGGCACTCAATTTAATTCTTTGGAGATAGAAAACCCATTTGAACCCAGGTGAAATCTAGGTCAGAAAGAGGTTAAATGCACCAATAAATGGATTCCTAATTAACCAAAAAGCATCTCAAACCAGTGTCAAATTGATCTACCAAAAACAACTGAAATCTGTGTACAGAGGTTCTGTAGAATTACAGAACTATGGTTAATTGAAGTTGGATATACTGGTCATTCTTTAACCTCAAAGGAAACACGTCAGATAAACACTCTGTCTTGGAAGAGGTACACAGATACCCTTTGGAATCACAAAAACACATTGGGGTACATTCCGAGATTTTGACCTTACGGTTGCATTTTGGAGGACGGCATCATGGCCGCAATCACATGCAAATGTGTTACTTGCAGTGCAGTTTGCTGCTCCTGTGTGCACAGCTGTAGTTTGCTATCTATCTGGGAGTTGCTAACTGCCCCGTTTTCCACTGTATGCATTAAAGGGAGTTTACTCTTCAGATGCCACATTCCAGTAGAAGTAATAATTCAGCTGCTGAATGTGAGACACAATTTATTGATGAAATTTTGAAGTGGCCTTTGGGGGGCACCCTACCAGCAGGAAGAGAATGTCCCTACCACACTTACTGCTCCCCCATAGGAAATTGTAGGATTGTTTATTCCCCCTTTCCTTCATGTCTATCCTAAATCTTCTCCGAGGAATACCCAGCCAGTTGGCATAGACCTCAACTATCACAAAAATTGGTTATTCAATCCTCTTGTTTTCACTTGATCCCAAGTGGGTTCAATCAAGTGGGTTCAAATGGGTTCAATCCACCAGTTGCAGCCTAGAATATGGACATTATTTTTTTTATTGGATCCCATCAAAGAGACCCTTCAATCCACCAGTTGGCACATCCTTGAAAGCCATGATGACTGATCTGTTATGAATGTTTTAGATGCTATTCAGCAATTCTTTCTCTTCTTGTCTTTATTGGATACCATCAAAGAGACCCTTTAATCCACCAGTTGGCACAGCCAAGAAAGCTATGGAGACTGATGGAATCCAACAGCCCGTTTCACCACTATGAACATCCTCCCCAACTCAGGTTTGTCCCTTGATTCTTTCAATTAAGAATTTCTGGAGTGCAGACTTTAAAAAAAAGTGTTTCCCAACCTTTTTAATATGGCCGAACCGTTAAAATAACTTTCTAATCTTCAGGGAACTCTGGGCAAAAAATCCACGACGTAGAGTGAATTAGAATGGTGGTCAGAACTGGAGGAACCCTGGTTGGAAACCACTGGTATGCACCATACTTTTTCTTTCAGACAACCCATCACAGATGTATATGGTGAACATAGCAAAGCTGTTAAGTAAGATTTACTGAAAGCTTAAAAGAACCAATACGAAGCCATCTCATTCTATTCACAGGAGAGGAAGACATTAAGGATGGAAGAGCGCTGTATTGTTTAGGAATACCTTGAATTTCTATTGGAAAACCCTTTGTTTAGCTCTTATAGCTGACGTTGTGCCTTTTGACAAGCATCGTTATACAGTAATGACAGACTCCATTAATTTCCCAGCTTAAGTTAATGCGTTCATAAAAGGTACAGCAAGCATTGTTTGCACGCAGATATCAGTGTATGTCATGACACATTTTAATTTAGATTTGTGCTCGGCAAAGAGAAGCTTGCATAATTCAAGCACCACTCTGTGTTTATCTCAAAACAAACAGCTCGAACATCCTGTCTTAATTTCTCCATCCTTATGTTAAATGGCGATGGATAGTTGGGGAGGAAAAAAAAAGTCATCATTGGAAAATAGGCTGCTATCACAAATACAGATTTCCCTGTGGGTTCTCTAATACTTTACAGACAAATGTTAAAGATTTATTGCACATGAACATCAAACATGGTTTTACTACAGCTCTCATTTGGATCAAATTGACATATTTTACATTCATTTTAGACTAATGAGATTCTATCACCACTCATTCTATTCCAAGTGACCTCCTGCATAAATTGGTGGCGAGAAACAAACTTCCTCCACTATAAAAATCAAAATGCTCAAAAAAATGTATAAAAAAGGTTTACGTCACAAAATCCAGCAAATTAGGTGTGGAGAAAGTATTGGAGCAGGTATTAAAAGAAGAAGCAGCCTGACTGCAATTCCCAAATCCATACTGTGCCCCTCATTTATTTCTACCAATGATATCCTCAGAGTTCCATGTAAAATGACGCTGGTGGGAGATATAAAGGAGCTCAGAGGCTAAGGAAATAAAAAAACATAGAGGATGCATATTCACTTCTGGGGTGCACTTCATTTATCTCCTGCACATGATTGAGTATTTACGGTAAACAGGGATTTAATTTTCACATGATTGGATAAATAAAGTGAATATCCACACAATGGGCCTGATTTATTGATGCTCTCTAAGACTGAGGAAGTTAGACTATTATGGGGGAACCTGGGAGATCCAGCAAACCTCAAATTGATCTGTTCCAGTACTTAAAAGAATTATTAAGAATATTAGCCAACTAATAGCAAATGATTTTTAGGAAATCCATTTCAGGATCACCCCGGTTCTCCCACGATAGTCTATCGTCTCCAGTCTTGAAGAGCTTTAATAAATCAGGCCGAAATATTTTCAGTGAAGGTTTTCAACCCCTTTATTAAAAAATTGGTCTAAATTTTTCCGAAACTAAGGAAATTTTACTATAGCATTTGTTGTAATGTAATTAAATCCTTTGTGACCAGAGGCTACTAAAACCTAGAGTCCCAGATCAAATTTATCAGCATCAGTTGATCAGGTTGAAACATCACAAGTCCATCAAATTCAACCAAAAGAAAAAAAAATGTAACACAAAATGTTTATATTCTGCATATTCTAGACACAAACCTTTAAGCAGGTATACACATTGTCAACCCAGAGGAAGGTAGAAAAAAAGTTGTTTTTTTATGGTACACTTTGTTTTACCAATAGTTGATCCAGCAAAAATAGGGAGTTAGTCAATAGCAGGTAGGTTTAAAGCTAAAGTTTATTCTGCTAATATTTTATACTTTGGCCTTTTCTACCCCTTGCCTAATTTTTCTAATATTTAAGAAAAAAAACTTTCAATTTTAATTCCACACTTTGTATTGTACATGCAATGTTAACATGTGTGCATAGTTGTTCGTGGTTTCCTAAAAACATCCAAGCACACTGCTTAAAGCATACCACCCTGCATAAACCCCACGCATGCTGACCCTACATGGCTGAAATAACTGAAATCCAATGGGTAAAAGGGGAAGGTCAGAGACAGGCAAGCGAGGGAGGAAAGTTGGATATTAGGTGTACATCAGACTTGTCGCAAATTCCAATGCACGCTGTGAGACATTCACAGTTTGCAATGAAATCAGATCAAGCAATTTTTAGCACAGGGGAGTAGCTGGTAGTACTAGTGCAAGACCTAAAGAATCACAGAAAAGACACATTCAATGGACCGCTTGGCAATTGTTATCCATCACTATTGTACGTTTCTATGATTTTTCCTCCAGTTCCCCGTTGATTACCCGGTGGACATACTGGCTCCTAAGTTTTTCTTCATCACAGATCTGCTGTTTTTCCAGCAATGGAGTTATTTCTGATGTCCTTGAACAGAGGTAATATAAAACAACAAAAGAAGAGTTGATTAAAATGTTTAAAGCTATCAGAGGTGTTTATCTTGCTTACATGTTTTACTTTGCATTCCTAACGTCTTTGCACATGCTTTCAAGTGGGTTGTTTCAAATATAATGGTTTTTATTCTAACTCACAAACATGGAATTAGATATTAGATATATAGAAATAGGTAGTTTTGTTGTAAATGTATTTGCTGATCCAGCTATACTGCATTGTACCAGTCAATCAAACATATTTTAAGGCAACAGGAGCTGGAAAGAGAGGAGCTTAGACTATTTACCAAAGGGTGATATAGCTCAAGGGGGTTACACAAGTGGGTCGGTTCTCATTCATTGTCCAATGATCAAGCTAGGATTTCACCTCAAGTCTGGGAAGGGGGCAGTGTTATGATCTGGGGTCCCTGTGTGGGGGCAGTGCTATGATCTGGGATGCATGTGTGGGGGCAGTTTTATGATCTGGGGTCCCTGTGTGGGGGCAGTGCTATGATCTGGGTGGGGGCAATGTTATGATCTGGGGTTTCTTCAGTCGGTCAGGTCTAGGATCAACAATGTTGTATTCCCAAAAAATGAGGTCGGCTGACTACCTGAAAAGAATGAATTGCCAGGTTTTTCCATCAATGGAATTTATTTCTTCCCTGATGGCACAGGAATGTTTCAAGTTGACAATGACAGGACTCACCGGGCTCAGATTGTGAAGGAACATAAGACATGATTCTCACACATGGATTGGCCAGTCCAGACCCTCACCCCATTGAGAAACTTTGGGATGTGATGGAGAAGACTTTTCTCATCGGTCCAACTCTCCCATCATCAATACAAGAATTTATACTGCAACTCTGGAAGAAGATAAATGTTTTATTAAATAACAAAATTAAAAATATTACCTTATCCAATGTTAATATAAATTTCGTATATATTTCATTTCACCAATCAGTTGGAGTTCCACCATACTGTGCCATATCCACCTTCACCTCTCGCTGTTTTTTCCAAAATCCCAAACGGTTTCTGGAAATGCACGTTAACCTAATTAGCAAATTTACTGCATAAAATATGAGGAATATATGTAGTCAAACCAAATCAAAACTACAACTGAATTGACTGTCTCCATGTGCGGTGTCATCTAATATGAGGTCTTTCTCATTGGCTCCAAGCCCAGTCTTACAATGCATACATAATCTATACCGCATGGAGTAATTGGTTGCCATGGATAGAGGATGAAACAATCCCTGGCATGCACTGGGGATCCATGGCTGTCAGACATCATCAAGCCCCTTCTTGCTAAATTTAATCCCACCTTTCTGCGTTATTTTTCCTTTGTTTCATGTTTTATTAGTTGTATGTCATTTCTGTTTATTCTATGGTATATTTAACTGAACAGTCAAAAAGTAGGATATTCGAACAAATAAAAAAATACTATATTCAACATATGCAAAAAATATTTTTACATGAAGCTAATATAAGTACCTAAATATGTTTTGATATCAGCTTTCTTTAATGCAGTGTTCCTCAACCAGGGTTCCTACAGACCTTGCCTCCCTTTAGGAGTTTCCTAAGAGGAAGGAAGAGCAGAATGCCGACTGGTTTGCTACAGTTTCTTTCTTGACCAATTACAGGCTTGGGCGAATCCTAGACCAAACTGTATTATATAACTTCAACAAAACTGCAGATTGGTCTTGGCTAGTGCACAATGTGGTTGTATTGTCTGATAGGAGTACGTGCATGCCAAGGATGCTTGAAATTGTCTACATATTATTAAACCACATACCCTATATTAGTAAATTTACCATTTTGTTATACGTCAAATTGTAACTTTGGGCTAGGGATGAGGTTTGTGTTTGCTTACAGCTGGGTTCAAAGTTTGTTGTCCTTGGGAATTACTGTGTAGATTCATCTAGGGATTGTTTTAACAAACCATAATGCACTGTATAGTTCAGAATGCCTAAATAGCCAATATGGAGGCTTTTGGATAAACCAGGAGAGGACCAGTTATAGTCAATTTGGTGAATGCTAACCCTTTGCAGTTATACAGTATTTGCTACTTATGATAAGGGGGGTTTAATGTATTTATTTATTTTGGTTGATAGAAGCATACTTTGAAAAAGTAAGTGCACCGGAACAACCTAACATTACATTACTTAATTCATTAGCTATAACATTGAGATATGTCATGTTTTTTTAACCCCAATTAAAACTGTCCTGCCACTGACCTGTTTTATACTGCTGTATCTCCTGCAGTATCTTAAGTTTTTTTCTAAAGCCTCATACTGTGCTTTTCTTCTTAGTAAACACTGCTGAAATTTTGCTGGCCCATTCTGTGTCATCTGTGGCCTCTAATTTTAAGCATTAGCAACATGCCATGTGTCATAACTCACGCATTAAAAAAGGTGCTGCAGCTGGCCAGTTTGTTGCTCCTGTATTATCTGCAGATGAGATTTGCCTTAGTTGGCATTAGCAAATCAGGGGCAGCCTCTGAGAATTGTTATCTGTATATCGTCTGCCGTCAAAGCTATACTATTATCATTTGATATACATACGCACATGAAAAGTGGACTCCCTCCATGCATATTCAATACATATTTAAAACTTTTTGCACTGGTACATTTTACCTATGAGATTGCCCAGCTTCCCACGCCTTTGTTTTACAATTATTTACCTATTAGCTTTACAAATAGCCAGAATATATTACCAGGAATGGCGCCTATATAGTTTTCTAGTGGGTTATTGCTATGTTTGGTTCTGAAACTCAAACAGAATTTAAGCCAAGCTGTGCTGTCCTCCCTTGACTTCTACAGTGACCCTTACCAATCATTTGTTAATGGATCCATGAATGATGTTGGGTGACTCCTTTATACACGTCAGATTCTTGCTCCAGACACAAACATTTGTCTTTGGTGATAAGTATCTGACATATGTGCATAGCCTAGGAGCAAACAGCGATTGTTCCGATCAGTCATTTATTAATCTGCCATGGTGCTTGATAAACGATGGTGGACCGCTGTACAGATTTTCAGAACGGTCGTGACAATAATTTGACGTGTCTGCAGCCTAAGGTGCACATGAGCTAACCCGGATTAAATTTTGGAAGTGGCCAGACAGCCAGGTTCAGGTTAGCTTGGGGACAAGCATTTATCTTTTTTATTGTCCATTTTATCTTTTTGCAATTTTTGTACTGTTTGCATGATGTAACGGAGGTTGGTTTTGGTCTAAGGAGTTCAATGAACATATGAACTGTTAACTACAATTGTCAGGGGCATATACAATTAGGGTTACCCTTTAAAGCAGTGTTTCTCAACCATGTTTCCTTTAGAGGTTTCCAGGGGTGCCATGAACAATTTGTGTCTCTAAGGTCAGTGTAAGTGACACCAATGATCTTTTAGGCTATCTGTAAGGGTGATATCCCTCCCCCTAGCCAGAAATGTAGAAGGAGTTCATCCTACTGACCCCCACACTAATATACTGTGAGCTGTGGATATAGTATTTATAGAAGGGGTTCCCTAAGACCTGAAACTTTTTTCAGTTGCTCCCCTAAGTTAAAAAGATGGAGAAAGGCTGCCTTAAAATATAGTACATGTGACTGTATATTCTTTTATATACAAGAGTCTGAATTTCTCAACTTTTTTCTGGTAGTTGTATGAATGTATTCACAAATAATAGGGAAATAAAAATTACCAATTAATCCCCAAAGAACAATTTGCATGCATTCATCAAAAAAGCTTATAAAATAATGTATTAAGCGCAGTCAATTTGGTTAAAAACCTTGTTTTTTCCTTTTGTCTAATAGTTGCATGGGGCATTTAATCTTATACTTCAAATGAACAATATCATTGTGTGTAGATGTTTGAAATAAGTTGTTAAAGAAACAATGTAATCTTTCTGTGCAGACTTTACACATCATTATTACTGTCTTATCCTAATATTCTTATAACCCTCTTACAGTTTTCCTGCAAAATACTGAAACACTTCTTCCCATTCTTAATTTGTTACATATAATTAGGGGAAAAAATAAAGGAATTGAGAACTTTCAGATTTTTTTCATTTTAATAATGTGAAGAATACACTTGAGAGAAAGTAGTCATTTTGGAAAAAGAAGTCAAAAGTTCTTCCTCCGTAAAGAAATGTTACAATAGTTTTAGGTCGGCTTTATTATGTTGTTTAGACATTTATCAGTCAATATTACAAATGCCAAAGGGTGTTTTCATTTTTATTATTTGAAATGCATGCTGGACTTTCTGATAAGAAAGCCTAGCACTGCCTTCATACTTCTTTCCTGTCCTTAACTAAAAATTCGTGCAAGTCTGAATAAATTAGGGAAAGTTTCTGGGTTTCTCAATGAGTTGGATATATTTTGTGAATTGACTTGAATTGAAAAATATCACATTATACAGGCTTTGAACAGCATTGTAATAAATCTCTGTGTAATGCCTGGCATTGCTCTAGGCACTTCCTGGTATAGAGCTACAATGCTCCATCACTGTCTCCCATTTAATCTCCTGTGCTGTCACCCTACACATAGGATTCATGTGGTTGTCCTAACACATATTAAGCAGACATAGCCCACTCTTGTCACCATCAGAACACCCATGCAACTATCACTGCAGTACATCTAGGCAGGAAGCTGCTGCAAAAAGACTGCCGGCATCACTGAGATGCAAGAAAAGATGGAAAAATTTTAATTTTTTGTAAACATGGCAAATCGATCCAACACATAGGGCTCTGCTAACTAAATATCACTCTGAGTTTTAATTGACTTCAATAGCTTCATGACCATTAGTACAAAAAGCTGATCTGGGCTCCATCATGTCACCTATAGTTTGGGTAAGAAATGCATAGTTTTTAGCTACCTGGTGCATTGTGGGTGTTTGACATCATTAAATGCTGCTAAAAGTATATTGTTTCAAACAAGACAGATCTTATTGGTGATCAATAGTTAGTGAATCAATTTTAATCATTTTTTAATGTGAAAATACGGCTGCATCTCATATAAAATTATAAAGAATACATACAGATAAGGATTTAAAATCCAACACAGTCTAAAAGCTTTATTGATCTTTTTACCATTTTTTGATGGGTCCTCTTTATAAAGAGAGAAATCTCCCCCTTTGATGAATATAGCCCAATATTTACAGCACACAGAGAAGAAAGATTTTCCCATTCAGATAAATGTTGACACCATTCTCTCTCTTCCCCATACATCACCTGTACATTCTGCTGGTGAATGTTCGAATCCTGCAATTCTTAACAAAAAGAGAACTTCAGTGCTGATTGCTGAGTATCTGGACCTCCCAGTGCAAACATTAACTGCTTGAGAAGCACTATGGAATGTAATGAAGGAAACAATACTGGGAAAAAAGCCAAAAATCTAAAACACTGGCGCCGGGGACCAAGGGATTTGCTTCCTAGTAATAGGAGCCGAATGAGACCCAGCACTTTTGTAAGACTGGAAATGGCATACTGTGATCCGTAACTCAGCCAAGGGGACTCTAGATGGAGGAAAGGAATTGGCACACCGAACCGTCCATTGCTTTTCATAGTATTTTGTAGAAAATCTAAGGCAGTGACTAGAATGGTCATATCAAGGGAAAATGTGCTCATTTTTTGGTTTCTAGGTTTGCTTTTTGCTGATTGTATAGGGCATAAGACTTAGGGAAGAAGTGGAGATAATGCATACACATTTCAAGGATGAAAAGAAACCAATGGGGTAGCAGCTAAAATGTTTCAGCCATGTCTGTGTTCTGTTTTTTAGAGAAAAACTTCATGAATTAGTGTTACAATTTAATCTGGGAGATTTTAGTCTTCAGTGACATCTTTCCATAATATTTCCATGCGTTTAATATACTTGGCCATTAAAGGTTCTCTTGGAACCAGTACAAGTTCCCCTGCACACTTTGGACCTGGTCCATTAAAGTTCTCCAAAACTCGAGAAGAGAGACTATCTTGGTTGAACCTGGGTGATCTAGCAAACCTGGATTTCCTAAAATATTTTGCTATTAGATGGCAATTTTTATTCAATCTTGGAGCAGATCCATTTGCTGGATCACTCAGGTACACATATAACAGTCTACTCCAGCCTTGGAGAGCTTTAATAAGTCAAGTCATTTTTATTCAATAGAAAAAAATCTAACTAAACTATTTCAACTAGAGTTGGCTTTGCTGGCTACCTGTAAAGTGTTCTAGAATTTTTCTGCGCCCTTTTCCTTTATTTTATTAATAGAAAACCAATTATAGGAGCCTGCATTGTTGCTTTGTTGGATCACTAAAACCTGCCCCCCGCCCCATCCTATATTTACCACTGTATACATTGACAACAGTTTTACAACATTCACATCCTAGGTGATATGCTTTGCACATTGAAAGGGTTCGCAATTTCTGGTTGCAAGGTAAACTTTGGTTTAGATTTGATAATTCGAGGCACACTAGACCTGCAGCAATGTCACCCAAACTGTCCAAAGGGATATTGAGACGGTTTTTTGGTTCTGTGCCTTATCCTGCAAAAAAAAAAAAAAATCCAACGTAAACCAACAATTTATTTTTACTTTTGTGGTAGTAAATTAGTGCAGGCAAAATATGAGACAGATTGGGTCCGATTTATGAAAGCTCCCCAAGCCTGGAGAGGATAAACGTTCATCAGTGAAGCTGGGTGATCCAGCAAACCTGGAATGGATCTGGTCCAGGATTCAAATCATTGCCAACAAATTGCAAATGACTTTGAAAAATTCTATTGCAGGTTTGCTGGATCGCCCAGTTTCACTGATGAAAGTGTATTCTCTCCAGCCTTGGCGAGCTTTATTAAATCTGCTCATAGTGAGGGAATTTTGTACCTTCCTTACCTTTTCAAAAATATTTTGTTCCATTTCAGTCCTGGAACTAGACTTCGGTCAAACAGAGGCAAAATGATATTCTATTACAATTGTCTCTATTATCATCACAGCATTAAGCCTTTAGTATTTCAAACATCCAGCACTACATCACCTGGCTCATCAAGAACTAAAAGTCCCAGCACGTTCCTCCAAGCAGCAAATTGAACCCAACTGACCTATATAAATCAAATCTGGTTTTACAGGGGAATAAAAGGGCACCCCAACTACACGTTATTGACAGGAGGTCCGGATGAGCTGACAGCTGTGGAATTTTTCACATTTGAAGTGTAATCCCCAGCAGCAAGATCGGTGTGTCCTAATGGTATTAATTCTGTTTGGAAATGTTAAAATAAGAAAAGGTTACCAGCTAAGGAAGAGACCTGCTTTTCTTTTCTCAAAAACAAAGGCAAAGCTCGCTCCTTCCCTTGTGTCCTTGAACTGTCATCTCCAACCTTTTGAAACTGTATCTGATTATCCGTGTGACAATTAATCATAATTAAGCAGCCCGGAGATTTGGAAAGGTAAAAGAAGAAGGTGTCTATAGATCTGGCTGGCGTCCTAAGTAACCCCATTCCCTTTTTGGCCGGCGAAATGTAACTCAGAGCCATGAAGAAGGAACAGATTAAAAATAAAAAGGAAAAAAAGTGTCACAAATGTCCTTTTTTTCCTTGCTTCTCTGCGCTTTGGACACTGGAATACGTTTTGAGCTCCAATGCTCTTGGAATTATTTTTTTCTGTGTTTCCAGAAGTAACAAATTACCTCTCCAATGCCAAGTGATTTGGATTCAGTCTTAAGAACCAGATTTTTCCAATTTACTACCGGAAAGCATTCCATCGTGACATGATGGCACCAAGAAAACCTTTTTTATCATTGTAACTTATGTTACACAGAACAGATTTTTTAATATGCATTCTCTGCACTTTGTAAAGGAAATATATATAGTTCTTTGCAATATTCTGATTAATCATATTTATTACAGGATTATAGGTCTATCATTTACCATTATGATTGGTGTTTAGTGTCTGGGATACAGTGACATAAAAATCAGAATCAATGAGCAATGCTGATTTGCATTAAATACACCTATAATACAAAAAAATGTATAAAATGCACATTTGGCAATTTTATAGATTCATTTCCCTAAACACGGCCTGGACCACATGGTAAAATGTGGATATAAAGTTGTAGTTGATTCAGATTATGGCACATCAGTTTTGATTTCTGTACTTTAGATTTGTTTTTTATTTTGCATTATAAAGCTGAACATTGAAAAACAACATACCTACTTAAAAGTGATTATTTTACCTTTTTCAATTATTTTTTACATTTTTATAAAAGTTCCCACATATCTAACAATAGTTATAAAAGTGCAGGAAGCCTAATTTTTTACATTATTTGCTATGTTGGTTAATATTCTAATATTGTAAAATACCCAGGGATGGCTCTTTGGGGACAATCCCCCAAGTTCCCAAATAATTTAATAGAAGTGTAAATGTTTTAGGCACATTTGGTTTCCTGTGGTCACTCAAATTTCCCCCACACCTTTAAAAACATGCAGTTAGAATAAAAATCTCCTCCAGAATATATTTTGTACACTTAAAACATAAGCAGCACAACCAAAGTGCAGAATAAGCTGCCACCTCCTGGACCAGTGAGAATTATATTTGAATTTTAAACTACATTAAAATAAATTAATACAATTAAAGCCATGTTTAGGAGTGTGTAGCACCTCAATGGTAAAATATTTTTAAAAAGTTTTAAAAGAATAGTTCTCCAAGTACTTATTGCATAGCCAATGACTCGGTAGACCCTGCAAGATACTACATTTTAAATATATTGTCAATGTAATATTTACCATTTTAAACTATGGTGAATGGTACTGAAACAGAACAGGAAGGGAGCATACATAAACTTTTAATGAAGTGCTTGGCTTCTAGCCATATTGCCCGGTGATTATTAATATTTTTTTTTTTACAAATATTGCTATATGGTGTATTTTCTTCAATTAATCAATATGCCTGCATCTTACCCAGGCTGGTATTCTAATGGTCAGTGTGATGTAAATGGTTAAATGAGTGGATTTTAAAGATTAATTCACTTTTAAAAGCCATTAATATATATATATATATATATATATATATATATATATATATATATATATATAAATTATAGCATTCAGAATAAGTGACCACAGCAATGTTCCAAGCAGAGTTTTTTTTAAATAAACTTGTAAAGAATTTATATATTTCATTACTTTAAGAATGAGCAGTTCAGTAAAAATGTGAGCAACATCCGCTCTATATAACTCATCCAGAAAACAAAATTGTAATTGCTCAGTTTGTTAAATTTATTTAATTTAAACTTTTATGCACATGGGTCTATTTTGTTCAGATTTATGATTAGGTTTAACTAACTTGATTTTTTTGCTATTTGTTTAGGAAATTTGCCATTTAACAATTACCCTATCTATTCAGGTATCCCTGTGCAGCGCTGCGGTCACATGGTTTTTATTAAAAGACTGCGGTGCAATGAAAGCCCGGACTAAAGTGATTTTCAAAAGAGATTTAAAATACAAAGTGAAGCTGGCTATGTTCTCTGAATGATTAAATAAGATTTCATGACTAGAACAGTCAATCTTTGCATCTCGGAGGGATTTGGAAGAAACATGTACAAGAGTTGATGGCGAAAAAGAATTTAATATGTGCAAGAATCTCACGCATTACTTTCCTACATGTGGCCAAATTTGAAACATCATAAAAGTATGTGAAACCCAAGCTGACACTACCATGGAATGAGCTGCAATGTGGAATGTCTCGTATGTTTAACTGTACTTGGTGAATATTTTGGCTGGGTGAATGTAGGAATTTTTTTAACATTGGTAATACCACAGGAGTTTAAAATCGGTGAAGTTAAGGAAGAACTTGGGCAGAATATGTAAAGACAAAGAGCATGATTTATGAAAGCTTTCCAAGGCTAGATAGAATACACTTTCGGAAGTGAAGCAGGGTGATCCAGAAAACATGTAACGGATTTTTAAAAAAATCATTTGCTAGCAAATGTTTTGAATCCTGGACCAGATCCATTGCAGGTTTGCTGCATCACCCAGCTTTACTGATGAAAGTGTATTCTCTCCAGCCTTGGAGAGCTTTCATAAATCAGGGCCAAAGAGACTTCATTTGATAATTTAATGAATCATTTACTGCTAGGTGTGTTTTCCACTCATTACATAACATGTACAATATTTGCGGCTTTGAAATGTCGCCATTTACAAAATTTGTTTTGGGAATGAGTTCAGATTTTGGCTGATGGGCAAAAATGCTTCCAAACCCAACCCCCCAAAAAAATATTTTTATTATAAGGCAATACCAGACATGAAAATGCCTTGTCACACTTATATTTAGGTAATACAAACCATTTGGTTAGGCCCCTCTGGGGCTTAGTGGGGCTATAAATCTTAGATGTAGGTTTCATGGGTTTTGGAACCTCTTCCCATGGTCATGTAAAGCTGGAATCAGTTTAGTTTACGTGAAGGCGAGGAGCAGGGGCCATTTAATATGATACCTAACCATGTTCCCTTGCAAGTGATGGGACTGAATTGAACTCACAGGAATGCAGTCATCTCGATTTGGCCAATCAAGATAGCCAGAGATCCGGATACAGAAGGAAAGGCAGAAGAAGATGGTGGACAGGTAAGTATTGATAGGGTTTAATTACACTTTAGGAACCTCATCAGCTATGCCCCAATGGGATCTTTTACAGAGCTCAGGCTGGATTTGTACTTTTTTCTCCCCTAGGCCAGTGAATTTGTGCTCTAGGGTTGAATATGAGTGGAGGGGCATGATGTAGGGGAAAATTTTGCTGGGAACCATGATGATTGTGGGCATAACAGCCCTATGCTAAGAACTTTTATGTATTTTTATGATAATATTACAGCCGCCATAGCAGTAAAAAATGCCACCTCTAGAGGCCAAGGCACCCTGTGGCATACTAGGCCTCCCTTTAGCTGTGCAAAGATATCCTGTTTTTTAGAATCACCTGCACTTACGCTGGGGCTGTACACAGCTGAAGGGGATTTCAGGAAATGTGCTGCAGCCAATGAGCAGAGTATTTTCTGGTTCCAACCTTGTCCTAGTTTATTGGATGCTACTCTTCTTTATACCTCCCTAATTCCATGCTCTGGTTGCTGGATCCTCAGCTATACCTGAAAATTGTTTAGTTACACTCTGCATATAATGCCTTTTGGGTTCCTGACCTGTGCTGTGATCTGGACTATGCTTGTCTGCTGACTTCTCTGCTTTGTGCATGAACCTAGGCTATGCTTGTCTGCTGCCTGCACTGACCATCGGTCTGCCTAGACCTTGTCTCCTGCTGTCTTCCAACTTAATACCTGATCTGTGCTGTCCCTACACTGGAGCCCTCTATTCTGCTCACCCCTGTTGGGGAGAGCCTTGGGTTTGCGATCTGGTGTTCCCCCCGCAGCAAAGTAGTCTGGTGGCCATTGGGGTCATCGCCCCATGATTCCTTGAGGGGTGCTCTGATGAAGACTGGAAGACACTGAGATCCCACTCCACAGGTAATCACCTGCCAGGGGGCATAGTCCTAATAGAGGCCTTGTGGGAAATCTGGCCCTGACAGAGCTACAAGTAATATTGGGTTGGAGGCAATGAAAAAAATTGCCTCAGTCAGACCAAGGTATTATTACAGGGAGTAGTGAGATGTAATTTAGTAAAACAATCATTATATTAGTGTATTATAACCTTCTAAATTCTTATATTTTAGTTTGTGGGTCTACACACCTTTTGTGACAACGACAAAAGTAACAAAACTTTCTTTTTTTTTTTTATAATGAATTATTACCTAATATTATTAGGTAATCTAAATCCTTGAAGAATGAAGACACAATAGAAGCTACGGGAATGACTCAGACTAGCAGTCTGCCGCTACATGGCCTGTAGTCATGTCCAACAGGTCCATAAACCCAAGTGGTTACCAAGCAGTTGCCAACTTTTGAAGCTTCTACCAATTGTCATAGAGAGATTGATAAGACCTTAGAGATATAAAAACATTTGGCTTCAGTTATTATAACGAAAGCTCTTGAAGCTTTATTTATTTGTAAATGCTATCTGTACTTTCGTTATTATAAAGCCACTTTTATCCCCAGCGATTAGAGAGTATCACAGTTTATATCTATGTTTAAAATGTATTAATTATTCAATAAACTGATTGGTGGAAAGAAAAACATTCTGCTTCTACGGCTCAAACTCCACACGCCCTGCCAGCAAATCCATTCGCACAACCTTGAGTTATGTTTAACAGATTGCCAAAGAACATGGCAAAGTAAAATAGTGCCAACCAGTCTGCATATTTAGAATACAGAATGTCATTGCCAATGCTGGTGGTCTTGTAACAGCTCTAGTTTGATGAATGTGACTCATGTCTGTTTTTTGAAAATGTAAACTCAGTCACCAGATTTGGAAAACAAGAAATCCTAACCATTTTCTGAAGTCATATCCTATCCAGAGACTTGGCTTGGTATTTGCCTTTTTTTTTTGCCATAGCCTTTGCCTTCCTTTGTGACTGGTGGCGGGGTTTTGAAATGCCAGCATCGACATTATTTTAGGAGAGCGGCCAGTTCATTTGGAATTCACGCTTGAAAACAGCCTAGATGAATTTGCATAGTGGTAAGATGGTTTCTGATACTGAGCCATTGTCACACAGACAAGCTCTTAGACTGCAAGCTCCCAGAGAAGGGAATGTCCGGTAATCGTATTGTCTAATGCCAGGGTTGTCCAAAGTCCAGTCCTTGAGTGCTAGGATCTATACACATTTTTATTATCTCTCTAGAAGACAGCAATAAATTTATTAAGATATGGATTTAAAAAAAACACAGTTTACATGAATATCTTGGCCTGTCTATGACCCTAAAGGGATGGCCTTAACTGGCATAAAGCTGGCACAGGCCTATGTCTACCTTTTGGGTGGTATTTTACTTATTACATAGACTAACATTGAAACAACAGCTCCAGGCTACAGGTAATATTAGTCATTAAATATTATGGAAAATGCATTTGGTCTTTATTAGTCAATTGCAATTAGATTCAGCTATGTTTTTATAGTCCTGGTAAATCTAGAACCGTCCATCACATGATCAATTGCAACCTTCTATTCTAAAAGCCACAAAGATTAGTGGCTAAAACCCAGAAATATATAGCCTGAATTCTAAGTTATTTCATAAAATTAATTCATTGGCAGTCATCTTTATAATAAAAGCATGGCAGTAAGGTGTACAGGATAAATGTTATAAATATAATCAAACAGCACTAAGGACCTGCATGACATTAAATGTGGAATTTTTATTTTTTGAATTAAATTAGCAATCTAATGCCATTAGGACAGTCATACAACCTTATAAACACAATAAACCTATTTCAAGTTTTCTGTATCACCCTGGTTTACCTATGACAGTCTATCTTCACCAGTCCTGAAGAGCTATATTAAATCTGGCCCATGTGTTTATAGGATTGTATAACTGTCCTAATAGGATAAGGCATAAGATTCTATTCTAACATCAACCGTGGAAGTGATCTGCACATTTCTGTATACTTTGCAAACTTAAAATGGACATTTCATTTTTGCCATGGGTGCCAGGAACAATGCATTTCAGGATTTAGGCTCATATCAGGGGCAGTACGGTTGCTCAAGGATTAGCACTCTGGCCTTTGCAGCGCTGGGTCCCAGGTTCGAACCTCGGCCAGGACATTGTCTACATGGAGTTTACAGGTTCTCCCCATATTGGCGTAGGTTTCCTCCGAGTACTCCGGTTTCCTCCGAGTACTCCGGTTTCCTCCCACATTCCAGAAACATGCAGTTAGGTTAAGTGGCTCCCCCCCAAAAATTAACCTTAGACTGTATTAAAGACATATAAGTGAGGTAGGGACATTAGATTGTGAGCCCCTTTGAGGGACAGTTAGTGATATGACTATGAACTTTGTACAGCACTGTGTAATATGATGGCGCTATATACATACTGTGTAATAATAATATTATCACAAAGATTTATTGCATGCATAAAAATCCTTATTTTCATCCACATGACTGTAATTTGTAAATCTTTTTATATTATATATATTTGTGTATGAATATATCTAAATAAGGGTCCCTATCATGATGGTAACTTTGGGATTTGGTATTTAAGTTTTAACCCACTTTGTATGCAATAGTATTGGAACTTACTGAAAACCTGCTGGTAAACAGTTGCTTTTGTACTTATAACATCAATATTGTACCTGTATATTACTAATAATCATTTGAAATATAAAACCTCCTCAGTGTTCAGAGTCATTGTTGTCCTGGATTCGGAGTTTCGATCACCACCATAACTCAACATATCACTGTTAGAACCTCTATTATTAGGTTAGTGTGTTAGAAGCATCAAAGAATTCAGCAATAAAATCTTATGGATCAAAGATGTATTTTTTTCATCGTTTCACCGACCTCTGACATTACTCTAGACTTTTCCAGTTTATAAGTTAGCTCATAAAAAAACACAGTATAGTCACAAGAAGAAATGCTTTGACAGATAGACAAGCCGACAAAACAACAGAAGAAGAAAAAAAAGATTTATTACCAAATGTGGAGAGACAAGAGTCTAAATTTTCAGAGTCCTAGAAAAAAAAGAAATCAAACAATATACTCAAAAAATAAGTAAATGTTGTTTAAAAGGCAAGTGCTAAACAAAGTTTATAACACTTCATGATTAATTAAACCATTTTTTTTTAGGAGAACTCAATTATCTTGAACCACATAATCAATCTTTCTTCTTCTGAAGGA
Organism: Pyxicephalus adspersus; assembly: GCF_032062135.1. Taxonomy (NCBI): domain Eukaryota; kingdom Metazoa; phylum Chordata; class Amphibia; order Anura; family Pyxicephalidae; genus Pyxicephalus; species Pyxicephalus adspersus. The sequence goes on along the minus strand of NC_092867.1, from coordinate 13,747,586 downwards.
CCTTTTATAGGTGGAAGACAACATAGAAACCATTACGCCCAACAGATGGCCCAACCAAGAACACACAACCACCAAGACCTAATTATAAAATCATCAAGGAGACTCCCATAGCTTTAAGTATACGTTCACACAATATATGCCTGTGAGGAACTGCAGACCTACTGCAAGAGATGGCCAGGAATGATGGACATGCTACAGAACTAGTTAAAGACTAAAGGCTTGCTATGGGAGACCATCAATTGATTGAAGACATGTTGTATGAGACAGCCATTGATCTTAGCCAAAGTATGTTTCAAACCAATTTCTCTTTACTCATACTATGGCTAGTGAAAATCTGTGGACCACACAACTATCAAAGGGCCACATGTGTTACCTGGGCTGTAGTTTTATAGTAAACAACCATTTATCTCCATGGCAGACAACATACCAACCATAACACCCAACAAATGGCCATCTACAATCACCAAATCCTAATTATAAATGGATAAAACTTAATCAAGGGGGCACACATAGTTTTCAGTATAAGTTCACACAACATATGACTGTGTATAACTGTGGACCTTCTGCAAAAGATAGTCAGGAGCTGTGGACATGCTACAGGTAGAAAGAGGACATGTTATGGAAGGCCATCAATGGACTGATGATGTGCTACATGAGACAGCAAGAGATCTCCAAAGGGCCAGACATGTCTTTTGGACTCCAGACTATGTTGGAATTTTAGCCCATGGGGAATTTTAGTAAAGTTTATACAGCCATATTGTGACTTGTAATACAAATGCATGCCTTATGGAATATTTTGTCCATTTAATTAATAGGTCCGTGTTTGTATTTTCAAACCAAACCGGCTTTTTAATTGAAGCCAACTGTCTACCAAGAGAAGTCTACTTTACTATCTTCTTCATTAGTTCATAGCACAAGTTAGCCATTGTTACAGAATAACATCTGTTGAAAATTTTAAAACCGGGTACTTCTTTTACTCAGTCGGCATTTCCCGTCCAAGCCCATTTAACATTTTTCTCATGTAAATAGATTGCACTTATCAGACTTCCAGGTAAAACTGTTAGCTACAATTTCATGGCAGAGCACCACCGCTGATCCCACTGAAAGCAGTTTGAAGGCACGTTACTGTTTCATATCCTTATTGAGAGAAGTGGGAGAGCTTTATGAAGCTTGAGTTTAATCTCGGCAACAGATTTATGCTGCAAAGTTCACCAAGCCTGGAAATGCCTGCTGCTCTTTCTGTATTTTTTCATGATCTGACAGTATTACGATACATGTAGAGGTCCCGAACACATAACGGCTCCTGGCCTCAGCTGCCAGGGCCATAAAAAAACAACATTTGGAAGGAGGAAAGTTTTTATTATGATTTCCAGTTTTCAATGAACTTTAAGTAATGTAGCTAACTGCCTTTTAGGCACTGTTTTAACATATGGAAGTGTTCTGTTATATATATTACTTTTTATTGGAGGGGACGGGTCATTAGAACCAGAATGCACAATTCTCAGAGAATTCAAGTAGCTATAGAAGTATGGATGAGCTGTAAGACATGATTTTCTGTTTATTTGGAATTCCTATCATTTAATAAAGGGTCAGATCTTAGCATATAACAGAATTGTTAAAGGTTAGAGAATTGTTAAAGGTTACAACTTTAACAATAAACTTTTATTTTCACCCTTCTAGTTTGTTACATAAACCAATGAAAATGTTTTAATATATTTGTTTGATAATTGCTGCAAAATACTTGTTGATGAAGAAGTTTAGTGAGCTGGAAACTCCCTGTACAGCCTGGTACCGCTGAAGTCTTAACAATTCTCCCTGTGGACTTGGAAAAACCTTCCCCATGTTATTGAGGAGAGAAGGAAAGGTGTTTGGTATGTGTAAAACACTTGCTGTCCTGGATCTCCATGGATCTTACACAACAGTATATTATTCATATAATGGTGGTAGATAATACTGGAGCATTACTGGTAAATACAAACTGAAGAATGCGCATTATAATAATGCATGCACATATGTTAGTATTAAAGCTGAACTCCAGCTTTAAAAAGGAGCTCAGAAATAGGATAAAAAAAACTTGCTTGGTTTCTAGGCCAGCACTTCTTCTTTTTCTCCATGATGTCTTCTGAGTTGAAAGATAGCCAACGTCATTCAACCCTTCTTTCTAGAATCCAGGCTGTAAAGGCCATCAGCTCCTGCGGTGGTATCATCAGTCAACCTGGAGTTTTATTACTATGGCGGGGTAGTAGGAAAGCAATATCATTGGCCTGGCCAGAAGAAAAAAAGACAGGGTGCAGGGCTCTTGCCAGTTACACTCTCTATTCTCCCTATATGCCACTAATTCCATCCCTCTAGGACGGTGTTTTTTTATTTTTTATTATTTAAACATGGCAGAACCACTTGAAATAATTTTCAGGACTTTAGGGAACCCCTGCTATAAATACTATATCCATAGCTCACAGTAGATTAGCATGGCGGTAAGTAGAAGTAATGTTTCCTACATTGGTGGCCATTGGGAAGAATGTCACCCTTACTGTTAGCCAAAAAAGTGTCTCTGGTGACCTGAGGGTCCCAAATTGCTCATTGCCCAAGGAACCTCTGAAGGAACCCTGTTTGAGAAACACTGTTCTAACATGCCACATCTAATGTCTCTTACATCTTTAACTGCCCAACACACAAAAGCATAATTGGCATGGGCTTTTCACCCAGCCCAACTTGTCTGGGGACAGCATATGATGTAAAAGGCATAGTTCTGATGCCATCATGAAGCCTTATCCTTCCCTTGTCTTGCTTCTGTGTGATAGGCAGCAGCTAAATTCTTAGCCCCCTTTCATAAAGAAATGTTATATGGCATGCTCAACCCAATTCTCCTATTTAACAGTGTACAAGGCTTTGGGAACCAGTTTGTGCATTTTTGTGCCTTATAGTGCTAGGTGGCTTCAGGTAGTGAGGTTGCTTTTCCACCTCTGGAAGAGGAACCACATCACCACCTCAAACGCAAGGGCAACGCATGCAAACCTATTGACCTGTGGTGCCATTTGCCCCTCCTAGAGACATAGCAGTAGTTTGCTATGTTACTGGGAGCGGCCGTCCACGTGATTTTTAACCACAAGTCTGAAGGAAGCCTTAAAAAACAAACTAACTAGTTTTATTAAAACTCGATGTAAATTGGAAAATCCAAGCAGGATCACTTTTTTCATTTTCTGGAAAGCAGCAGAACTACCAACATCTAATTCAATTATAACACTATGCAGTAAGAAAAAAAAAAATTGCAATGAACAAAAAAAAGTACAAACGACCAAAGTCACTCATCATTTTTGACTGTTTCATGGTCAGGCAGCAGGAAGTACATTTTCCTGTATTATTACCACGCTCCACGCTGGAGATTGCTAATTGAAAATAAGTGTCTTACTGACAACATTATTAGATTATGTAATTGTTATTTTGAATGAGCAAACAGCGAGATACATCATGCTTTTTCTAGTAGATTAGCTGAAGTGAGTAGCTTGCAATGCCTGTGTTTTTCCAAATACATGGCGGGCCGCCCCGTAATACGATTGCATGGACTTTAATGGCTTTTTCATAACTATCTCTTCAGCTGTGGAATCGGCGTTTAATCCAACCATTTGTGACAGGGTTAACACCCACACTTATTTCCTGCTAGGGCCTCACACTGGCTCTGCTTTGCTGCTGTGTATTTTTCCAACGCCCACTCTGCTGTCTCTACAATCACATTATGCTATTAGACATAGACAATGAATCACTGTAATTGTTCTAATATGCTGGTACTTCTAAAAAAAAAAAAAAAACATTAACCCATCACCGCAGGACCACGCAAGTCCTGCAGCCTTCGCTATGGCTTCTAGTGACAAGACCGCTGATGGTCAACGAGGGGTTAAAGTGTTTCTTTATAGAAATGAGAGCTGGGCAGATTCACACACATTTTTGCTAAAACATATGGGCCACAATTAGATCTATTTTTCTCTGGAAGTCAAAAATGTGAAATGTAGCTTTATTTGGTGCGAGAGAAGAAAATATTATGGAGGCAGCATTAGGACAGCGCCACCAAGTGGACAGTGTAATAGTGTAATTAGGTGTTGCTGAATGCCAGGCAAACAGTAATTATATAACTATGGAGGCTGTTTACATTACATTGCTGTTCATTTTAAATGGTACCCCAACACAACTGCATTGATTTATCAAAGCTCTCCATGGCTGGAGGGATAAACCATCCAGCAAACCTGACATTTGCAAATGTTTTCAGTCCTAGGCTAGATCCCAGGATTCCAGGTTCCCTAGATTCTAGGCTCTCCTATGATAGTATATCTTCTCCAGTATCAGGGAGCTTTAATAAATCAGTCCCAATGTTTCGGAAGCTAGAAATTTACCTGCATTAAAGTACTCCATAGTGCCATAGTCTACCGTCTTTTGCAGGTCACGGACCACTAAGTGCATGGACTCCGGACTGCGCATGTGCAGGGAGACGTATGTCACTCAAGGGGGAAGAAACTTCCCCCCAGAATGACATCATGATGCCAGATCCCATCCAAAGATGCAGCCCGCCCACCCCCTGAGCCTGCAAAGTTCCAAGGAGACATGGTCTGCGTCTCTGGCAGTGCACGCCCCAAACGGGGCCCTTCTCGTGACGCCACTGGTGGGTGCACCGGCTAGAATTGTGTACATATCCTGCAACAGGAAATTAAGAATGAGTTCTATATGAACAATGAATAGGATATTGCCCACCCATGGAGTGGAAGTTTATATAGAAAAAATTTAGAAGAAAAGAAGAAATGTTAGGGACAAAGTTAGATGAAAGAAGTGAAAAGTCAGAGAACAAGAAAGGTGAAAAAAAGAGGAAAAGTGAGAAGAAATGAAAAGAAGTAAGGAAGGTAAAGAAGGTGAAAGAAGTAAGGAAGATGGAAGAAGAAAGAAGGGGAGTACAAAAGAACGAGAAAAGTAGAAGGAATGGAAGTGAAGAGAACAGAGGAAAGTGAAATGATCGTATTTAGTGCTCACTGATAGAAAGGGTATATAGGAATATATATATATATATATATATATATATATATATATATATATATACACATTCCTATATAAAAAAGAATTAAAAAAAGGAAATAATAATGGCTCATGAGATTAAAGCATGGATGAAAGAAGGAAGTTTTAGAAACAAAAATGAACGTAAAAAAAAGTTTAAAGCAGAACTAAAGTTCCACTTATAAATATCCAATCAGGTTGATCATTATTGTATAAATGTCCATCCTGCAATAATTCCTTCTACCTGCCTGATCTCTCCACAGAGCTACCATTATACCTGGCAATGACGGCTTCCCCTTGTTCTTGCCGGGACTGAAGTACAGTGCAAGCACCATGCCTGCACTGGAGTTATGTCATCCCAGCTCCGCCGATTAGGATGGCCAAAGATAGCAAGGAGGAAGAGAAGGAAGAGGATGGTGGTACCCTACAATAGAACTGGGACAGGTGAGTATAGCAAATTTAGTTCTGCTTTAAAGCATGAAGAAAGATGAAAAAAAGGAAGGTATAAAGAAATGCATTGTTAGCAATATGTCCACCAACTCAAAGACTTGCATTATGAAGAAGCATGAAAACACAACTGCAGAGTAGGAAGCATAACCTGAGTATGTAATGAACTGATATAACAGCCCCTATGTAAATTATGTAAAACAAAATAACAGACTATGATATGAATATTTATTTCGAATTGAACTCTTTTGCATGTGTATTGTATATAAATGATTCCAAAGACCCTACATTCCCTTTAAGATCATAGAAGCAGAAATGCAAGGAACATTAACATCACACTCACTTGATCCCAATTCATACTAAATGGTTCCATTTATTTAAAGTGGAATTCTCATTTTTTTGCATATTAACATTCCTCGTTCTACTTCTGTTTTAGTGGCTGCTCTGAAAGTATTCTGTTCTTGCTCAAACACACTAATGAAAACAGGCATTAGCACTTTTTTTTAGCCAACATACATTGTATGTTATTTTCCAGATACACAGGTGCCCACTTAGTAACCGATTCCCTAAAATATAAATTGTTTATGGCAAAAAAATATTATGTTGCATAAACAGTGTTTGGACAATGAACAATAAAGTGTAACCTGTGTATATTGCAAGGAGTTGGCCAGGTTCCCAGCATCCTAAAGTTTACAAGCATTACACATGTACAGGCCATGTTCAAGTCTTAGCTAATTCAGTGCTGATCAAGGAGACTTCCATCAGCCAAAATGGGCCGGTATGTGTGTTCTCATTTCCAGTCAAGCAAATCAAATGCATTTCAGCTTATAAAGTTTATATTTGTATTAGGGGCTGGGAAGATTCGTATAGCGGAGGGGCAGAAGGAGAACAGGAGGCTAAATATTTGCACATTAATAGTTTCCATTTATTTCCTGTACATTTCTTTTATTCTATTTATTCTGTGCATTCATTCATACATCATATTTATTTCTCTGACTTAGGTGTTGGACACAATCATTCTAAGAACAGCCACATGATTGCAGTTTAGGGTTTACTTATGAAAAATCAATGAAGAGGAGAGGTAAGAAAAGAAGAAATGCGAAACAAAAAGAAGACGGGTGAGAGAAGGTGAAAGAAAAAGGAAGGGAAAGAAGATGAAAGGTGAGTGAAAAGGAAAAAAGAATTAGAAAAGAAGAAGGAAGATGAGTAATGAGGAAACCTGAAAGTAAAAAGAAGGTGTAAAAAGGAAAGCGGCAGTAATGGAAGGTAAGCAAAGAAGAGAGGGAGAGAAACAAAAAGGAAAGGAGAAGGAGGGCAAAAGAAGAATGAAGCTGGGAGAAGAAGAAAAGGAAAGAAGATGGAAATATAAGAAAGGAACAGTGAGAGAAGTGAAAGAAGCAAGATCTGTGAAAAAAATGAAAGAAAGAAGGAGAAAGAAGACAAAAGAGGATGGTAGATAAAAAAAGAAAGATAAAAGACAAAAAAGGAAATAAGAGGTGATGAGAAAGGATGAAAGAAGGTAAAAAATTATATATGAAGAAAAGGGTAAAAGCTGGAAGAAAGACAAAGAAGAAAAATTAAATAAGAGAAGAAGAAAAAAGAGGAAGGAAATACTAAAATAAAAGGAGAAGGAAAGAAGAATAAAAGCATATGAAAAACATAAGAATGCATTTGGTGATGATGATAATTATTGCTTCACTTCAGAAAGGCCATTTTTTTGTATTAAGTCTTGTCTTGTAATGTTTTCATCCAATAAAGTTTATTAAATGACATTGTTTTATTCAACAAATATTTAAATTAGAAGAAAATCCTAACATGACGATATTTGGTGTGTTATAGCAATACCAGCTGCACAATATTACTCTGCAGCAGCGCACTAACAACAACATTGGACCATATCTGTGCCATGTGTGCCAACAGGGCCGCTTGTGGCCTACTCTTCACCAGGAGACAGGGTGACAATGCAGCAGCACAACTGGAAGAAAATTCATCCTCCCATAGGAAGGAACTGAACAAGAACCTTTGTGGCAGGTTTTCCAGGTATTACGTTGGCGCTATATAAATCCTGTTTAATAATAATAATAATATTACCTCTATGAAGCCTTTTCACATGCAATGCAAATCTGCATTTGCTTTTGTGAATTAGTGGTTTCTTCAACTCTCTTCCTTTATCTATATTCCTCCAGTCAGCAGGATAGGATGGGGATCAGGGGGGTTTCAGTACCCATATGAGGAAACAAAGCCTTGCCTGTACCAAGATGGCGGTCCTCACCCAGACACAGTGGGGCTGATTTATTAAAGTTTAGAGAAGTTAGACTATCTTGGGAGAACCTGGGTGAGCCAACAAATTTGTAATGGAGTTCTTAAAAAGCATTTGCTATTAGTTGGCAAATGTTTTCGGTCATGGACCAGATGCATTATAGGTTTGCTGGATCACCCAGGTTGTCCCATGATAGTCTGTCTCCTACAATCTTGAAGAGCTTTTATAAATCACCTATATTGTAGAAAAAGGAATGATAAGTCTATAACAGGGAAAAGATCAGCTGCATGGAGTATACCCCAATGCTGATGACTGGTCCTTTGTCCTATGCTTTGAGTTTATGAGCACATCTTTTATATGGTAGATCATTTATAATGGCCAAGGCATCTAATTGGGCAGAGCACCCAAGTTTCATTTAATTCATTGCTGGAATCACCAGGACATTATAAGAAATTTGTTGGGTGAGTATTACTGTTTGTGCACCTTTATTTTTTTTTTTTTACCATAAACAAGATAGAAAATCCACATTATTCAGGTTTTTTTGTTACTTACAAGTTATTTATACATGCCTCCCACGACATTCTACTAAACACCCCAATTACCTCTGTTCCTCCCAAAGAAATGACTACACAAATTAAAATTGCCACTGCTTTCAGTACAAAATTAAGCCGTCATCAATGGGAAATCAAAGAACTGGCCGAAACCTATTTTTATCCAGACACACACATAAAATTTGCCTGTTTTGGGTCTTGCTTCAAACTTAAAAGGAGAGCCGATTGTTCTTTCAATTCAACAGGTTCCATCAGACACAAGAGAAGCATTGCTCCAGTTCTTCCACCCCCTGTAGGCTTTGAAATCAGGGTTCAAAGTGGACTTTCTGAATTGATAAAAACCCATAGGTCTAAAACACATCCCTAATGGAAGTCAAACAGGGTACCCTTGAGATAAAACGCATTGGACTTACCCTCTGTTCACAGTAGGTGGCTGTGTATAATACATATTTTATATTAACTACAAAAAAAACAAACAACTAAACGCATCCTCTGTGTTTGTTCTCGACTATACCAGAGTTTAAAATATTTCAAAGCAAAGCAAGGAACTCGGAATGTCAAGATCAGTTACATCCCATGCTTGTGTGATCCTAGAAAAGAGAATAGGAAGACATGCTTCGTACGACGTCTTTCCAGTCATCTATTCTTTACATGTTAAACAGTATGTGGCATCAGTGTTAGCCCATGCTATTAAAATCTGCCTGCCTTTTTTAGTATTTGTTGTTTAGCCAATATTTCTTTTTTTTTTTTACTAAGCCTAAGCTTATTTTATGACCCATAAACCAAGACAGTATATTAGGATCACGCACACAATTTAATATCAGGCACACAATATACTTGAACAAAAAAATAAAGAAATAAAATAAAAATTGCCCCTCTAGCTTTCCGACCGCAGCAAAAGGCATGTCAAGTATGCTAAGCGGCTTAATGGCCGTTAGTAAATTTTACTGCTCTTGTCAATAACTTCATAATATACTGGTCTAGTTAATAGGTCGGCAAAACATTTTTATGTGGAGCAATAAACTATTTACTCAAAGCAGGCTAATTTCTAGAGATAATGAAACGAGGTGACAATAAAGAACAGGATTAATGCTGGCTTTTTTAGGTATGATTTAAAAAAAAAAACTGGAAACCGTCAGATAATGCGATACGATTTCTTGAATTTAAGGCAATCTAGCCAGGTACACGAGAAATATAGATCATGTGAACATAAAAGGAATGCTGGAACAGAAGTATGAGAAGTTTGGAATGCTCAGAGATTGGAGATCTCATTAGGAAAAATGTTAGTGGATGAATTACAATGTCATGGTTTTTCTTTTCTATATTTTGCGCAGACAATGTGAATGTTTAGTAAAAGTTTTGGTTTTATTTTTCTTTTTTTTAAGGATTATTTTGAGACTTTTTGCATGAAGATACCTGTTGTGGTAACTCATCCCAGGTCCAATCTTCTTAAAACTGGACAACAAGCATCCAATAGAGACATTGGGTCTGATTTATTAAAGCTCTCCAAGGATGGAGAGAATACACTTTCATCAGTGAAGCTGGGAGATCCAGCAAACCTGGAGTGGATTTCTTCAAAGTCATTTGCTATGCGCTTGCAAATGTTTCAAATCCTGGACCAGATCCATTTCAGGTTTGCTAGATCACCCAGCTTCACTAATGGAAGTATATCCTCTCCAGCCCTGGGGAGCTTTAATAAATCAGGCCCTTTGGGTCTGATTTATTAAAGCTCTCCCAGGCTGGAGAGGATACACCTTCATCTGTGAACCTGGGAGATTCAGCAAACCTGAGATGGATCAGGTCCAGGATTCAAAACATTTACTAGCAAATAGCAAATTACTTTTAACCTCCCTAGCGGTTCGTTTCTTTCCGTTTTTTTATGTCTAAAAGCTGTACATTGTTTTTCATGAAAATTTATTTTACAGTATAATAAAATAGTATGAGTATAATAAAGTTTGAAACACAAAATCATGTAAAACTAATAAACTAAATATATATATATATTTATATATATTATTTTTTAATAAATAATAAACTCATACTATTATATTATACTGAAAAATAAATGTTCATGAAATACAATATACTGCTTTTACACATATAAATCCAATGTATTGCATTCAATACAGTTATTTTGTATTGAATGCAATACAAATGGATTTTGCATTTCCATTTGCATGGGGAAGAAGGAAGAAGACAAGGATTGCTGCGATGGACACCGGCGGATCAGGTAAGGCTTTATTTACTATTACTTCCCATAGGGTTACCGCTTTCAGCAACTTTTTTCTACCCCAAGTAACACTTGGGGTTACCGCTAGGGAGGTTATGAAATCTTTTCCAGGTTTGCTGGATCACCCAGCTTCACGGATGAAAGTGTATTCTATCCAGCTTTGAAGAGCTTCAATAAATCAGGCTTATTGTCCTGCCTTATTTCCTGACTGTATGCCTTCCTTCTGGGAGATTTGAATATTTCACCCCTTTGTGTGTTGACTTCTCTTTGTTCCATTCTTTTTAGTGCAAAATGAATAAAAAGTCCAACAAGGAGAGAAAGAGCTTCTTATAATACTCCCTGCAGGTGTACAGACCCAGGAACCCAGGCTTCATAATGGAATTCCTGTGGCAGTTTCTCAAACTTTTTACTATGGGGAACCCCTTAAAATACCTTTTAGGCTATAATTACTCTATCTGCAACTCACAGTATATTAGTGTGGGTGGTTAGTGGGAAGAATGCCCTGAGAAGAATGAAACCCTTAATGGTAGCCATTGGTACATATTAACTAGATCTGGGAGGCATACATTGCTCATTGCTCAAGAAACCCCTAACAACCTCTGAAGGAACCCTAGGGTTCTGTGGAATCCTGGCTGAGAAACGTTGATTTATAGGAGTGTAGTTAAGTGCTTTGGTGGTCCGTGAGCTCTTCTAAATTTGGAAAAGCCCAATACTGCCTACTAGAGGTGCCCATTAACAACCATTATGAACCATTCCCATTATTAGGCTGTTGAGACTTAGGTGGGACGAGCCATATTAACCAACTGATGTCACACAGATGAAATCAATCTTCCTTCAAAAAAATCTTTTAAAAGAAAACAAAAACTACAAATATTTTTATGAACATGGGCAGCCAGTTTTCACTTAAATTATGTTGCCTAAGTTCTGTCTAAATGTTTGCACTGGGATAACACACTGTGCTGTGTAAGGAACAATTTTATATATAACCCGCAAATGAGACAATCTTCATCTACACAAATATATATTAACACAGTTGCATTGTACAGCTCTGTGTAATATGTTGGCGCTTTATCAATAAACGTAATAAAAAATAATTATCAATGCTGATATTGTGGTTTAGATTAAGCTTTTACATCTTTACCTATAAAACTTTAGATGAGCAATAAAGTTCTTTTTTATAAGACATATAAAATGTACTACTAAATGCAGCTACAAATGCACTTTAAATTATTACATTTATTTTTGCAGAGAATTATTGGAAATATCCGAATTTGTCCTGATTTCCCCTCTTCAGCAGAACTCTAGGCTAGGATAAAAAAGGGGTAGCACTGGGAGCCAATCAGGTATGTTGTAGGCACATGTGCTGCCAGTAGGACAGAGGGATATCTCACTAATCTGCTGCTGCTTATTCATTATCCAATGGCAAGCTAGGGGTGGAGTTAAGTTGCAAAATTGCTTTAGAGAAATGTGAGGTCATTATTCTGGCCGACCTATCTGCCAGGGCTCAGTAAATTGGGAATACAAAGAAAATACAAATCTTATGGGAGTTACAACAGTTCCATAAAGTGTGGATTTTGCAGATCACCAATAGTTTACCTTTATGTTATCTAAAATAATAATAATGCATCAATGTTCCTTTAAGAATAAAAGACTTACATTGAAATCTTCAGGCGCCATGGCTCAGGCAGATAAACCAGCAGTCCGGGAACTTTTCAATTGCGTGTGGTTAGCTTCAGAGCTCCTGGGATAGATCAGGATTGCACGGGTCTTACTTGTAATGCTATAGGAGAGTATGGCATTTGCAGTGGTGTGTACCATATATCGAGATTTTTCTCATTCACATTAACTGAGATTCCCAGGCCAAGGAGTTATGGAATTTGTTTCAGTCTGTTCACAGTTCAATTTAGTTTGACAAGTGAACAAATGATCTGTGCAAAATAATAGCTACTGAGGGACAAATAGGGATTATGGCATCACCTTATCATGCAGCCATCCACATAAATGGATCACAAACTGTAAAACATTCAGCGCACACACATACACACATAAAGGAATATTCCAGGCTTTTCTAAACCCTTTAAACTGGTCTGGTGTGGGGGGCGACATTTGCTTCTGTACAGGCCTGCTTAGGTTTAATCAACAGCGCTTTAATGGAAGTCCACCCACGTAAAACTTTTTACTTGTTTAAATGCTTAAATTTTTTGCCTTGTTGGTTTTCTGATGGCGGTCCCCATTCAGTATTCTTCTATTAAAAAGTTCATACAGATCCCTAAAGGTCTAAGGGACCTGTGCTTTTATTAGCTCCATTTACCTTGAATCCCTTTGCAGCTAGCAGCCCTTTTCATGAATCTCCTGATTCTCAGCTTGACTTCTTCCTGCATCATGGGGCTCCTTGCCTCAAAGGACTAGTATTTTCTGTAGACTTGCTCCATCTACTGGTGTAGGTGGAAATCCTATTTAAGATACATTAGATGTAGCACTCCCTCTGGTGGTAGGTATTAGTACCTACCTGTTACATGATCTTCAAAATCACGTGATCTTCCATATATAAGGAATTTAAAGGCATGAGAAACAAGGAGATTCTAATCCTTGTTCTCCAGGCCCCCATGTGTGTCTACAGTTCCCGATCCTAGCTATCCTCAACTAAACCTTAGCTTCATGTAAATGGTTCTGAACCGTCCATGTGTCCGGTATCAGATCTTGGCTCAATTCTGGCTACCTCAGATTGCTGCCTAACCCCAGCCTAACTGACTACTTTTCTGCCTTGCAATTCTATGCCAAACTTTGACCCAGCAACATTTAGTTGTTTCCAGTTCCAATGTATGTGAGGGCCACAAACTGGGCACCACCTCTCAAAGTCAATCAGCCTTTGTGGGTTGTGCTGGTGAAGCCGGTGACTGGTGACACAGAGGGTCCAGGAGGAAATACCAGGAGGAAATCCATGCAGACATGGGGAGAACATGCAAACTCCATGCAGATAGTGTCCGGCCGAGATTCAAACCTGGGACCTAGCGCTGCAAAGACAAAAGTGCTAACCTCTGAGCCACTATGCTGCCCAAGGGAGCTTCTACTGGGGACTTCTGTTCAGACACTGGGTTGTCATCTTTGCTTTACTGCAGTGGATTCTAAAGAAGAATTCTAGTGAAGAAAGCAATACCACCCTCAATATACCTGCGCAGGTATGTATCTTCTTCTCTGGAGCTCCCCAAATAATAGGGTTTCTTAATGTATAGACAGAGACTAATTGCCATTTTAACCAAGTTTTGGTTTGTATAAATGTTAGTGCCTATGTGCCTGCATGCCATGTCTCACCTATTCTAGAACTCCCCAAGGTCCCCAATCAATCGGACTCTCTAATGCTTCAATAGAAACCAGATATGGTGGTAATAAACTCTCCAACCTCCTACTGTCTTATAGGCCTGAAGGTGACTACAATGTCAGGCAGCTATCAGTTTAATGTTTGTTTGCCATGGGTTCCACTTTGAGTTATCATCCAAAGACCGCATGCTATGTCTCCTCTTTCCTATAGCTCAGTCATGCCAACAAGACCAATGTCTATGGTTATTGACCATGACTTACTTCCACCTGCCTCGCAGGATAGAATGATCCCAAGAATTCAGTATATTCTCTTTTTCTTATAGGCTCAATTGTAATGTCATGTTATGTAGCAAAATTAGGTTTCAGAGTTTGGCGCTAATGGGTTGGGTAAAGAAACTACAGCAAAAATGTTATGTTCCTGTGAAGGATGTGACTCCATTCTGCTCCCAGTGTACAATGAACCTCCAGTCCTTGCAGTGCAAATAGTTGGAACATCTCCACAAACTTTTATGGGGTTATCAGTTTAAGAGATGGAAAGTGCAGAGCAGGGAGTAGTAACAGCAAACCAAACCATTACAACAGCATAGTCACTACATGTAAAACATAACTTGTGCTATTACCAACTCCTAAACACCCTAAAAAGGTTTTAATAGAAAAAAAACTTTTTTGTTAAAAATAAACAAAACTTACGATTTTACTTAATTGCAAAGCAGATTAGATTATCGTATTGTCACCAACATTTCTGAGAGTCCATGGAGAACATTTCGCAAGTGAAACAATCAGACCTCCCATTCCCCAGCAATTTTGATGACCATATTATGCCCAATGACTTTTCAGTATTTGAATGTCTGGCAGATGGCTTTAAAAGTATTTTTCTCAACTTCAGCTTTGATTTAGGAAAATAAAACTACAACACTACGAATAATTTTAGGATTGGATTAAACTTGAACCTGTTCTCCACCTCCGACCAAGATTTTGAAAGCATTGGTGTTGCAAAAATTTGAAATCTAGTCACAATAATAGGTTTTGACATGATATATATAACATTGGATGTGTGTGTGTGTGTTCCACCATCACTCCAAAATGCATGAGACATTTCAACCAAACTTGCTATACATATGACTGAGACTCATGTGAGTGCTCCTGTCATCTTTGTACACCGCTGTGCTATATGTCAGAGCTATATTTGGATGAACCGCATGGAGACATTTCAACCAAACTTGCTATACATATAACTGAGACTCATGTGACTGCACCACTCATCTTTGTACAGCGCTATGCTATATGTCACAGCTATATTTGGATGTGTGTCATCACTAGGAAACGCATCAACACATTTCAACCAAAATTGCCAGATATATGACACTGCTGATCTTTGTACAGCTCTGTGATATATGTCAAAGGTATATAAATGTATAATATTAGTGTGTGACTGTGGGGGGACATTAGAGTGTCAGCTCCTCTGTACAGAGACTGATGGGTCTAAGCTCAGTATTTCATTGTACATCACTATGGTATATGTCAGAGCTATATAAATCTATATATATATAAGTGTGTGTGTGTTCCACCATTACTTGAAAATGCATGGAGACATTTCAACCAAACTTGCTATACATATGTCTGAGACTCATGTGAGTGCACCAGTCATCTTTGTACATCGCTGTGCTAAATGTCAGAGCTATATTCGGACGTATGTATATATTTGTGTATGTCATCACTAGGAAACGCATGGAGACATTTAAACCCAACTTGTTAGACATATGACTGATATGCCGTTTGCCTATATTTTTACAGCTAGTATATATATATATATATATATATATATATATATATATATATTCTTTTGAATTTGCCACCTGTTCTTTCCTAAATGTTAATTTTTTTTCACACGTTACCCTTTGGTGCTGATCCGGCTGCATCAAGCCTAGGTTTTTTATTCTTTAATGGGTTGATTTGATAAAAAAACAACATGCAAATAATTTCACTACAGTTTGGCATAATGTAAAGCAATGTTTCTCCACTGCTGTAAATGTTCTGTAGAACAAGTATATACAATCAGTATTATTTTCCTTTTTTCTCTATACTTTGATCTGTAGAGCTTGCTGCAATGGATAACAATGAATACAAGATCATAAAGCTGAGCTGTATTATCTGCTATTGTTCTGAGCCAGAGAATAATTATTTCAGAAAAAAAGAAACAATAAACCCGATATCAGTGAAGGCTAAAGGTGTGTTTAATGCCACCCGAGGTCATGTTATTACTTTTAAATATTAATCAGAGAATGGAAACCTTTTATTATGAAGATGACAAATGTTCGTCTCTGGCTGAAGAAGATGTCGAGCACGGGATGTGCAGTCTCATACTTATTGATCCAGAGTGGGAACTGCGATCTGTGCTTTAATGACGGAAATAAAACATCTGATTCATTGACTGTAATGGTGTGTAGTACCGAGACTTTTTGAACTATAGCAAGCTATAAACCTCCATAGTGTTTGGAGACTTTTGGATATCATTGCCAAGTGTACTTTGTGTTTTCTAAACAGAAATATTTTCAAGAAAAAAAAAAAATTGAAGACATGTCTGATTCACTTCTGCATGGATTTGCACATAAGATTTAATAAAGAATACATTTGATCTTATTTATAATATAGAAATGTTTAAACTACAAGGTTACCGAAATAGAAAATGTAAGTGGTCCCTACCGAGTGTAATCACCTATTTTCTATTTCAAAGCTGAAATTCAGCCTTACTTTTAATATTGCACAGTTGTACACTTTTGTTCTATCAGTGAATTTGCTTACCCTAATTTTATTGCATTCCATGGGCTTCCCAGGCCTGCACATCCCAATCGTTACATTTCAGTTCTTCATGTAGGTATCACCACCACATTCTCTTCTGATCTGGCTGTGATGTATATAGAAGCACAAAATCCTAGAAATTATGTCACTGTACAGAACAACATTTTTCAGCACCCCAGATATTGAAGGAGGCCCAAATATTTTATCCCACGTACAAAGAAACAAACATTTGTAATAATAGTTTGCCTGCAACCCCTTGTATTTGTTGCAAAAAAAGTGGGGTGGAGTAGGACAAGAGATCCCACCAGAACCTGTATGAGGACAGAAATTTATGGGTGAACAATTCTTTGGCAATCAACCACTGATGAGTTCTAGATTAGCTTAATAAACATTTGAGATGGGTTCTGAAGGAACATTACCTCACTGGAGATGAGCTCCCTGAGCTTTCTCCCATAACACCATATCTAAGTACCTTCATGTAAGTATATCATTTTATTCTACTGAGCAGTCACTCCTGCTACAAACCAGAATATTCAGCAAGCACAGGGAAGTTCTAGGCAGTGTCTATAGGCTATTTGTGGGTGACCCGATTATATGGAAATCAATACCATGAGTTCTCAGTGGACTTATGAACATCACCACACTGAAGATGTCCTCCCTGAGCTTTGTCCAGTAACATCCCATGAAAGTACCATCATGTCTAATCTTTTATCATACTAATCACTTCTTCTACAAACCTGAATATTAATCTATAGTTATACTAAGTTTTTTGTGGGTGGCCCGATTTATTGGCAATCAGTCATAGGTGAGTTTTTAATGGACGTCCATAATTCAAGGACAACCTTTCAGATTACTAAGCAGTCACTCTGTCTACAAACCTAAATATTCATCACCTTTCAGTCTAATATACACAGTGATATCTTGACTATTTGTAGTTGACCCAATTTGCCAAACAATTATAGATGGGCTTTGGATAAACATTACCACATTAAAGATGTCCTCCTTGAGCTTTCTCCTGTAACACTATACCTAAGTATCTTCAAATCTGACTTTTCATCTTACGGAACCCTCACTCCTGCTACAAACATGAATATTCAGCAAGCATGAGGTAGGTCATTTTTCAGTGGTATATACTAAGTGATGTTTTGGCTATTCATGGTTAATACAACTTGCCAAACAATTACAGTTGGGTTCTCAATGGACTTTTGAACATTGCTCCATGAAGATGTCCTCTATCCCATACCACCATAGCTAAGTACCTTCAGATCGGACCTTTCATCGTAGGGAGCAGTCACTCACTACAAACCCGAATATAAAGCAAGCATAAGGTAGATCACATAAATGCCTTGACTGTAAATAATTCATCATTTAACCAAGACTAACTCAAGTAATGTGCAGAATCTAACCCGAGACTTTGATTTTCTAGATGTTATGGAGCTATACTAAACTTCAATAGATGGGAATTACTTACATGATTTACCTAGAAAATATTATTCCTGTCTACCTCAGTTGTACCAATAATTAGAATCCATCTGAACCATAACACTTTGCCTACAGATGAAATAGAAAATATTCTTGGCCTTAACAAATACCTTAAAAGGAAAAAAATAACTTTATTTGGTATCTGAAAGCATAAGAGGCAAATGGACACACATGCTTTAGAGTAGACAATAACTTTAGGCAAAGCAAAGTAAAGAAAAGGAGTAAAGGATAGTCGAGGAATACTCAGCTGGCACAATGTTATCTCAATGTACTTTCCAAATCATATTATTAATGAAAGAAGGAAAATTGTCTAAGTAGGGACCAACAACTAAACTTCAGGAATCTTTCACCTGGCACTCTTTTCCTCCATTACTGTAGACTACAATATGCCCTTGTGTGACAAAGTTGTTGAAAGTTTCAATAATGGCCAATAAAGAGCATGAATTAGCATCTCTATGACTGTGAAGTGATGAACCAAAGGTTAGGTCTGATTCTAAATCTGTCAAACTATCAACGATCAACCCGAAGCTTCATCTCTGACTTTACTGCACAATATTAAAACCCAATCCTTTCTAATAGTTTATCTAAATATGACCTCTTTAAAATGTAATTAGGTTAATTTTTTCTCATTATTTCTGTCATCTAACAAAAAAATTCCGGTAGCAGTTTTTAGAGTTCAATCATTATCAGACTAATTAGTATTCATGGAAATATCAGTGCATGTAATACTCATTCCAAATTAATTGGAGGAACTACATACTGCCCAGATATGGATTTTTAAAGTTAACCCATCTGGGTTCAGAAACACTATGGAATGGTTTAGGTAAAATACCAAAGAAATTGTGAGATGGAATCTTTTCACAGGGTTCATAGGAGATAAGATGGGTGTCAGATGAACACCTGAGACTTGGGCTGGATCCCTCATTCTGCTGATGAGAAGAAAGCCTTTAGACCAGAAGGCAGCCAAAGTCACAACTTAAATTCAGAAAATACACTCTGTAATGTAACATGTTCACTTTCAGATTCACCCAATCATCATGTACTTCACTGGAAGACCACATCCCTTTTTACATGGTTTCATGCTCCCTTGTCATATCTAAATATGTGTGGGTCATTGGAACATTGGACCTAACTTCCACAACAATGTTTGTCAGCCAGGGTTTCATGGAACACAGATTTGTGGAGATCCACCAATTGATGGTACTTTTAAGGCCAACAATAGGCCAAAACAAAGGAACTATATATATATATATATATATATATATATATTTATACATATATATACACATATATACACTTACCTAATTAAATGCCTATTAAAAATGGATCTGACATAAAATACCTAATAAAATAAACACAACCCAGATACTCCTATTGGGGTTTTCCTAGAGAGGACTCCCAATTCTTTTCTACGCGTTTCACAGATTAAATCTGCTTTCTCAGGAAAAAAAAAAGGAGATCTGATGTTTGTGGACATACAGAACCCTTATCAAGATGGTACAGGGTGGAAAGGTAACAACCAAACAATATTGTCCATCTAAAAATTCCTCTTGTATCTTCTCAATTCTTTAACATCTATTTATTTACAAGGTAAGTATTATGATGAAGAGTGGTACATGTATGTAGATAGCATAGGTTTCTCCCTGCTTACATAATCTTGGATACAGCTGGCTACTGCTTAAAATAAACAGATTCTCATTATTATCCTCCTTGCATGTTGTAAAGCTGTCCGGTTAATTATATAATCCTTCCTACCTTCCCATGCTGCCCCATCAGTCCTGGAGTGCCAGCTGACATGGTTCATTACCATACAAAAGTTATGAATACAAAAGCTCCGATCAACTACATAGCTCTTGTAGGTGAATGACATTACTTCAGGATCCTTTGAGGTCCATACTATTGACTGTTCAATATAAACGTCATATAAATATAAATGTCATATGATTATGAGACTAGCATTTATATGTTTAGTGATTCATACTGAGTTATGTATTCAAACGATATTTGGTAATATTGCCTATATATTATGTTTTTTGATGTAACTTATTATGATGATACCTAGACCTCAACTACATATATACACCATTTCTATGTACAGATTGTCAACTAACATCCTTCATACATCCCTGGAAGAAGCCAATGGCCAAAACGAGTTGGGACAAGACGTTTGTTTTCCTTTTCTTATGCCACAATAGGACTAAATCTGTATAGCTCACTGGACGTTTCTCCCATTAAAATTGTCAATGGGAAAAGACTGTTAAAAACGCTGGGTTGTTTTGCTGCTTTTACCAATCAATATATTTACTCTGCCGCATTTTAACCCTAGCTGTCTTTGGTCTTCTTATTCCATTATAGAAACAGTTCAATGAAGACCTGAAAGTTATTTCAAGGGTTCCCCCATGTTGAAAAGGTCAGGAAACATTGTTCTAGATGTTAGGTTAGGAATATACAGAAATAAGACTGGCTACTACAAGAGTTTAACCAGAGGGGCACCAAAGTATACCAGATGATGAGCAATCAATATGTCATGCCATGTTTAAATTAAGATAAATTGTAAAACAATTTTTTTCTACGCAATGCCCTTTCTAGCCTATAAACACAAAATAAAGATAGCATGGTCCATACAATGACTTGTACCTCCGATTTAGGGCTCCCTAAGTGGCATTATGTCCCTGCTGCCATTATTGCAACAATTTTACCAAAATTTTGAAGATCTTAGGAAGCAACTACCATTATTCTTGGATAAAGTGGTAAAATAATATGTTAATGGAATCAATACAAATAAATAGGCTCTATTTCTGTGTTGTAGCTTTAAATAAAAATTTTGTGTAGAATAAATTAGTCATTACCATTTGGCATATGCTGACATATGTATATATACACACACACATATATACAGCATAAATAAATACATATATATATATATATATATATATATATACACACTACTAATAGGGCTAATACCTAACCTATACCTATACCTAATAGTATTATTATAAAACAGTGCATGTACTGACACAGTGATACCTGGTAATATTAAAGAACCCATGCACTGATATTGTCATACTTTTTAATGTTAATCAGCTCATATACTGACATGTTTATACTTTGTAGTGTTAATTGTGCCACGAACTGATACAATCACACTTTGTACTAATATTCAGCCCCGGTGCTGACATGATCATACTTTGCAAAATTCAACAGCCCATGTACTGACACAGTCATACCAGGTAATATAGAGAAACCCATGCACTGACATTGTCATACTTTATAATGTTAATCAGCCCATGTGATCATAACTATGGTCATACCTGATGATATAAAAGACTGCATGTACTGACATAGTCATACTTCGTAATATTTGTGAATCTATGTACTGGCATGGTTATATTTTTGTAATAATAATAATCAGCCCGTGTGCTGACATGGTCATACTTAATATTAATCAGTCCCTCTACTGATATGGTTATACTTTGTAGTGTTAATTGGCCCATGAATTGATATGATTATACTTTGTCCTAATAATCAGCATGCATACTGACATGATCATGGATTGCAAAATGAAACAGCCCATGTACTAACACAGTCATACTTTGTACTATTTATCCATCCATGTACTGACATAATCATATATAGTAATATTAATCAGCCAGTGTACTGATCATATTTTTTTAGTTTTTTTATTTTCTTGCTGTTCGGCATTGCTGGAAAAAATAAAATCCTTAATTCAGTGTAAACTTGCAGAGAATATTTGTAAATATAGAGACTGCTTCCAATGAAGATCTCTCTAATGACTTCGCCCTATGGATGAAATGCTCCAGGTTATTAATATTAACTATGTAAATAACAGACAATTCATTAGAGGGCAAAGGGAACTTGTCTCTCATTTTCAAAGGATATGCTTTACTTAATCAAAACTAATTAGCAGTGATGTTCACATCAGGAATAAAAAAAAAATAAAATAAAATAATCATCATCGCATTTGCTTTGCACATGTTTATAAATGCAAAACTCCCGTTTTTTCAGGCACACTACCAAGTTTTGTAAAAATGTACAAATTATACCCCAGATTATTGTACCATACCACTCACATGAAAGGCAATGGTTTTGTTGGGAACAAGGAAATGTTTTCCCATCGAATATGTAAATGGCAAGTTGGTGTTTGAACTGGGTAGTTTGTGTTAGGAACCTGCTAAGTGCCAAATTCTAATTGCCGATATTATCATAATGATCTCGTTCATGGCGAAGTCTACTAACATTGGATTCCTTAAACACACACTACTGTACTGTAAAAAGGCAGTGTTGTTGGATTCCGGCAGTAAATGCATAATTTCATATATATTCAGCTCAGAGCTTTTGTTTTTGAGTAAACCTATCTGCGTATGATGACCCCTCTGTGTCATTGTTTCCCTTTTACTGGAAGTATATTGTGTGCAACTACAGAATGTTCCTATTGCTGCTTCTTAATACTGCAATCTGAATTAATATGTCACAAGGAAATAAAGTTCATGCAAACCCAAGCACATAGAAATCATTTATTGCAGGTTGTTAGTTCTTAGGTGTGATGGCTGCATTGGTTTAGCTTTTTTAGGCCTTATTCCTACATTTTACTAAACAATTCTGTTCTAAGACTACGTACATGCGTCAGATGATTCTCGGACGATTCTCACCTTAGGGCTGGTATCGAACAAGATCCTGACGTGTACAGTGGCCATTCGATGTCATTAATGGATCCGTCCAGGTGGATCCACAAAAATAAGATGAACGATCGCAATGCAAGTTAAGTGGCGAGAACACAGCGGGGTGCCGATTGCTCTCCCCCCTCCCCTCTCCATAGAACAGAACGGTGCTGTATGTACGGCGCTTATTCATTCATATTTCAGTCTTTTGTCGTTGGAAAGGATCTTGAAAGATCCTTTCCAACAACAAAGATCTAACGTGTGTACGTAGCCTATTTCTCATTCATCACACTGTATCTATAGTGGGACAGTGTTGTCACCATAAGACAGGGCTACAGATCATCTACTTCTCTTCTTGTCTTCATAATATAAGAGAAAAGTATTCTGATGTTCATAGAGAAAATTAAAGGAAGCCAGGAAACAGTATCTGAGATTTCAGCACAGTGTTCCAGGATGTTAGATGCTTGGTGGATTGCTTGGAAATAATAACTGGAATTTTTGAACTCATTAAATAAATATAACAAAATGCTTTTAGTGATATATGTAACAGAGCAAAAGGGAACAAATATTAAACAGTTCATCATTCGGGTTTATATACACCTAACAATACAAGAAAACAGGATGGCAGCCTGTGGCCTGAAGTTACCATAATCTCCAAACTTAATGATCAATACGAATATTGCATTTATTTGTATCTTCAGTTTTGTTGAATAAAATTGTAATTATGGGGACAAGTAAAAAAAGTAATTCTATATTATACTTTTTTTTTTAGAAAATACAGGGAATGGGATCCCAAAGTTGGACAATAAATTGCTGAGGAGGCCACATCCTAATAATCTGACCTCAAACTTTGAGCAGATGTCTGGGAGAGGCAGGAAGCCAATTAAATGAGCAAAGAGATTTAAAATCCTGAAATTATGTGTTCACATAAAAAGTGCAAAAGGTTAATATCTCTTTATTTTTTTAAATGTTAATGATTTGGGACAGCATAAAAATGGACATGATTTCTGGGCAATTTGTGGATTAGGTTTGGGTCTAGCAGGAGGTAAGATCAGCACTTATTTTATAAATGTCATAGCAAGTCAACATTTTTTTTCAGCAAGCCACAAGTAAGATTTTGTAAGATCTCTTTGTAAAAAAAACATCTGCTTGTAAGATGTATATAAATGTTATGTAAGTATTTAGTATCTACAGTATATATATATATATATATATATATATATACACACATATTTACACACCCTGATAATAGTGATTTTGCTTTACAGTAAACCGGGCAAGGATTTCCTAATATTCATTTGTTAATAGTTGGCAAACGCTTTTAATCCTGGACTAGATCTAGATTCAGGTTTGCTGGATGGATCACCCAGGTTCTCCCATGATAGTCTATCTTTTCCAGTCTTGGGGAGCTCCAATAAATCAGGCCCATAGTGGGCACGCATAGCAGAGCTATAATATATGTGTTTTTTTATTTTCCTCCCATGGCAGTCTATCTTCTCCAGTCTTGGGGAGCTTCCATGGAGAAAATTGTGATGATGTTACCAGAAGTAGGGTAAATCTCCACAGTGTAGAAATTTTCTCTACTGTATCTAAAAACTAAAATATATGATAAATATAAAAATAAAAATATAAATATATAAATATAAAAAAAATATATAAATTGTTTTGAAGCTGGAAATAAATGAATATATATACTGAAGGTGTATGAACTTTGATAAGTTTGCTCGAGTCCCTCTGCTGGGCAAATTGGAACACAGAATACCTTGGAGTTGTGCCAGAGTTTGCGGTGTATCCATGAGTTTTTTTTGAACACTGACGAGTCCTCTTTAATGTCCTACTTGAGCAGCTCATTAAACAGTCAAACCTCACACTGACAAATCCATCTCGTGTTCTGTGAGTTTGAAGTAGCCTAGCCTTCCATAATGGTTGTTACTGTAATTACACAAATGACACAAATGATTGGCTCTTCTGTCACTTCCAGTAAAACGTGTCATCGAAAATTAAAAATAATAATCAGCAAACTAGAGATGTATCTTCCGACGCCTCCCAGAGCTAATTTAATTTCACTGAGCTCTATTCTGCCTTTTAAGAGGCCGAAACTGTTTTACTCTACACTCACTCCCTTGAAATGATGCTAAAAAGCATCTCTTGAACCTTGCAATTATATTACCGAGAAAAAGGAATGGTTTAAATAATTAGATTAACATTAGATGTGTGCTCTGAACCAAAAAATAAATTCAGGTTGCCAGAATTAAAGGGCGACTCCACAAATAGCGCATCAGTGGAGTTGAGTTTAACCTTCTTCCAGTTCTCTGACTTCAGCACTTTTGAGATCTGTAGATTTTGATTTCAGCTCATCGGTGTTGGTGATTTCCTCTCCCCATTTCCCAATGGGGACATAAAACCTTCTTAAAGGATTTGTAATGCCGGAAATGAAGTGTTGAAACCAAAGGAGTGGTATGACAGCCAGACAACCAACTTATTCAGAAGGAAAGTTAGCCTGTGTTTTTCTCTTATGACAGGTTACCTTTAAAAGTTAGCCTTTTTTAAATATGAAGCATTCCTCTTTGCCTGGGATTCAATCAGCTGTATTGATCATTAAATTGATTTCTGAATAATTATTAAAAAAAAAAAGTTTTTGTCCTCCGTGGACCCATGGTTTGTGTTATCTACACTATAGCTTTAGAACCTGGCCCAGGTAAATCATCTTGGACTAGTTTTATTACAGCAACTAGTGGATACCAACCCAACATGAGGTTAGTTTGCATTAAAGCACATGTAAAATTAAGTCTTCTGGGTCAATTTATTCCGGGCTTTAAATGTGCAGTATCTGGTTCTATTTAAACCCATGTTTAGTGACCAGAACTTGAAACATTAGTTGTCTGGCTTTTCTCCCAATCTTCTAGATTTAATTATTCAGGCAAAAACTGGAATAGGTATGCAGATCAGGTACATCAGTCTTTATCTCAAAACTTTTTTTAGATCAATAAATCAAAGTGTAAAAGAAGCAGGATCCTAATGACAGCCAGACCACTAACATAAGCAGAATGAGAAGTCACCAATGGTGGCCAATTTATTCCTCTTAGACTATAAAGTATCAATGGAGTGCTGGACTCCAATTTGTTATGTACTTTCAATATCTAATGTCAAGGCAGCTCTCTATTCATTGACAAGACCATCCAATCTCTAATTTAAAGGTGGTTATTGAAAGAGGGTTTTAGAGTTTCAACCAGTCAATTTCATCTTTATTTGACACAGTAAAAGTCATAAGGTTTTCCCGATTTTATATGGGGCAAACAATTTTTATGTAAATAAATATTTTTACTAGTACAGTGGAATATATTATTTCCTTCCTTCTGTTTATATAAACCCTGATGAAGAGGGATGGTGAGTCCCGAAGTGTGTTGACTACTTGTGTTAATTAAATGTGGCAAAAAAATATGAATTGGACTTTGCATGAACATTCAAATGTACTTATTTGAGCATTCAAAATGTGCTTATTTTACAGTTTTCAATATCTTTACAGTTCAGAACTCCCCATGTTAGCATTTATTTGGTTGGAAAAATGCATTTTTCTCTGAGAAAAAAAGCCAATTCCTGCCTTTGCCATATAATACTCTTTACAAACAACGATACCATTCAGCACCAATGACCTCAGAAAGATTTGCCTTGTAGATTCCTGACACAACTGTAGTATCTGGAAATTGGGGGTAAGTTTATAAAATCTGGGGTTGTTGGTACAGTATGTAATGTGATGCATATCTGTTTTGGGACTTACATTGGGTTTTAACATGAGACCATATGATCCGATTCAAAAACAAAACTCAAGAGTTCGAGCCTCTCAAAACCATCACAAACATGTCAGCAGCACACAAATGCCAATTTATAGAAGTTTAATAAGAAAAGGGAATTTGATCATCTTGATAGTTTAAATTAAGCATGAAACCTGCAGGATTTGGACTCCCCAGCTTTACCTATTGAGAAGCTTAGTACAGAATTGGCTGAATCTATGGCTAAAGCAAAAACTGTCTTTCCAATTGTCTGTGTCTTGTCGCTGGGTGATAAGCATCTTGAATATGTTAAGTTTTCCCTGGAATCTTCACCTTAGCTTGACTCGTGCTAACCGAACAGGATAATTTAAAAGGACGTAGGGGAACATCCATTTGTAGCCGTCCATCCAGGAGAGGCATTCCTAGCTCCCCATTCATACAGTAATATTCCCAGACACTGAACATACTCTTTACTGTATTCAACAAGAATATGTTTTTTTCATCTGCAGATCATTTTTGACATAAAGGTATCAATTATTTTTTTTCCCAGAATATGCTCCATTTCAGAGGTAATCCTTGGGGAGACATATATGTAAATTCGTTATATTGAGTGTTTATGCCTCAGTAAATTTGCCCATTCTTCCCATAGGGAACTGTGCTCCTACATCCCCCTTTTTTATATCTCGACATGTATGTGAGCCCATTCAAGGATGTGATTAGGAGACATGCTCTGTGATCTCATCAGTATATGATAATTCCTATAGCTTTTCAGTCCTGCTGAGGAGCTATGGATAAATTGATACAGACACAGCACATAGTTAATACCAAATTAACTTGCCTTGCCAGAATCACTATCAACATACACATATGCATTATTTAATTCAAACCTTTTTTTTTGTATTCTAGGGATGATAAGAGGATTCCGTGCCAATTATACAACATTGTAAGAATGGCAAGACAATAAGAACAAACCTGGCATATTCTGTGTTATCTTAAGAAGAGGCTTTGACTTCTTTAGATCCTTATCTGAAAAACATTTCATAAAAGTGTTTCAATAGCTAAGATATATGTTTGCAAAACACTTTGTCCTGTGTTCTTTCCTATTTATTACAACATGCTGAAGATAGATTAGTGAGATGTTTTTTGGAAAATAGGAGTTCGCTCTTGTTGGTGGGTTTATTAAACCTTTTGGATAAAACCTTTCTGAAGGTGTTCCCAGCTCTTCCCATGCTTATTACAAGGGGGTGTTCAAATGTGTCCATGTTGTTTTGTCGTTTTAGCTGTAAAAATGTTTTACATTGGACAAAAGCTAAGCAAAAGTTAAAGTTTTTGCTTACAAAAATTGAATTGCATTAAAGTCTGCAATTATGGAAGAATAAAAGTGTTTTAAGATACAATGGTACTGAAAGAGCTTCTGAGGGTTATAAAAACTTCTTTCTTATTTTTTTTGTTTCTTGTTTTATTCTCAAGGAAGAAAGAGGACTAGGCCATAACAAGACTGGAGATTATAAATTTAACTATGTCTTAACATTTTGAGGGCTTTTCAGAGCTATTTTAGGGGTAAAGGATTGATCCACTCAAAAGTAAAAGGTTTGTTGGGGTAAATCAGATGCTAAGTTAGTGTGAAGAACTGGGAACTCTTCATAATGGGATCAGTTGATGTACAGATCTAGGATCTCCTCCAAATGGATCAGGTGTGTATATAAAAAAACTACACCTCATAGGGGTCAACAGGTGTATGGGTCTGGGGACCTTTCATATGGGACATCTGGTATACATACTTGGAAACTTATTGTAATAGGGCCAGCTTGTGTACAGCCCCTCATAATCTAGGCAGCCAATACAAAAATGTTAGAATCCCCTTATAACTGGGACAGCGTGTGAATAGATTCAAAACCTTTCATGATTTGAAAAGCACATGTAAAGATCTGGGAATCGGACATACTGCGGACAGCTTGTGTACAAATCTGGGAAATCTTCTTATTAGGGTGTACTAATATGAGAACTTCTCATGACCGAGAGAGTTTGTATACAGATCCAGTTACCCCTCCAGGTCAGGCTCTCAGATCTAGGGACCTTCATATAGATTTACAATTTTGTGGACCCCATATAACAGGGATAGTGGGTGCACAATTCTAAGAACCGCTCATAAAGGGTGTCAATAAGTATACAGAACCTAGAAACTCTGAACAATGCAGTTCAATGTTTTCTGCAATGGATCAGTTTGTAAATCAGTTAGTAGACTCACCTTTATGACAACCCATGTCTTCTACCTTCTACCTGCTGCATGTTCTGTCAATGGGCATGATTTGGTAAAGCTCTCCATGGCTGAAGAAGACAGACTATCA
This sequence comes from Pyxicephalus adspersus, assembly GCF_032062135.1. Lineage (NCBI taxonomy): Eukaryota > Metazoa > Chordata > Amphibia > Anura > Pyxicephalidae > Pyxicephalus > Pyxicephalus adspersus. The sequence goes on along the minus strand of NC_092867.1, from coordinate 13,718,668 downwards.
TGGGAGAGCCTGGGTGATCCAGCAAACTTGAAATGGGTTTCTTCAAAATCATTGCTATTAGCAGGTGCTCCCATGATGGTCTTGGAAAGGTTCAATGTCTTCAGCAGTTGAAGTTGGTGGTATCGTCTGATGTGGTTCCTTTCTATGACCCCTTCATCAATACAGGATTGAATGAGTTGAAGGGAACGTATTTAACTGACGTTTACAACTATTGAATGTCAAAGTTCTACAGGGCCTGCATTGCTGAAATTAAGACGTTAGGAGATCTGGACTGATGGAAAGGTGGAGATTTCCAAATTTGTTTTGCAGGGAGTATTTGACTTCTTAGTTCTAAACCTGCCACGGCCCCTTTAAGCGATTGTTTCATTTGTATCAAAATTCCTCAAAGTTATAATTTTCTCCTAAATTATTACAGCAAACCATAAGCTAAAATTAGGGTAAGTCAGAGCTCAAGAGTGATTAAGAAACATTATTCTCTAAAATAAAAATAAAAAAACTTATTAAATAAACAGTAGACGCAATGGATGGCAATAACTGAAGCTTTCTTGGAATGCATCCCAAATTTCATGAACATCCACAATGCAAACTGTCTGTACTTTGATGGATTTTTATCTGGTTCTTATTATAAATTAGTTCTTTTTCGGAGATGTTATTTTCTAACTTAGGCAGGGGAAATTTGAACGTAGACATAGACCGTGCGCAACAAGAAAAATAAATATTATTGTTGATAAAAATATCCTTAATGACTATATTATATATCCAAGTTCAACAAACAGACTTTGTGAACAAACCGAATAACCGGTCTGGAAAATATATATCTTATCTTATTAAAGTGCTTATATGGAAACTGAGATGAACTTAATTTAATTGGATAACTCTCTGCCGTCTGACAGGTTATACATTGGTAGGATTAGCAATGGCGCGAAACCTGGTTCCAAAAATAGATTTGGTACTTTTTAATATGTGATCCATTTTTACCTTTGCAAAGTATATTTTAGCTGTAAAAATGGAAATAGTGTCATCCAAAAAAAAAAAAAAGACAGCATACAAGTAAAGGTCATTTAAAAATAGGTGTAAAGTAAGGGTGTTTCTATAGACTATACCCCTTCAATATTACATTTTAAATAGATTAGGGCATTTACTGCCCGACACACTCTAATACTTTGTTTTTTTTATTACGGCATGAATCCAACATGGTATTGTTTCGATAAGCTTATGCAACGTCACAACATTTTTTTCCACCCAGGGTTGCATTATTTTTTTTGCAAAGACTTTGTATTGATGATGGGAGAGCCAGAACTTTGGGTTCCCCAGCACATTCCAAAGGCTCTAAATGTTGTTCAGGTCTGGACTGGTGGTGGCCTAACAATTTATGGAAATGATACCTCATGGTCCTTGAGCTACTCTTCGAAAATCTAAACCTGATGAATCCTGACATTGTTAACTTGGGATTTGTCTGTGCCATCACAGAAAAAATAAATTGATGGAAAAGCCTCGTAATTCAGTATATTCAGGTAGTCAGTAGGGATAAGGGAGCGAGTTTTTAAAACTCAATCTCGCGGCGATCTTGGCCATTCTCGTTTCCCAAAATTGTAAGCGAGAACGAGCAGTGTAAATTGGCCAAACTATATCGAATTTAAAAACAAAAATGTGCAATGCACAGCTCCATTCATTGATCAGCTCAGTGTGTACGGCACTGGAGTTTCTCCATTGAGAGTTCATCTGCAGTTCAGTTCCCACGGTCAGCCCGGTGACCGTGGAAACTGAACTGCAAATAAACTCTTAATGGAGAAACTCCATTTAGAGTTCATCTGCAGTTCCACTCTTGTGCCGGGGATCGCAAACAGGAGGATTCCCTGTCATTCCATTCATCCTTGCAGTCCTGAGAATCCACTACAATCCCGGGATCATAATGATTTCCTCGATCTTCTGATGATTTCATGAAATCAGTTCGCCGAAATTTCGTAGACTTATTGGATCACTAGTAGTCAGCTGATCTCTTTGTATGGGCATATAACATTGTGAACCTAGACCTGACCATCTGAAGCAACCCAAGATCATAACACTGCCCCACAGGGATCCCAGATCATTACACTACACCCACAGGCACCCTAGATCATAACACTACATCCACCCACAGGCACCCCAGATCATACCACTCCCTCTACGTGTCCCCCCAATCATACCACTGCCCTCAAAGTCACCTCAGATCATAGGACTGCCCCCATAGACACCCTGGATCATAAGAATGCCCCCACAGTCACCCCAGTCCGTAACACTGCCCCCACAGGCTTGGGGACATTTTTTGCCCAGGCAGTGTATTATACCAATAAAATGACACAAAGAAAAAAAAACATTGGAAACATACACACACAATTTTCCAATCTTAATGCCTTTATATTGGCCTAGTATTTGATTTGCATGTTGCAATGGAGCGCTCACATTTCTTTTGCTGCATCTCAGGTTTTACCTGCTGCCTGCATCCTCGTTATTCACCAATTTATTGCCCCAGTGACCATTATTAGTGTGATTAGTGTGTGGTCACAAGAAGAGGAATAGAGGGAAAATCTTCCAATGAGAAGAGTTGTTTCAAAGAAAAGTTTTTGTTCTTGTCATTTCTTTAGGACAGAAAGTATGGAAAAAATCCCAAAGGGACTCAGATGGCCAAAAAAAAAATGGAAAAGCAGTTTCAACCGTTCCCTACTTTATCCAATGCAGAAAGAAGTTTTAGATTTTGATTTTCAAAATATGATAATTTGTTGACTTTAACAAGGTTGGCATGCAAATAAAGTCTGTTATTTATTCATACATTTTCAGTAGTGGTTCACAGGGCCCCCTAAGGCACTGTACAAATGGGCAACAAAAGGAGGGGTTCAATATATATTCTTAACTGGTGCTGAAAGCCTGATGCCCAGGCCTGAAATGTTTATTGAGAAGAACAGCTCAATACACATGAGTCCTTGTTAAATAATGGTTTTGTACTGCGGTGTGCTGTCAGGAAATGTACCTGTATATATAGGGCATGAAGTAGTTAAAGCATATGTAAAGCATTTTTTAAATTTTGGATAGAGCAGCACTGGGTTAAAAGTCGTTGTTTTTTTTTTTTTGTTTTTTTTGGACACCTGTGTCCCACAGACTTGTCTTTACGTTACATAAACTCAGCAAAAAGTTAGAGGAGAGCACTTCAAAATGAGGAAAAACTCTCCGTTGTTGACTCCAGAACAAGCACATTTCCTCTCTACTCTTATGTTTAGGGATTACATTGAGTTTAAAGTGGAACTTTCAATAAAAAGAAAATGGTTTGGCCATCTGCTTTCTACATCACCTGATCTCGCACTGCACAGGTGTGAGATCAGGTAATATATCCTGCTGTAAATGTAAAAAAAACAGTGCTGATCTCACTTCGAATGCGTGAGATCAGCAAACTTTTTTCAATGTAGGAAAAGCCTCTTCTGTGTATGCATAATTTGCATATTGAAGCCTTTTGGGATATGTAATATAGGTATCCCAGGAGGCTCTGGGCTTTGCTGCGGCAGTAAAGACAGAAGGGGAGGGACCTCCCCTTTTTAAAAAAAAGTATTTAAAAAATAATGTAAAACTTTTTTTCTATTTTTAAAATCTACCCTTATAAGCTATATAAAGTAAACATTTTATGATAGATCTGCTTTAAATTGCTTTGGTGTTATATATTTTTTATTTATATAATAAATTATTTATTGTTGATGTGACAAGTAAAATAAAAAAATAATGTAGTTTTTTTTTTTTGCAAAAAAAATTATTGTGCAAAAATAAGACCATAACTAAAAGCCTTTAAGCTACGATGGTATAAACAAATAATACACACGCTCCCTTTTTATCTCCATATTCATGAAAACAAATCATCATATGGTTTAATCTACACCAAAAAAAAGTTGAAAAAAGAGAGCAGAACCAAACTTCAGGTTCCAATTATACAAAGTGATTGAAGTGGAACATTCCTATTAGCATTGTCTGCAGTGGTAGATTAACCAAGATGTCCACCTTCAGGCAACCTCTTTTATTTCTTTATAATGTGCATCAATAGTTATTTTGCAGTTTGAATCAATTACCAGATCTAAACCCTTTCTCATTGTTCTGAAATTTCTGTCTCTCTGTTATCATCTTTGACTTCTTTTTCTTGGCCTCTAGCAGTAAACGTGACCTTAAGCATGAAACCATCATTTTTTCCAAGGTCTGTGCTAACTAGATGGTATAGTTATGCATGGCATATTCATCTATCAGCATTTTATGAATCTATGGTAGCTTCATTTACACACAGGGCAAATCATGTTGCATTAATACCACCAAGGGCAACTATTAACAAGATCTAATAAAACAATAAAATAAAAGAAAGCTCTTTCAAATGATGTGGGATTGTGGACTGCCTATAGAGTATCTTCAATACCAGTAGTTGTGATGTCCAGTGATAAAACAGACCTTGGTAAAAGCAAATAAATGGGCCACAGAAAAAAATAAACAAAAACAAAAGGGTCACAAACAAATCTACCCTTTTATATCTAACGGTTTGGAAGACACCAGACCATCATACATCCTACACCTTATGGCCAAAAATATGTGGAAACACTTTCTGCCTAATTCTGAGTTCTACAAGTTATACCAGTATTTCTCAACTGGATTCTGCAGAACTTTAGGGTTCCTCCAGAAGTTGCTAGGGTACATTAATGAACTATAAGGGTGACATTCCTTCCAATAGCAAGCAATTTAAAACGATCATGCTAATGATAAAAACATTACAGCAGCAGGGTTCCCTAAAGACCTGAACGTTTTTTCCAGGAGTTCCCAAATGTTGAAAAGGTGTAGAAATACTGTTTTAGACTGATATGTTATGCCAATGTTGTAGGAATGCTTTAGGCAATGCATTTCACTTTTCCAAAATAAAGGCAAAAAGATGGGTCCATCCAGAGATTTTCTAAAGCTCTTCAAAACTGGAGAACATAGATTATTATAGGAGAACCTGGGTGATCCAACAAATCCTAGAATGGGTTCCCTTAAAAATATTTTGTTCCTAACGGGCAAATGTTTTTATTGCTGGACCTGATCCACTCCATGTTGGATCACCTAGGTTTTCCCATGAAATTCTATCATCTCCAGTCTTGGAGAGCTTTAGTAAATCATGGTTTATCAATCAAATCAATTTAGAAGAAATCAAGTGTCTTACGCAAAGCTCAAACATTAATCCCACTTCAAACTTTTAGGTTTACCTAGAACACTGATTGCAAGCCAGGTCTTGTCATTCAGGACATGCCCCAATCTAGTAGAAACCTCTGCAAATCTCTGCCTTACTAGAAGAGTGGAGGATAGTAAAGGCTCTAAGTTTGAATGAACAACTCAATAATAATGCCCATGGTTTTTGGAATGGGATGTCAAACAAGGTCATGGTTATGTTATACCCAGGGGATCTAAAACATTTGGCTATATTATTATTATTATTATTATTATTATTAATAATATTAATAATACTAATAATAAACGGTATTTATATAACATAGATATATATATTTATATAGCATATACATGGAACAGCTTCTGTATTACAGATTCTCAGGCTGCAGTAAATATATCTTATGGGTAGCTTAACTTATTGTTTAGTTAAGCACGAAACTTACAGGATTCATATGGATACATGTTTTCTTGGTCAGACCTTAGGTTACTCTACATGTTGCTTCAGATGTATTGCATTCAGCTGTCCAGATCATGGTCAAATCATGTCCAAACCCTTTCTATAAATAGGATATACTGACAAATTGGTAGTCTTGTTATCCTTTGTAAATAATGAACCCCACCCAAAAAAAAAAGTCTTAAATATCCTCACTGGAAAAATGTACCATTTGTAAAGCAAAGCAACTGACAATATACTGGCATGTCCAACCCTTGACTGTTCAAAAATTGGCTTTTAATAAACTTATTTTTTTCTTGCAACTTCCTTTTGTTCTTTAAATATTCAGCTGCCATACTGGTATCAGCAGTGTTATACTTGTGTAGTATTCTTCTGTTTTCTCTTGTCTAATATCTTACCCATCAAAGCAGAGAATAGAAGAGAGAAGACAGATGGATCGAAAAGAATAAGATAAATGAGGCCCTACAATTTCCCCTTTAATTATTTTAAATCTATTTAATTTTTCTTTCATGTTTTATGTTGGAACAAAAAAAAAATCTGCTATGATATTATGCAAAACAGCCTAACTCCCATAAAGATTAAATTAACTCAATATGTTTCCCAATAAGAAATGGCTTCCTCTGGGATTTTAAAAAACATTATAAAATATGTTACATTAGCTGAAATTCTTAAATGAAAGACATTTACATTAATAAAATTCTTGGAATAAAACAATAACACCACTAAACTTGCTTTTATGTTTTTCTTTACTTTGTTACATTTCAGGGCTACCAGTCTAATGCAGCCATAGGTTGTGCTTGCCCATTAGGTATTGAAATGGTCATGTGTAGTCTCAATTGGTAGCTTGTATTGCAAGGTAACTGGGTGACAACTTGGAAGAATTGTATGTGGGATATGGAAAGAATAGGATAAAGGCCTGCTATTCTTAGAGGAAGTACCCAAATAGTAAAATATTCCCCCTCATAGCATCATTCCTTGCTCCATCACAGCCAACATCAAGATAACCTGTTAGCTGGTATTGGAAATTAGATTGAGAATTGACATCACCCCCTACATCATATGACAATGCCTGGGCCTACTGATTGGCCAGCAGACCCAAGTACTGGCACATGGGAGGAGGTCACATGGTCAGCTATCTTTGGAACCACTGGGCATTTTACACTAGTGGAGGTAAATAAGGCTCATTGGTCAGTATTATTAAGATGGGGGAGCTATTCAGGCCTTTGCTCATTAAGAGCAGAGCATGCCATTAATAAGCAGAGAGGCCGTGCCTTTTTAATAAAGCTAAAGATTTTAAAAAATATATATAGTAGGGGTGGGGTGGGTACGTGGGCCTACAGGAGGCATGTACAGTGCATTCAACAGCAAATTATGTAAACTTTGGATACATATCACTTGGTGAATACAAAGAATATATGCTTGGCCTTGCCACTCAATCGAAGGTTACCATCATTTTTGTATCAAGCCCCATCGACAATCCATTTTGTCAATTTCTCTATGCCGTGCAAGCATTATCAGCTATGATTTTGATACAGAGCAGTTTTCCTTCAACATCTGTCATGGTGCCGAAGGGGTAAAGTTTGACTTATTAAAACTGTGAATTAAAAGCAAAAAAAATAATGTTTTTCCATTAAGGAGAATACAATAAACTGCAGTACTGCTCCACAGAGCAAAAGCCTGATTAATTGCAATGCTGGCCTGCTTTGTTCCACCTAATAGGAAATTAGATCACAATAGGGATTTATGAAAATTACCTTGAAATGCTTGTGTTTTCAGAGATTGTGCCCTCTGCCTAAATTATAATGCTTAGTTACAGAATTCATTTTAGAATTCAAAAGCCACTCCATGCTCTTACATTGTCCTAGAATGAGAGCCAGGCACTTGACTCCTCTTTGGCATCACAATGATAAAAACAAATAAAAAAAGGTTAAAAGTTCAGCCAACATTCTGTGAAAATATTTATTATTTTCTAGCGTCATATTACAGTGTGATGTATAAGTTTACTGATGTTTTATAACTTTGTTTATCAGGGGAAACTACAAATAATTACCAATAGCATTAGCACTAAACAATAATGTGCATAACCTTATTTTCCATAGAATAGCCAAATACAAAGTATGTCCAGGGCTTAGGAGTTGGTGCCTGTTTAAGCCACGTTCTACCTTAAAACTTCAAATTAAAAAAAGCCCTGGCGGCACCTTATCGTATGTATTTATCATCCAGTTGTCCTCTTTCAGGTTGCATGACACCCAATGCCATTCAACTTCCTTGGGGGTCAGAGTGTCATTGACACGCCCCATGTGGATCTGCTATCAAGCCGTCCCAAACTCACATATTATGCTGTCATTATGTGAGTGCAATTCTCTGAAGCATTCAGGACTGTCCAGTACCTAGGAGGACCTATGATATTGTTTGACTAGATAAGGACCTCAAGTAAAAAGTTAAGAATTAAAAAAGACATGGGTGACAACGAGGGCTCCAAGGGAGGTGAGGAAAAGGTAGGGTTGTCAGAGGCTGGAGTTGGACTTTATTATTGGGTGAAAGATTACAATACAGCTTTGCAGTAGTCATTGCTAAATTAATAGTGGTGCAAAAATCCAAAGATTTAAATATATATGACCTCTATGAGTCCTTGGAAGTAAAATGGAATTGTATGACATCATGTGATTTATTTAAGAATTCATTTTGGTAACCTCTATACCAAGCATGCACAAACTCCGGCCCAGCGCCACCCCGAGCATGGTCAGGAGAAGGACCCCGTCGGCGGGGGGGGGGGGGGGGGGGCACCAGCCAGAGCCATGGAACTCATGCCCGGATCTGAGTCTGCCATGGGAGAGTGGGCGGGTTGTGTGCAGTGACACAACCCTCCCACCTTCCCATCACAGGCTCAGATCTGCAATGAGAGTGGACGGGCTTATGTCATCATGATGTCACGTTCAGGGGGTCATGATGGCATAACCCCGCCCACTCTACCATCTACCTGGCTCCTCTGGCAAATTTTTTTCAGATTGTGGCCCCTGACTAAAAAAGTTTGCCCACCCCTGCTCTATACAATGAAAGTAATAATTCTATAAAATGAAAATAATATTCTCTATCACGAGAGAATCAAGAAAAGTTATTGGTTTTGCTCTGTAGCCCAATCACAAGTAGTTATAGCCCTGAGCAGTACGATGCTTACAAATTCTATACATTCCGTCTGCAGCACTGGGTCCTAGGGTCATATCCCAGGCAGAACATTATCTGCAAGAAGTTTGCATGTTCTCTAGAGTTTCCTTCTGGGTTTCCCTATACCTTTAAAAACAAGCAGGTAGGGCCATTGTCTCATACAAAAATAGCGCTTGGTACATGTAAAAAATAGGCATCAGAAACCAAAGAACAGAAAAGGTCTACTGGCTTCTGGTCTTTGGTTGCATGATAATAGAAAAAAAATTATAATAAATTTATAATAAACTCCTTCAGCCTAAATCGCGTATCCCAATTGATGGGAATCAACAGTCCTTTTGCAGAGCAATCACATTTGGTGTAATGGTTGCACAGTTTCATATGAATATGGTCATGGGTTTAAGTAAGTAATGGATACATTTAGATAAGTTTAAATATGCAGAACGTAAATCATAGTAATGCTGACATTTATAATTTGGTTGCATTGTTTTTTTTATTATTTTATAGCATCTTTTTGTAATTGTCAAAATGTTCTTGTTCTGAAGATGGTCCAGTCTTGCCTATTTTCAACTTCTATATATGTGGGGGCTATGGGGACATAATACATGTGGATTATTAACAATAAACTTTTATAAAAAACTGCCTGATGTTATTGAACCAATTAGCTGTTCAGCAGGGCTTACATTTTTTGTATAGCCATTGCATTTTCAGTAATTTCATCAGGCATTTCTTTAGCACTGACCTCCTCCGTGGTTGGTTTGTAGAGTTCATGATCAAAATACTGACTGGTTCTTAGAGGAGCTCACATTTTAATGACCCTATCATTTGTCATTTGTAACAGTCCAAGGTCAGTTGGGGGGTCTACTAATCTACTGGTATGTTTTTGGGTTGTAGGAAGAAACAGCAATTCCCACAAGTTTACGAGGGGGTGCTGAGAAGTTCCTGGCTTTGCCCCCTTCCAGTTGAAATAGACAAATGAGTGTGGGGGCATATGACAGCCTAATATCTTAGTATGTACCTGTGCAAATATCAGGTCTTTGCGATTCCTAAAACTCTTTTTTCTTTTAGTGAGAAGCTGTGATGGCAGAGGCACAAGCAAGTTTTACATCGTTACGGGCCATCATGAAGTTTTTGTTTCTCCAGGGAAAGTCAGCAAAGGACATTCACACTGAGATGTCACAAACACTGGGGGAGAAGTGTCCTTCCTCCAGCACTGTCAAAACCTGGATATCTCAATTCAAGACTAGGCATTTCACAGTTGAAGAAGAGCCTCGCAGTGGGCGCCCCCCAACCTCAACTGACCCAGCAACCTGCGATGCTGTCCATGAGCCGATTATTGAGGACCGGCGAATATCTGCAAAAAAGATAGCCCAGATACTTGACATCTCACAGGAGCGTGTCCACGCAGCTGAAGAAGTTCCTAACCCAGAAATTGGCCAAAAAGTCATGGCGTCCGTTTTCTGGGACAAAGACGGTATTCTGTTGGTAGACTACTTAACTCAGGGCTCTAGTATCACCGGACAGTATTATGCTAACCTCCTAGACCATCTGAAGGAGGCGATTAAGACAAAATGCCGTGGAAAGTTGACCAAAGGGATAATTTTTTTGCAGGACAATGCACCTGCACATACGTCCAACGTTGTGGCTGCCAAATTGAACACCCTCGGTTTCCAATTGGTCCACCATCCCTTCTATTCACCTGTCCTGGCCCCTTCGGACTATTATCTGTTCCCGAATTTGAAGAAACACCAGAAGGGGCAACGTTTTGAGGACATTTCTGATGTCAATGATGCTGCTAAGAGCTGGTTTGCGGCCCAAACAAAGGACTTTTTTTTGAACGGTCTAGAAAAGCTGCAACTATGCTGTGCCAAGTGCATCAGTCCCAGGGGGTAATATGTTGAATAAATGTGTATTTCATAACTCTGGCTCTCTTCTTTTTGGGCAAGGCCAAGAACTTCTCAGCAGCCCCTCGTATTTAACATTGTGTCACCTCAAACTCTAATTCTGCCTTTCTGATTGCAGGAAAGAAAAGATTTCAGCTGTGGGGAGTGATTTTCCAGCAACATGAGTGGTGACAAGGGAAAAGAAAACTCTCCTGTCACTGTTTAAAGATCTTCCTTCTCTTTCTCTCTATATGTTCTTGCTCTGCCCTAGGAATTTCCAAATAAATAAGCTAAGGGATATGACATAATGGGTAATAAATGCCTAAATTTCCACTGATTACTGTATACTTTAAACACAATATAATAATTAAATGTGCGTGTATAAAGAGGGCAAAATTTTATTGTGCTGATTTGTTGATACAGTTGAAATTACATAGTTAATATTATTACATAGTTATATTATCTTACCTAAATGCATCTACAATTCTTTTACTTTTGTCAAACTGCCTCTCTTTAAAAACATGCAATCAAAATGCTTTTCATATTCATATTAAAATGGCATAAGAATTCATTCACATTTCACAAGAATTGACATAGTTCATATTCTGTAAAACAGCATAAGAATTGCAGATGGCGTCCAGTTTACTATCCTATTAAACACCAATATGCAAGCCCAGCTCACACTATAATCGGTGTGTATAAGCTAATGATCTAACTGAATCTATTTTTTCTCAAATAAAATCTTTTCTGTTGACCTTGTATTTAAGTCAGTTGGAAAGTTTTGACCTGTAACCTGTGAACAACCAGCTGTTCCATTATTTATCTGAAGGAATTCAGTTCTATAGCAAAGGACCTGACACCAATATTTTAAAAATTAGAAAATATTAAGCTTCTCCTTTTTTATTATTAAAATGAGGAAAAAAATCTCATAATAATGCAGGTATTTTTATTTCTGATACTTGCTGCTAACGAGTGAAACTTCACTACTCAACCTTTCTTTATAATCACAGGAACAGGGATTAAAAGTGGTCCCACTAGTCGGGAACATGAAAATTAATTATTGAGCTCCCAGTTTTATCCTCCCATCTGTCTGATATTCTGAGGCACAGAAGGAGTCAGACAATTAAATTACTCCTCCTTTTCCCCTATCTGAATGTTTCCTTTACCTATTTTCAAAATAAAAGAGACACACATTGTGCTGGGAAGCTTAACCTGCAGCTGGGAACTGTTTTTTTCTTAATTATTTGAAAGAACGGAAATATAAAATATATTCATATAAAAACATTATAGGATGATGGAAAATGATCTGAGGGACTGGCTTGTTCATTATTACCATATAACATTTTCTTTGAATATTTACAGGTTCATTAATTGATGTTTAATATCATTTGCTTGAAAAAAAAATCTTATTTACAACAAAACATTTATTACATAGTGCTTCCATGAAGCAATCTTGGCAAGACATACTGGGCTTTCTGATAAGCAAGCCTAGCAATAGCTCTCTACTTGGGGACTAAACAGACTTTCCATGCAGTTAACTGCTCCTAAGTGCATAGCAAACCTCACCGCAAGTAACAAATTTGGTGGTGCAGTTCTTCCTCCAGAGGCATAAAAGGAACCACACCACAATCCACCTCAACCACAAGCAAACGCCTGCACCTAATGGTTGCTAACCGCTCCCACTGATTTCAGTTGACCATTGTGGTCAACTTAAATGAGAATGAAAACCAACCACACAGCCAAAAGCAACTTGGCTGGTGGTCATGCTCTGTAGCTCAGTTCTTTTGGTCTAAAATATTTAAACTTATTTACACAGTTTTACAAATCAACCTGCATAAATCACTTGAGGGCACCTTGTTTAGTAAACTAGATAAAAAAACTCTTCAAACAAGCTCAGAAACTAACTAAACCGTATTCCTTTGGTGGCCCATATAACACTGGACAAAGCATGGAATATAGATGTCCCTTCCATTCCCTTGGACCCCATATTCACCAAGTTAAACTGGATTATGGTAAATGATAAATTCATGAGTACCCTCAATAACACATTAGACACATTTGACCAAATTTGGGAACCTTGGATGACGTAAATTTCCAGCTAAAACGATATTATTTCAACATAGTTGGGTTCTGTCAAGGTTGTAAATGGTTGAGGTCTCCTTCCTCCCATTTGGCCTTCCCTTGTGTGTTAGTTCTAAGACAAAAAGTTTGACAGACCTAAGCAATAAATTCATGGTATAAATCCTTTTATTGTTTCAGACCATGTACAGCAGTTAAGAGTCCAGAGATCTACTTTACAGGTAGTCCCAGAGCTAAGGATATCTGACTCACGGACGATTCCTAGTTACAAACGGGGCTTCCCTGCTTGTTTGTGTGCAGGACAGAGGCTTGATGAGGGGGAGGGGGGCGGTTCACATGACTTTCAGAAGAAGTCTGATCTGTTCCACAAGCTCTTGTAACTCTTTAAAAACCAAGACAAAATGTGAGGTTGTTTCTTTTTGCATGTCAAAGCACAGCTTGCTCCACAAGTTAATAAATGTCTAGGCTCCATATTTTTTTTTTGCTTTTTTTTTTGTGAATAACTCACTGTGAGAATGTTTTACAGTAACTGACACCACGCTGCCTAATAATATGTTGAGACAAACATCTGTCCTAATTGCATTTTATAAAATATTTACCTGTTCCGACTTGCATACAAATTCAACTTAAGAACAAACCTACGTCATATGTAACCCGGGGGCTACCTGTAATCTTGATATTGACGACTTTAAGAAGATTCATGAAGTCAGTCCTGGTCTAGATAGAACTGATGACATGGTGTAATGTTACTGTTGCTTTGTCTATTTGGTCAGTTGTAAAAGTTGAAAAAAAGTTTGTATGCCCAAAAGTGGGCGTGATCTGTAATAACTATATTGTATTGTCTTTTTTTCCCTTGTCAAGAAATCTAATAAACAGATTGAAATGCAAAAGTGACTTGGTGCTTTAGGATCCCCACCACGATCCACCTCAACCACAAGCAAATTCTTGCACATAATAGATCCCAACTGCTCCGTTCAGTTCAGTTGACCATTGTGACCAATTCTGAAAAGGACTGAGGAATTATAAAAGAAGGTGCGTTGTGTCACCATACAGGATAAAGTAAATGTCCCTCTTAAATGTGTTATTAAGTCATCAACATATTACAAATAATTTTCTATTAGGTTAAAAAAAAAATTAGGTAAAGCCAACATTTTCAAGAATTATTTTCTTTGTGCATCACTCACAACCAGTGGACATTGCAGTTAAGTCAGCCTTCCACCACTATGCTGTAAAAAAAAAACCCAGATCGAATGTAATCTAAATTGACTTTCTGGTATGAAGGTGTATTGCCTACGCACAGCTACAAAGATGAAAATTAATGACCCCCATTCTACCCCTTTTTTGAGAGCTGGATGGATATTCATTGTGACAAAAAAAAGTTATTGTTAGTCTCGCTCATTAGAAAGCTCAGTAGGTCCTGAAAACTAGGTCACATGAAGTTACACTTTATCAATTGGTGATTCTTAAAATATTTTTATATCAAGGGTTGAAAATTGTAAAAAACCTAATTTATCAGCTTGTAGACTTATAATATAAAAATAGCTTCAGATGAAAAAGTTAAGTGACTCCTCTTTATTATATCAAATGAGGTTAGCATGTACTTCAATGGCCAGTACTCCCTACAGTCACTAGGGTATGTGGCTGGTGTGATAGAAGAAGCACAATCCCACTTTTTTCAGGAAAGGGACAAGCTACTTTTAAAGTAGAGCAACTTAGACCACTCACCTGACATTGACCTTAAAAAAGATATATTTACATTTCTTTCTGATTAGTGAAATTAGATATTTAGGTCAACTGTTCATCCTCTAGAGACAACACACATACCAAGTGTCCCATTTCCTATGGACAGTCTCACGTTATGCAAATATTCATGGCTCAGCACAACATATTGTCCCAAAGACGTCACCCCAGGCAGGGGACAACACACAAGCAGCAGCCAGTAGATAAGGTCTTGTCATTTTTCCTTCCTTGGGAAAGTACCCTGCCATGAATGTTGCAAGTTGTCTGTTGTTGGGAGCCCCTTTGCTTGGCATGTATTGTATATTTCATAATATAGCATATTGGTACTCGTAACATATCTATAAACAAAAATGTCAAACCTTCTACCAATTGTGGGTGATTTCTAAATTTCCAATTTTCCCTTGTCTTAAACAAAAACCAGACGAATGAGGAGCTTCCTATTATTGTGCCATGAGTACTTATGTATGCTATACCTGCAATATACCTACCTACGCAACAATGTTTTAGTACAATATAATAGTTACTAAAAGAAAGGCTGAAACACTTCTATGTGTACATGGGTCAGCCATATTTAATCATTACATATGAAAGCTTCTAGCTAGTAGTGCTGGACAATTTTTTTCTTTAGTTAGTTAGTTAGTTAGGTTAGTTTAACTGGCTATCTGTAAGAGTTACATGCTTCTCAATGGTCAGCAATTTAAAAGGCTTTCTTCCTATTGACCACAACACTAATGTACTATGAGCTGTGGATATTATAATAGTTATAGTAGGAGTTCCCTGAAGACCTAAAAGTTATTTCAAGGGTTTACTTATGTTAAAAATATAAAGGCTACTTTAGATTATTGTCACCCAAAACAAATGATTGCGATTATTCCTTGAAAAAATCTAGCATGTATACAGGGGTCTCCCATTGTCGTTTACGGATTCGCTAGTCCATATTCTAAATTAACCCCCTATTCACTAAAACAATGCAATATATACCACATACCAAAAATCAAGCATGTTTGCAAAGAAGACCCTAAACCCCAAATAGGGAGGGGAATGTACAGATAGTGGGACTACAAACCAAAAAAAAAATAATATAAAAAACACATTTCTTTCGAATCTTTAAAATCAATTGCACAAAAAAAACATCAATTAGCATGATTCAATGTAGCATGTCAAGTTTCCTGCTAACAAGGGACTGTTATTTTATATTGGTTTTGTATGGGCTCCAGTAGCCAAATTACAAGAATAGAAGGCCTTATAGTCCAACACGTTTCGCAGAGCTTGTCTGCTTCATCAGGAGTACTGCATCGTGAAGGTACATGGAGTAACATTCTCTAAAAAGAAAAAAAGGAGTATTATATATGTAAGCATAAAAATTTCTTTAAATGTTTTTAGAAAAATATCTGTCTTACTGTATTGAATACATGATTATTGAACAAAATATTGGTGGCTCACATTTCTCTGCAAAACGTGTCGAGATAGGGCTATAAGGACTTCTATTCTTGTAATTTTGGTACTGGAGCTTTTACTGATTCGCTGATTATACTTTAGATCACTAAACGACCAACCGGGGACAACCTCATTTTCTATGGGGAGGATGCAGCAGGGTGCCTCCAAGTCATCCTCCACCATCTGATCTCCAAAAAACTGAACAGTGCTAGTTGGTATAGAGCTCATTAATAAATTTGATGCTTGTACAAAACATAATTTGTGTTGTCAATGCAAATCTATCTGTTTGTCCAGACTAACTACAACCATTCGTAAGACTCAGATACTGGAGCAGCCTGATATAACTGCTATAGGGAGACGTCACCCAACTTTCCCTAAAAAGCAATCCCGAACATAAATATAGCAATATAAAAAGCTAAATACAGCAAATGTAGAACTGTACATATCCTAAAAAATGACTCCTAATTAAATACTATAATAAGGAATCGCAAACTACTCTTTAAGTAACTGTTGTTTTGCTTTTGAGAGCAAAAATAATAACAGACAAAATAATGCTAACAGAATTTTAATTTTTATCAAATCAGAACCAATTCTTAAAACCCAAGTCCTGACTTGCCCTAGGTATTCATCTCTTCCCTCCATGATCTCTCATCTTTATATATATATATATATATATATATATATATATATATATATATATTTACCTTTTTTAGAAGCCTTCAGCCCAGTTCTCTGGCTTTTGAATCATTTTGCTTTTTTGTGCCATGAACCACCCCCACGGAGCATTATTCACGGAAGATGAATTATTCACAACAGCGAAAATGGATTACATGTTGGGATTGGGGAAAGTGCCAAAGAAATGATTATTGCAGTCAAATTTGCTTTTTTTGTTTTGCCTCTGCTAGGTGACTATTAAAAATATATATTAATTGCCTGGCATTAGGCTTTAAAAAAATCGTAACAAGGAGAACTGTCAATATCCCACAGCAACCAATTAGAAAACACATTTTATTATGCTACCTTCTGCAAACCGGTGAAAGGTAAATGTGGATTGGTGGCTACACTTTGCCTATTATCTCCTTTGCATCTCATATATTTCTTTGATTGGCAAAGAAAACGTAACCTTGCAACAAAAATAACGGCTTTGCACAATTGTGTCTATTTAGCAGGCAGGTTATTCTTTTTGTCTCAAAATGTGTATTTATGAACTCTTTCTCTCTTCAGCTACTTTGCTTCAGGTGAAGCCAAAGGGAATCATTCCTGTTTGGACCCCTATAAACATACATCCCTCACTCACGCCTGTATCAGATCATAGGACATCTCAGGAATATTTTTTCCTCTTACAAGTCTCTCTTTATCACAGATGTCGGTGTTCTGCTTGAAGATAGCAATCACTCTCTGTTTCAGCAATCACACAGGTAGGGATTTAAGGCATCCCTGTTTTTTTTTTTTTTTTTTTTTTTTTGCAAAACAGTTAATCCACCTGGGATTGGGAGTGAACCCTTAAAGGTAAGTGGATTTCTGTAACACTGATCCGGCTGAGAAACAAATAAGAAACGTTAAAGCAAGTTTGATAAGCTCAATGGTGAAATAGCTCAGTACATTGCCAATACAAGGATTCATTTTTTTTTCTCCCTCTCTCGACTCAAAAGTAAGCACATAACTAGTTAATTCTACGCCACCTCTTCTCTCTTCCTCTTTCTCTCTCTCTCTGCTTGAGGCAATTATAGCAATGCTGCATTTGTCAATCACATTTATTCGTGCATGGTTTCCTGAAATAATTATCAGGTGAGTGGCATTTCAGAGCCTAGAGTACCAGCTTGGAAATTG
Organism: Pyxicephalus adspersus; assembly: GCF_032062135.1. NCBI lineage: Eukaryota > Metazoa > Chordata > Amphibia > Anura > Pyxicephalidae > Pyxicephalus > Pyxicephalus adspersus. The sequence continues at coordinate 13,700,881 of NC_092867.1, read as the reverse complement.
GATGCCCTAGAGTATTAATTACTGAGCGCAAAAATTTGCAGAGAAGCAAGTCTTTTAATGGTAGAACTGACGTAACATGATTGTTTTGATTTTTTTTTTACTAACATGACAATCATCGCTGTCCCCGTGGTCATCACCGCAGATTAGTTCAAATTATCTGGGGAGGCCATTAACAAGCTGTGTACCATTTGATAAAATGAGGCGCACGCTGCCTTGTGCTGTGTTTGTTGATTTAAAAAAAAAAGAAAGAAAAAAAACTTAAAGTCAACAACTCTAATAAAAGTGGACTAGTGCCAAAGTGCGGCAAAGAGGGAAGACTTCTCGGTGGGGGCAAGGGGCTACTTTGGTCGTTCTATTTTGCTGGAAGAAAAAAAAAATAAAAAGACTTTTAAGAATTTGCCTTTTTTGCATTTCATACAATCTGTCTATTCTCTAAAGACCTTGGTTCATATTTTGAGGGTATATAGGACATCAGCATTTTGTCAAATTTAAGATGAAAGGTGCGGCGTACGTTTTCTGGAGGCGTGCTGCTGCTTTTGTGCCCCATCAAAGTCCGATGTTATAAAAAATAAAAAAAAAAGGGAAAAATGAAATACCCGTAGCTGAGAAAGACCAATCGCTTCTTGTAGTCAGGTTTGTGTAAAGCTCCTAATATGAGTTTTCAAAACAATAATGAAAAAGGTCAATTAAATAAAAAAAAGTATATAACGGTGTTCTGTGTTTGCCTGCATCGTAGCAGGATACCTTTCTTCTTACATGTTCCAGGTTCCCTTTAACTTCCTATTGTTTTGGTTTTTCAGATACTCCTATTTCTTACTGTGCAGAATTGACAACCTGAGCACATATTGTAACTGCACTAATGTAAATGCTGCCATAGCTCTGAACTAAAAGTAACTATAAATAAGTTTATGGATACAGGTGTCTGACCTACATTCCAGCCTTGGAGTCAAAGATTGCACAGGTCAGTGGGTCAAGGAGTCACTATGTAATAAATGGAGGAAAGAAAGAAAAAAGAAGGGCTTCAAGGCTGCTTTTCAAGTATTATATTTCATATATCCAGTGATCCATTGCAGATATTACTATACATTGACAAAGAAATGTGTATATCCAACTCTCATTCTATAGTCATGGGGTGGAGACTGCTGAACTACACAAAAAAAAAACTATACTAGGTATGCTTGATATCATGTAACATGGATAAGTATGTGAAATGTCTTGTTACCCGACACGTTTCACCAAAAAGGCTTCCTCAGGGGTATATTACAGATGTATACGTTTTGATATTGTTCCCTACACTCTCTACTAATATAACAGTTCCAATAACCACAAAAATAACAAAACGTATACGCCTCTAATATACCCCTGAGGAAGCCTTTTTGGAGAAACGCGTTGGGTAACAGGACATTCTTATTAGATCACTTTAAGAATTACTTGAAAAGCAGCCTTGAAGCCCCTCTTTTTTCTTTCTTTCTTTCCTCCATTTATTACATATTTGTTAAACATTTAGGGGTGGCTAAGAATATTTTCATATAATCTGAAAGAGTAGGAAGCACAACACCCTTTTTTGAATATACAAGGAGTCACTATGTTTTAGGGAGGGTGTACCAGATGTTTATCCCTAAGTAAACTTGTATTAAAGATTTACCAGTGGCTGCCAGAGCTTCCATTGCAATCACATGGCTTTGTTAATAAACAAAATCCTGTTAGCGACAGCTGGCAAGTTTTTATACTGCACCTATAAGGATTTAACATTTCTTGTAGATTTTTCTAGTCCAGTGTTTCTCTACTTTTTTAACATAGGGGAACCCCTTAAAATAACTTTTAGGTCCTCAGCGAAGACCCCTACCAAATTTACATATTCAGAATTCACAGTAAATTAGTGTGGCTGTCAGTGGCCTCTTACATTGCTGGCCAATAGGAAGAATGTCACCCCTACAGATAGCTAAAATAAAATCTATGGTGCCAGTGGTTACTGTATCACAAATTGGTTTGATTTTTTATGTGGGACTTTAAATTGGCATAGATGGTCCAAACAATAAAAACATGATTTTTTTTGATAACATGTCATTAGTCATTAAAAACATCTCATTAAAATGTTTTAGTTGTTGCATAATATCTGGTATATACAGTACAGCGATAATATTTCAGCATGGAAGAACATTGACTTTAATTAACAGATTCTTAATAGGGTTACAAATTCAACCACATACAGGTAGGTTTGCTATGCGGATTGGTATGAATTTACAAACAACTTTCAACGAGTTTTGCATAATAAGTCTGCTTCTTCAGAAATGTTGGAACAAGAACTGAAAGCAACATGATTATGGATTTACAATTAGTATTAGTACTTGTTCCAATTCTCCTGAAGAAGCAGACTTGATCTGCGAAACGCGTTGGAAATTCGTTCGAAATTCATACCGATCAGCATAGAAAGCCTACCTAATTTTATGTGGTTAAATTTGTATCATTATTAGGAATATGTTAAAGGCATTCTTCCTTCCGACCACCACACTAATGTACAGATGTGGATTTTGTACTTATAGTAGGATTTCCTTGAAGACCTGAAAGTTATTTTAAAGGGTTCCTCCATGTTTCAAAGTTTGAGAAACACTGGATTAGACATATATTGGGGTTCATATTGTTTCAGTATTCCCTGTGTTTGTAAATCAGGAGGACTATGCACCCAGACTTTCCTCACTCTGTCAAACACAGATAACATTTTTGGGAGCCGGGATATTTACTTTATTTTAGTAGATGTTTCTTACAGGTCTTTGGAGATTTTAGAACACTTTTCCACCATCAACCCCCCTCTCTATACACAACATAGCTCCAACCAGTAACAATAGCATCAGAAAAAGTTGAAACTTTCTTTATGCATATAACAATTGGCTATTTTCAGTTTATGAGAATCTGAATTATTTAGCTATACCGGAGGTAATCATCTCCACTTTGTGTATTTTGCAAGAGAAGAATTATTCACACGGAACACACATTAACAAATAAGTAAATGAGGGTGACAATTGCTTGTCTTTTTGTTTCACATGTTAATGAAGGGAAAAGCTGCCAACAGAACTGTGCATGCTGGCCAGTGCAATGTCCTTGTGCTAAATTGACAGCTTTGGGAGTCTTTGATGCACGTCAGTGGTCTCAATAATGCAAGACACATCTGTATGGAGCACATCAGAGCAAGGAACGGATAAAACAGTCTGGCCTCCTGAAGAAGCTGGATGGAGGGGACAGCTTGTGTTCCCATCTTCTCACAGTTTACCCAACATGCTGTTGTGCTTGCAAAACACAGTGTGAGATTCCAAATGTATGCAGCAATATTCATGCCATGCAACTAGATAATCAGCAATAAAGATACATATAATCCCAAAGGTTAAAAATCTCATACAAGCAATCTAATGTGTAAAGTCATTTTCAATATTTTGCTTCAATCTACAATTTTTTTTAATAAAACTAAAAAATATATCCATAGTTTGGAACAGATTACATGGGTCTATTTACAAATGTTTTCACGCAAGAGTTATACAATTTTCCCCCAGGATTCACACATTTTTTCAATTGTATAGGTGTGACTGTTGGTGGAAAGATGTGAAAAACATTTAAAAATATATCCCATAATGTGGGAAAATATAGATGTGTACACAGATATATAGTGTGTGGTAATACAAATAAAAAAAATGCATTAAGGATTTGAAAACGCGTATTCAAAATTTCAAATTGGCATCTTTTCTTAAAGTAATACTTGGTGAGTGCCAGAGGCCATTTCAACACCCAATACAAATGCTTAGCCCATGGCTGTCATTATCAGGTAGCACCAGGGGGGTAGTCATAAAAAAAAGAAGAGGGGGCACGGTAAACTTGCCCGCCCCACTACACCCCTGCCTATGTGTCGCTCAAAGGGGAAAAAACTTCCCCCAGGGTGACGTCATGATACCAGAACCCATCCACTCTCCCATCACAGGCTAAGACATGTGGGCAGGTTCTGTTCAGAGACACAACCCGCCCACCACTCTGAGCCTTCAATTCCATACGGGGGACATGGTCCACCGCTCTGGCTAGTGTGCCCCCTTCAGCTGGGTCCTTCTCCTGACCCCGTGGGGGGGTGGACCGGCTAGAGTTGTGGATTATCAAAGAATTGTTTGCAAAATAAGTGGCATGCGTGCCCATTCCCGTAAAAAGTGAGGCACAACGTGTCCCACCCATGCCCGCCCCACTACACCCCTGGGTAGCACACCCAAGAAAATGCAATGCAGTCATTGCTAGAGGGTATCTATGCAGAAAGAGGCTGTAGGACAATGGAATTGGAGGGGATCTTTTATTAAAGTAATACTTGGTAAGTACCAGTGGTCATTTTGACGCTCAATATGTAGGTTGCCACCATTAGCAAGCACACCGTAAAAAATGCCATGCAGCCATTGGAAGACTGTCTAGGAATCTTGGGACTAGGGGGAAAATAAAAATGAAGCATTTTCCTGGGGGATAAAGCAAATACAATATATTTATAATAAAGTTTTTGACTGTGTAAAAATTACAAGATTTTTTGCTTTTTAATAATCTTACTTCATTACAATCCTTTTTCTCTCCTCCTTTTCTATATGCACCATTGTTTGCATGTTGTAGCTCAGGGATACCCATTGTCTCCTCCCAAATCATATATGGCAGGGTGTAGGACAACAATTGGAAAACAGGAGCAAAGTCTTGTTACCCCCCTGTGCCTGAATGAGGATTTTCCAAGCATAATCACCAAATATATTTTATTGAAAGGAGGAGATTTGATAAGACTGAAATTATAAAAATCGAATAAACTTATCAGGTTTTAGTGGTTTACATCTACTTAAATGCTTTAGAACAACATGCCGTATATCTTTGAACATCCTTGACCATTGCTCTTTAGTTTGTAACCTTGTGACGGGAATCCTCCTGGATAATTAACATCAAACACACAATCCCTAACTTACAGAGATGAATGCAAACGGTATTGAAATGCTGTTAGTGGTGAATGCTTTTCCTGCTCTACTGTCCAAGTGTCTGAATTGCAGTTTCAGCTGAGCGCAGTCTGCGGGGACTTCAGCTGCCAGTTTAATTAGTGTTCAGTAATTTCAATAATGAGTGACAATTCATCGGGGCTTTTAGGTTGGTCTTCTGTTCTGAAGCAAATCAATAATCCACACTTTTCCTCCTTCTTTAAAGACAAGAAAGTGGCATGTGAGTTACATCAGTGGAGGGGAAATAAATGAGAAACAGCATAAGTTAACACAGGAACTTGAGAGGGTAATTGGCAGCTTTAAAGTGTACCTGTTGTTTGGAAGGCTTTTTGCAGGATGAGCCATTATTCATGAGATGGCAGAAGGTCAATACCCTGGTAATCAGTGACACATTGGATCATGTTTAAGAAGTTATTTTGTAAGATACAGTATATTATCAGGATACGCTAGGATTTTGATGAAGCCACTTTTGTTTCATGGAATTTTTGGGATCTTGGAAACCTAAAATTATAAAACAGTAATTAATAATAATGAAATGCTGTATTGGTTCTTCCTGGATATCCCAAAATTCTGCACCTTTCTTAGGTTTGGCTTCCAGATATCTGAGCCTTGTTTGCATCAGACCGTGAGAGTTTGGTACTGAACGCATAGCTTCTATGGACTAATATCTTCTCCTGCATTAAAATAATATGGTACCCGCATACTTCTCAGTGGCTAATCTTATGTGATAATAACTGTTCCGAAGTTTCAATAGAAACTCAATTCCACCCTCTAAGTACACATCTAAATTGCAAACTTGGACTTCCAAATATCATATGTAAGTTTATTGCTATATACGTAACTATATACTTGCAATGGTTCGGGAACAATGTCACATGCTCCTTTATATTCAGAAATGTGGGTAAGGGCCCCTGAATGCAACAAAAGAATAGAGATTCATTACCTCTGCCTGCAATGTTCAGAATTCAATAAACCAGCTATATATTATGGGTCAAACTATATTAAAAATATTAAAAGGCAAACCTATGCTGTAAGAAATTGGAAAATGATTTTAAATGTTGCACTGTAGCATTACATTTGGATTTTGCATAATAATTGAGCCGAGATGATTTATTCACAAAAAAAGTGATTAAAAAGTTGAACTATTACCCACAGGAACCAATCTTTTTTTTTTGTGCTGGAAAATGAGCAATAACCCACGTCAAACAATTTTCTCTCAATGCTTTGTTTTTAGCTGATAAAATGTGAAATTTAACAGGTGGCAGTGAGTTTTTGTTGTTTTCGGTTTTTAATAGAATGGGGACAAATACCTTAAATTCTGGACACACAAAAAAAACAGCTCTACCATTTTATTCTAGTTATTAATCAGATATAGGCTATGCCATAGCAATTGGTCCTATAAAATATTATTGAATGGATTAACTATTCATTTTAGGTCAAAAGATCTAGTTTTTCATTTTTTTTTTTGTGTTATATATTTGTTATCTGCATTTTTGTTGGAGGAATATTTTTTTACAAACAATGCACACTGGTCAATAGACAAAAGTGCCCTTGGATGTTTTTTTGCCCTACACAGTTAACATTGGAGACGGTCTGGCTATGAAAGAAATCATACAATGCAGTTCTCCTTAGAGCTTGGCTAAACATTCATAAGGTGCTGTATCTTGCAGTAAACCAACTTATAATGGAGAAGGGGGTCTAAAAAATTAAATAAATAAAATCCCCAGCTGGGAAGGTCAGGTCTAATGAGGTGGGTACAGAAAAAAGAAGTAACAGGCTTCTCCGTGTAAGCCAGAGGTGTTTGCAAGTGAACAGCTGCTTATAATTATTATAATTTGACACTTTCGACTTTTCTCCCTCTTCCCCCTTCGCTCACCAGAGAGAAGATTAATTGTATATCAACTGATATACATAAAAGGATTTTGATAGAAGGTTTAATATTCTAATTCTAAGTAGACAGTGTCAGTGAAAATTTAACACTAAATTTTGAATAGAATTCTCTGGGGTTACACTGGATTTCAATCATTCTGTGTTTCCTTGAATTTCCAACAAGTTTGTGAGTCTGGCAAGAAATGCCAGTCAAAATGGAATGGGGTTTTTTTTTAATTTTTTTTCTGGAAAAAAAAATCAGCTCCTTGATACAATAAAAATTTTAGTAACTGAAATCCCTGGTATGTATTTTTTTTATATATTTTTTTATATTTTGTTAAAAAAAACAGCAAAAAATAGGAAGATAAAAGAAAGAATACTCTAATAAATGATACAATAATGAATCCAACCTAAAGCCCTGGACCCCTTCCTACATGTAGCTTTTCACCTGCAGTCTCCCATAGAGAATGATTTGGAGTGGCACCAAATCATTGGAGTACTGCCCACTGTAAAATGTGCAAAATCTGGTTTTCTAAGAACCAATTTTCTAGTGAAATGTATAGGCTGTCCAGAGCGATCTGTTCAGATGATTTCTAAAGCCAGAACATTTTTTTAACCAGTGGCAAGGATTTGGAACCTCCAAAATATTTGTTTAATTATTACTATAGAGAAAAAAGTATCCAGCACATCCAAGAGCAAAGTAAAAAGATTTCTGAAAAGGCAAAACTAACTTTTCAAATAATTGCAAAACCCCTGGGTATAGTATGGTCACCAACATTGGTGGACGGAATACAGGTGGGAACATGTTACAAGAAGGTTTTCTATATATCAATATGAACATATGGCCATTAAAGGTTTTTTTTAACCACCAGCCAAAATTTAAGATATTTGCAAAGCCACTAAAGCAAGTATTGGGACCAAAAAAGCTAGTCACAATACAAATAAATTAAAGCTCAGCCACAATGAGGGAAAGTGGGGTAATTGTCATTATGGGAGTTTTTGTGCTGACACTAACACTTGCTAATATTTTTTTTTATACAAGCCTTAAAACTTGCTGGGATTATCATTGCTGAGCCTGACACTTGTTGGGGGTATTCCTGTCCCTGATACATGTTCAGGGTTATTCCTAGATATAACATACATTAGGGTTAATGCCAACATTGACACCAATGCTTAGGATTATCATTGATGACCCTGAAACTTGGGGGTTGTTCTTGATCATATCATACATTAGGGTTATTGCCAAGTCACCAATGCTGAGGGCTATTATTGCTGCCACTGACACCAACAATGGGGCTTATTTTATCCCCACAACTTCTTTGTTGTGACCCCTAGGTCCTATTTTGTCCAAACCAAAGCAAAGCCTATGGAGACATGCCCTGCTTTTGGTCTAGCCATGTGCACCCCATTTTTCTTCACAACTCCTAAAAGGAGGGCTACAAACAGCCCACATTGTACATTGCCATCTTCTTTTCATTCTCATCAAGGTGTTGCTCCCTATTATTTTTAAATGTTTACAACTATGGTTATTTTTATGTCCAATGACACCCATCATAGAACTGATTTTGCACTTACAGACCAGCATTTATTAAACTTTGCTCCTTAATGATCTTCCATGCCACCACCAATTTGTAGAGGGCCATTGGTATGGTTTAGGCCACCAAACCTATATTCGAGACAACATTAAGGGACACAAGACCTACCCATGACCTGTCCAAAATTAGCACTACCCCATAGGGATCTGTGAGCCCCAAGTGAGCTTTCAACACAACTTTATTATCCTATACTGTTATTTATGAGCAATCCCAGCCAGCCATAATTGGTAAAGTAAGAAACAAATATATAGGTGTAAATGATATTTTGATTATGCTGCCTTTATATAAGTGTAAGTTAGAATAATGCTTTAGGAAATCTTTATTACAGCGTCACATCCAACAATCTAGAGGAAACTGTGATTTACAAATGGCAGACTTTTGTTTTCCAGCTGCGACGCTGAAAGGTAACACAATCCAGTGATCTGTAACCTAATATTAATTGAGAGTAGTTTCTATATAACTTGTATGATTTATGGTGTGTTGTTTAAGAAGTGAATAAAAGTTTCCAGCGCCCAAAAATTTCATCTGGTAAGAAAATATTCCAATTAAAAAAACACCCCTGTGAGTACTTTGGGCGGTGTGTAAAAATTGTAAAGTTATTTTTTTTCTCTCTCTCAGCTTCTTGGTGTGTCTGGCAGAATGGATGTAATTTAATGATTATAAGGATTTAGCTAGCGATGCTGTTGTCCAGATTAGCTTAATGCCGTAAATAAGACAAGAGTTACGTTCCTGTGACACTGTAGAACATTCATCATATACCTTCCCAACCCAACACTTGGCAACAAGTTTGGTCAAATTATCAAATTACATTTTTAGGTCATATTAAAGATCATGTGATCCACTTTTATTCCCCAGTAGTTCATGAACCCACCAGTGAGGGGAACAATGGGACCTTTTCAAATCCCCATGTGTACACCTATTAAATTAACAATGCACAACTCTACGGATCAACTGACGAGTTAACCAGGTGTTGCTGTGTTATTGTTTGAAATTCTAACTTGTTTTAAATCAAACGAAGGGAAAAAGGCAAAGCTCCAATTAAAATCCCATATTGCCTCTTCATCGGGACAGGTAGGCGAGACCTCTTAATGGAGAATCTGTCAAACATTTTAGACCATCGCTTTTATTTTCTGGCGTTTTGCTATAAATTTACATCGTACATTAATTCTCACAGCTTAATGGCATTTCCTGTTTTAGGCTGCAGAGGGAGGGAAAAAAAAATATAAACTTGAGGAATTTCTGGCTTTACTTAAGTAGCATCCAGGACACTGCAGCTGAATTTGACAATTGAGTGTTGTCATGGGACATTAAAATCCTGCAGTGGGCCTATTTAAGCTATTATTTCATAGGCTGTCTCCTAATCAGTTCCATCCCTCTACTTCTCGCAGCTCGCCAGCATATGTCTATTTTATTTAGTTCATTATTCATTATTTAGTTCACTGACAACAAATATATGTTGCTAAGCTCCAGAAAATAAATGGTCAGAAAATACCTTTGGAGAGCTGCGTCTACAGCCGTCCAGCAGGCTATTACAGAATTCAGTTGCCTACAATATAATTGCTTCCAGATCCCTGTGCTTTTGCTTTGCTTACAATGTCTTGTTCCCAGGTTGGCTACACTTACTTCCAATGATACAAGTGTTACTGAGAATATATATATTAATAAGCAATATAACCATAATATAACTGTAATCCAGGTCATACAATACATACAAAGATCTAGTTTTCTAGACAATGGTTTAAATTGGTGTAGAACTGTATACATATACATAGCATTACATGTATGTAAACCGAACCGATAATCAACACTAACTATGCACCACTCAAAAAATTAAACAATAAATTAATTGTTTTCCCATTGAATTGGGTTAAGAGTGACTTATATAAAAATAAATCTGTTATGCGTGTACATTATGGCCCTTATTTAATAAAACTCTCCAAGACTGGAGAAAGTAGATCATGATGTGGGTGATCCAGCAAACCTGGAATGGATCTGGTGCAGAACTGAATACATTTTTCAACTTTTTCAATGATTTGGTCCTGCTGCATTTTGACAATTGTACAATTTTGCTGAAATATCCCAATTTTCTGCAAAATTTGGGGAAAATTAGGACCTACAACTTTAATCATTTTAAGTCCTGACTATGATAAATAAATATACAAATCACCTGACATGTCCTTCAATACCTATCGCTAACAAATTGAATGCAGCCTTAGAAATAATTCAGTACTTGGAGCTGTCTTAATATATTAAAACTAAAAAATATCAGTTGTCTCAGCTTTTACATTATTTTTTTAGGTTGGAGAAAAAGAAACAAACTATGACATTTATAAAACATCTGTCCGCTTTTACATAATGCTGAGGATGTTAATTCTTCCCAGACCTTCACCCCCCCAATAAAGTTTTGTTTTCTTCCTAGTGTCAAGACCGCAGACACGGCTCAATGTCCCTCACTTCCACAAATCATTTGTTTTATGGATGAATTCAAGTCCGTCATGTTTTCCTGAAGTACATCTGTGTATTTTTTTTTTTTTTTTTCGTTAAGGTCTTTCCTGGTATTGATGGTTTCATCAGCTTATCAGTTTCCCACTAAAAATAAAAGGTGTACCAATTCAAAAAAGTATGCTACAGAGACCACCAGTCAATACAAACTGTGTTCTGTGCATGTCGGCAGGAAATAAGGGGCAATGAATCTGTGTATGAATTAAAACGAAGAGAAAAGGGACAAAACATAGATGGCACAGCATTGATTTTGATATGCTTCAATGATGATATGAACAGAAATGTTGTGGTGTTATATAAAATATGGCAAAACCATTGAGACTATGGCAGATGGGGTAAAAGGAACTAGAAAGCTGTTCTCTACCTAGAGCTGAAACAAGGCAGCTCTAGGTAGAGTCATATTAAAGTATTCAAAAACATCTCCTTACAAAAATAACTTTATATGTTTTTATCCTCACAACCAAAAGAACAATCTACAAATTAATAAACATCTACCCTTGTTATAACCAAAGCATGTGTCTGCCTTGATAATGTTGCGGCAAAAGCTCAAAATGTTGGCCCTTTTCTTAAGTTTCCTTAACAGCAACAGTGGTCACCAGGAAAAAAGATACAGCAAATGTCCCTAGTATGGGAACATGTCACAGTATTATTGTTCTATGTCCTAATTCTCACAGAAATACGAGACATTTTTACTATATATGATCTCCAAAACATCCAAATATTCATTGAAGTCTCAACACGTTTCACAGTAGCTTCTTCAGGAAAATGAAGGGCCATGGAAGGCATTATACAATCAATGCTGTGCACTGGAACATATAGCTAGCATATATATATATATATATATATATATATATTGAAGACACGCTAGACCTGATTTTTTAAAGCTCCCCAAGACTGGAGAAAATAGACTAATAGGGGAAAACCAGCAAACCTGGAATGGATTTCCTAAAATCATTTGTTACTAACTGGCAAATGTTTCCATCCTCGGCCATATTCATTCCAGGTTTGGTGGACCATCCAGGTTCTCCCATGAGTATCTTCTCCAGTCTTTGAAAGCTTTAATAAATCAGGTCCTCTATATGACACGGATCTTCTATAATCTTTATATTGCTATGGTTTGGAGTACTAATCATCTTTCGTATACCAGCAATGATAAACCAACAGGAGTCCTAACGCTTCCTTGCTTTATCCAAAACCACAAACAAACTTTAGATACAAAGTTTACTGGGGATATCCATAAAAAAAGTCACTCGGCCACAAGCCAATGGAAAATACAAACTTTTACAAATGGCGACAAACTGTTTACCAATGATGGGATTGATGACTTTCTTTATGTTTTCTTTCTTGGATAGGAATTTCCTTAACAACTGCAAAAAATTTAAAAACATTAATGGGGAATATTTTCAATATTCCCCACTCTATCCAAATATACCCAGATTAATTTATTAGTGTCTAGAATCAAAACAGCCACCGAGATTGGAGTTTTACACTTTTGTACAGGCACATTGGCAACTCCAAATTAAAACAGAAATACCACTGGGTTTCATACCAGCTTATAATTTTTTGTACTGTAATGGAGTTTTCCTTTAAGTAATCCTAGATATATTTACTCATTAAAAAGTCATTAATAGTTTTCAATTGGCAAGGACAGATGGGAAATTATAAGTATTGGAACAAAGTATGACTGTACGGATTGGGCCATCATCTGGTTCAGTTAGATATTGTACGGAATGTTAGCATGAAATTACAAATTAAAAGAAAACTCACATTCTGTTCTGAAGGCCGTTGCTCAGTCTCTACAACCATTGTGTGAAACAACAGAGGTAAAAGACCAGGATCATATTCACAATACAAAGCATTACGTCTATGTTATACCACCTGCTCATCCTCTAGGTAATAACAGATGAGCAACTTTGTCAGTTATTCCCATTTTATAAAGAGGACTGTAAAGACCTAATTAGAGGGGGACCACAGGGAGAACCTTGGTTACAACTCCCAGAAGACCTTGCAGGGCTAGAGTAACCTAAACAATCTTTTACAACTTGTAAATATACGGGGAAGAAAGCAATAGTGAAGAGATGCAAGTATGTCTAGGAACAAATCAGTGTGCATATGGGCTGAACGTAAAGTGAATCGCTGACCATATTAAGAAAACATCTATAATACATATCTCCAATGTGTGTACAATATAGGCCTGATTTATTGAAGCTCTCCAAGACTAGAAAAGATAAAATATTATGGGAGAACCTGGGTGTCCAGCAACCCTGGAATTGATCTGTTAACAACACTGTTATTGGGCCCTCCCCTCAGGCACGTTGTCTTGGTGTCACCTTTGACTCGGCCCTCTCATTCACCCCTTTTTGGGGCAAATAACTTGGGCCCACCAGAGTTTTCTTTTTCCAGTCATCCAGTGGGCTAATCTAACCCGTCCCACACGTAAGGAATTTTAAGATGCAGATTATAACATTTTTGTTCCTGGGTTTAGGTGCACTTTTATTATTCCTTTTATTCTTTTTTAACCACAACATGCTAGCCAATAAATGTGGAAAAGGTATGAACAAATAATGTGTCTGTAGTTGTCTGTTTGGTAGCCAAGAAGTACTGTAACACCAGTTACCCATTTCTTCCAATTTATTAGTCATCCAAAATATAAACTGCAGGCGTATCCAAGAATTTAAAAGCAAAAACATATTTTATTAAAACACATTTGGGAAATCATTTTGGCTACATGTGGCACAGAAAAAAGATCTGACACAAAAATAGTGTTTTACCGGTCAGGTTTGCAAAACTAGGATTTGTTGCCAATGATATTAAAGTTCACTTATTATCAGATACAGGTATGTTATGTGCATGTATTTGTTTTTCTCTTTTATTGGGGTCACAGCCTAAGGATAATAGTCAAAACTTTCCTAACATTACCCACAGCCCTCTCAACTACCCCCAATCCCTAAAATTCAACCAATCTATTTCTGCAATCTTATTACATATTATCCATCAAACACTGAACCTTAACTTCAACCTAAAATAAAGTTTTTACACCTAACCTACCATAATACTTAAAGCCCAACCACAGGCTTGGGACCCCCCTTCCATCCCTAAATAAAACACAACATTGAAAAAAAATAATAGAATACAGATGGAACATATACTCAGTTTTTGTATTGAAGGAAGTAGTGTTATCCTCCTGCTGATGAGATATCCTCAGATTAAGATGGCAAGAATGGTGCTGTTGGTGCCCATTTTTTTCTGGCAAGAGACAGGAAAGATGACCCACCCTAAAACGTTCACCTTGCATTTTAGCTGCAAGGTTCGCTTTAGATAAATACCTAAATTCACTTCACTTCCTGTCCCAAAGGTACAAGAGGAAACATTCTCATCCTTTGTAGGACTGATTGATTGACAACTCAAAACTTGGGCTTCTCCTGGCTTTTTGCCCTATTGACAATGGCCACCAGGACAAATAAAGGGCCTAAATTTCCCCAGCAGGGGGGACATGGACAGTAATTAATAATAATGCATTTTCCTATCGACCATCAATGTAACCAACATTCCTACCACTGACCACCAATGCAAGACAAACATTCTACCAAAGACCACCTACAGTGTGCCAGAGAATCCTTCTGTCTTTAAACACAAATGTAAGGGAGTCACATCTCTGAGACCTGAAAGTTATTTTAAGGGTTCTTCCTAACAACTATGCAATAAAAGGGAGCTCAAAGCCTCCCGGTACACATCCCAGGAGCCCAGAAAAAGAGGCGAAGATGGCGTCGCCCGGTGCGCCGGCTCAGGGACGGATGCCAGGCAACACAGGACCTGATGGGAAACACCTCCGGGGCGATCGACTGCTGTACAGGATTGAAGGTAAGTGGCACTTTTGAGTTTACTTCCTCTTTAAATGATCAGTGCAACCACAAGTGATGCTAAATGTGTGTACAGCCTGGAATTGAGAGATCATATAAACAATATGCAAACCCGAGCTATATAAATATTATACAAGTAAAAAACTATAGTTCTTGTGTGTCTTACTCTTTAATAGTTACAATAATAATTACATGTGGGTGGAGAAATAGAAAGTAAGGGTCATTCTCAACTAGGGCCACTCCAGAGGTTGCGAGAGGTTTCTCGTACTGTGGCTAACTGACCTCCCTTTGCAGAATGTCTGCATAACTCTTAAAGATATTCTAGCCTCTTAATAAATTTAGCAGGGGTTCCTTGGGATCTGATTTTTTTTGGAAAAGTGACTGAAGAGAACATCACATATTTGACTGCAAATAAAGAGTGAGCACATATGTTAGTTGTATATTAAACTCTTTGCCTATGCTTGTGATTTTAAAAACCTTTGCAGTATTCTATTATTGTAGTGATTTGGGGTTTCAGGTGCTCAGTAGCTACTTTTTTTATATCTCAGGTCGCTGCAATTGAAGATGCATGAACAGTGTGCAACTAAAACAACCTCAAATGATATCTTTCATGTTCACTGCACTCCTCTATGCCCAGAGTAAAAAATAGATATACACTGGTTGTTCCTAATACCCAAAAAGCTGCCCTGGCCAATTTTACACTACTATATCATCTGTGGTCAATGAGAGTTTAATAGAAGTTTTGCAGCAGCAAGAACAAGGTTGGCCTCGGCAAAATACTAGCCAATTACTGCATAAAAAAGTAATAAAATAAAAAGAAGCTGAAATAAATCATGTTTTAGTGATCATGTTACCTTCACTGATAAATAATAATGATAATAAATAAAAAAGTTTCATAGCCAAATATACTTGGCCATTGTAATCCTCAAAAACTGTATGGTTCCATACCACTATGGATCCCAACCATGTTATTAAAATGACATTTTTCATTGTTGCCCTCAAAGCTACTTGATGAATGCAATTTTTTTTAAAAAATCGTCCCCACGACATAGGATTTGCTGCTAGGTTGGCCAATTTCATCCAGGATTTGACAAACATTTGGCAAATTTACTGAGCTCTACGTACCTTGGAGCCATCAGTGATGCCCTGGTTATTTATGATATGGTATAAATTGCAAGGTTTCAAAACCACATAGAAGACCTATAAAGAATATCGGAACTTGTGTCGTTGACTGGTTATTTAGGCTCTTGGTAAAGTGGCCAGTTCAATGCACATTGAATATTTATGGCTTTCATCAAGAAACCAACCCTGAATGTCATTCAGCTATCACATAGACTGGAAGTCACTACAAACAGGCTGCAGACAGTCAGCAGCACTGAGATGCAACAAAGTCTAAAAAAGTCATTTACAACATTTAGGCAACCTTCACCCAATCATACATTTACTTTAATTCCGACTTGAATGAGTTAAATGTTGATGTTTGTGTCTTTCTAATTCTAAAAAGCCTGAAACATAACATTTTGGCTAAGAACATCTAATAAAGGGGTCTTTCCTTTCCATCCTAAACAGCAGGGAGCTTTGGTTATTTGTCAGTATGTTCAGTAAGTAATACGAATCCTAGCTTCATTCCTAAACCCCGTCAAATCATTTTTGATCAAGAAGCCCATCGCTCGACAATGGCGTCTAACTTCCCGGCAACAGTGTTTAATTTATTAAAGCTCCTTGAAGGCACTGGAGACCAGTCAGAAGCCCCGAGGTGAGTCCAGGAGTGTCTGTGTTAACATTAAAAAAAAAAAAAACCCCGGCAACAATGCGCTCGCAGCCAGCAGCTGTCAGTGACCCTTCAACGTGACTCGGCAAAGCGGCGTGATTCTCTTAAAGCGCAGACTGGAAAGAGCCGTGTGCGGTTGGTTGTAATCGTGCCCTGCGTTGGGTGGTCTGGGGACTTATCCTACTTCCTATCTCATTTGCCTGCAAACGCCTTCACCTTGTCAGGGCCAATAATTATCCAGCCGGTGATGCTCACAGCTGCCATTTCTTAAGATTGGATTAGATTGAAGACGCAGTGGATTGGTTCCTCGGTGCATTTTCGCAGTCAGTTAGTCTATACACCGGGGGCCTGACAAAGGCCTACAGCAGAGCTACACTAACTTTCTCTCCCCGTTCCTTATCATGGAGCTTAATAACACCAGGCAGTGTATTAATATGTAGGAGATCAAGAGATTATTGATTAGAATCACTCCTCTAATATCCCCTGTCTGTCATGTAGTTCAGCAGCCCTTTCATGATTTTTTGTGTCAGGCCATTTAAATATTCATGACAAGCTTGCTTTGTACCTCCATGGCTGAATTGCTAATTAATCTGTCAAAAGAAATACAATATGCCCCTAAGCCTTATTATTACAAGGGTCAGCCGAAACAAAAGGTGGCCTGGCAGGGCCTAAGGGGTAATTAATTATAACAATGCGCTGTTTACCTTGCTGCATACCTGCCGCCTCAATCAGGGGGCAAAATTAGGCGCCATGTACTCGGGTGCAGGCGTTTGAAGCATTTCGATATGCCAAGCTAAATCATAATGATGGGGAGGAGAGAGAAGAGAGCTGATACAGTGTAACAACATAATCAGCAATTACGGCTGGAGAAGCGTGAGAGGGGAAAAGGCGGGGGCTGATCTCATTAAAAAAAAGAAAAAAAATACAAGAAGAATTTTTTTTAAGTTTTTCCTTTTTTTTTCTGTCACCTGCTTCTCTTTTCTTTAAAATTCAAATGATTCCTTCACAAAAAAAAAAAGAAAAAGGTGAGGGATCTCAAATTTAATTCCGATGCAGAAAAGCCGGGGCTAATTAGCGAAATAGTTTTGGCTAAAATATGAATGACATTTGCTCTCGCTTGCTGCGGCCTATTAATAGAGGGTGTCAGAGTGAAACATTAAGTGTATCATTCTAATGTCAATTTATCCCTGTCACTTTTTTTTTTTTTGTGTGTGTTGCTTAACTTTCTCTGCCACATTACGGTCACTAATTTGCTCTTGCTTTTTTTTTTTCCTTTTTATGAGATTTCTAATGCAGCCCTTTTAATGAACTCCAAAAACTCAACCACAACTCGGAGATTAAAATACTAGTCGACTGTCAGTGTGACACTGCCGGGGTAAAAAAAAGTTGAACTGTATCATTCTTCTGTCAAATTATAACTGTCATGATTTTTCTTTATGCCCTTCCACATTATGCCCACTAGTTTAATTCCCTTTTTATGTGACTTGTTAATGTGAATTTTAGGTGGCTTTTAATCACCTCCAAATTTGTAGAATATCACAATAAATCATAACTGTGTCCCCTCTTATGACAATTTATTTCCACCATTATTTTTTATTTCTTTTTCCTTATTACAAGTTCTGCTTTCATCTCCTCCTCTGTGACCTTTACGTTGTTGCCTTTAAAAAAAAAAAAAAAAAAGGAGTGTTGTGAAATTGGACTGACTAAGCGGCCCAAAAAAATCTAGAAGGATTTGTTTTTTCTGCAGAGCATGATTGTTTTCTTTATGAAATGGTTTTTAATACCCTGTAAATGGAGTAATATTAGGAAATGGAAATGTGAAGCACAAACTTCTAATACTATTCAGGAAAACTGAAATTGTGGTTAAAGTGAAAAAAGAAAAAAAAAATAAAGCTGAATTTCCTTTAAAGGGTAACTCCCCTTTTGCCCCAATATTTGGCATTGTTGTTATTTTTGATTAGTCATCGAGTTCACCCATTTAAGGAGGGGTCTTTGTACCCATCATGTGGAAAGGATAAAGTTACAAATAAAAAAAGATCACCAGTGGACAGCTAACTTTTGGGGGAATTTGGTGTCTAGGATAGAACCATTGGGCCTGAATTAATAAAGCTCTCCAAGGCTGAAGAGGATACACTTTCATCAGTGAAGCTGAGTGATTCAGCAAACCTGGAATGGATCTGGTCCAGGTTTCAGAACATTTGCTAGCACAGAACAAATGACTTTGAAGAAATCCATTGCAGATTTGCTGGATCACCCAGTTTCACTGATAAAGTGTATCCTCTCCTAATAAATCAGGCCCATTGGGTCTTAAAAAAGGATCTCCAAGACTGTAGAAGATGGATTATCATGGGAAAAGCTCGGTGATAAGTTAGGGGATTAATTTCTAATAATTGAAATTTCTTTGCTATTAGTTGGCAAAAGTTTTCAATCCCCGATCAGATTTATTCCAGGTTCTCTCATGATAGTCTATCTTCTCCAGTCTTGAGAGTGCTTTCATAAATCAGACCCATTATCTGGTAATAACAGCACCAATGGTTGGTGGTATGACCACACAGAGCTATTTTGGAGCATTGCCTTATTGGTGTTAAATTTGGAGATCAGCTTTAGTTAGAGGAGTCAGTAGACTTACAAGCCTAATAAAGCCACAAGGAAAGGGAGAAACCCACACTCAACTGGCAAAAAGGACCCCTTTATATGTTCCTTTTTATTAAAATAAAAACAATTAAAATTATATCTAAAAAACAAAACAAAGAAAAAATAAAAAAAAAATCTGGACAATTTTACTAGAACAGACATTAGATTTGGAATTCGCAGAAATAAGAAGAGTCTGAAGAGTGAGTGATAACCGGGAAGGAGGAGGCTAAAGAAAAAGATTCCTCCCTACTACCAACCACAAACATTGGTTTTTGTTCATTGTCCCAAGCTGCTCCTCCCAGATCTAGACACAATCTTTTGATGTCACTGAAAGTTTACTTTAAATGGTCCTAGGAGAATAATGAAGGCTGCCTTGGCTGACCTCCTGAACTAAGTAGTTGTTTGGCTATGTTGAATCATTTAAGGCTCATGAGAGGACCCCACCACTGAACAGCCAATAGGAAGTGTCCAAATCTCCCAGTCAATGATGTAGAAACCCAAAGAAGTACCCTGAACAACAAAACAATTTAAAAAGTTGGAGAGAAAACTTAGGACTGGAACATCACATGACTATGACTTTAGGTGAATTAAAAGGGCCTTTTTTGATGTCACCAATTTAAAAAAAACACACGTTTATTTTATGTCCTATTTATACACCCCTTCTAAAATGATGTGTTCAAGTAGCCCCCATAATCACCTTATTTCTTTTGCCGAGAGCTGCTTACACTGTCTGCATATGGCTACAATTCATGCTTCATTCGGGATGTCTTCATTTGTAACCACCCTATTGTGCTGTAGAAAGCTGAGGCCACAAGTGTTAACATCTATTACACACAATGCAAGGAATCATGGGAAATGTAGTTTTCACTCTGCTGCCCTCTAGCGTTCCACCAAGAATAGTGAAAACCACAAGTAGCAACATCTACACAGATTGACTGCATAAAGCAACACTGTTTAAAGTAAAATATGTATTACTCTTGTAAGTGTACTTTTTATTTTTTAATTGTAACTTTAAATTTTCTTTAAAGCCTACCTTATTAAAAACTTTTTATGATTTGTATAGCTTGATTAATGGTAGGTATCTCATTCAGGGTTTTTGCTGTCTGTGCCCCACTGTTGAGATTACCTTTTTCTTTCCCAGGACAGAAAGTGATGGGAACTCTTACAATAACACAAACTTAGTTAATTGTGGAAAGCTTAAAGCAGAACTTAACTAAAAAGTAAAAAAAACAAAAAAAAAAAAACACTTACCTTTAATCCCGCAGATCTCTCGATCACGCTGGAGAAGTTCTCGATTAGGCCTTGCACCATTCTGGAATTCTCTTTCGTCCTGGTGCCGCCATCTTAAGCTTTCTCCTTCTGGCTACGTCACCTGACCTTACACTATGTAGGCACAGGATTGGATGATGTAACCTGCTGTAAAGGGGGGAAAAAAGAGATGCCATCTGCACTCTTCTATCCAAGTGATGACCATGTCCCCAATTTTGTTTACAAACATCAGAGGAATGGGAAGCAAGGAAATATTTTACAAATGTGGCTATGGAGAGATATAAAAACTTTACAGATTTTAAAATGTTTTCCCATTATTTCCAAAATAACATTATTAAATGGTATAGTTGACTTTAAAAAAAAAAGAAAAGCCTTGATTCCTCAAAAAAACAGAGCCCAACGAGTCCTGTGCTGTCTTTGCCTCTCTCTTCTTTCTGGCCCTAGACAGAATGGCGGGCGCGACCAACGGCCAGAAGTACTGATATCGGGCATGCACAGAACAGCCTCCTGGATTATATGACATAAATATCCCAAGAGGTCAAGTCAGTAAAGATGGAAAGAGAAAAGACCTCCTCACAAATGTAAAAAAAAAATAAAAACATATTTTCCATCATATAAAAAGAGATAGCCACACTTTTACACAATGAAAAAGGTCATGACAGGTCCTCTTTTAATGGATTTGAAGGACCCTTCATCTAAAGAGCTGGCACCATCTAATGATGTATAAGCAGTTATCATCAATGTACAATATTACCGTAAATGTACCACTGGCCTCGTATTATCTAAATAAAGCCAACGACACATGTGCCGTGTACACAGAGCTCCAGGACCACCAGGAAGGAAGGAAAAGTGATTATTTATCCATAAATGTTATTAAAACCTCTTGGTTACTTTGTAATGTATGGCGATTCTTTAGGCAAACATTTCACATTTTATGAGCAGTGGAAATTTTGCTACCTTTGTGCCCTTTGTGTTGGCCCTAGAGGTCAAGGAAACAGTACCCAACCCAAGCAGAAAAGAATTTATTAAGTTCCATGTCTACCCCCGCTAATGTTCTAATATTCCGAATGTGCAGATGTCTCACAGATGGCCAAGCGCTAGATGTCCTTCAACCTGAATGACCTTCATAGACTTTTATGTTTTCTTGTCTAGAAAAAAAAAGAAGAAGCAGCTTGTGGAAGTGGAATATACGGCTCGTCTTCCCATGTAGCCTGCTTGTGAATTACATTGGGCAAATTACCAAAGGAGGCTTCTACGAAGAAACATGACATTGTATTTCCTTTTTCTGTCTATTATTTAAAAGCTGACAAGAAATATTACATATTAAAGCTCTAGACTGCAATTAATTAGTTAGTCGCGTATTGTCTGCATATGTAGGAAGATCTTAAGTACCACAGGAAAGAAACATCGTTTTTAAATGGTACCACTAAAATTTGATATTGGGAATGTCCTCTATAGAAGCTTTATATTTTTACCAGGCAAATATTATATTAAATTGTGCCAGGTTCCTCCGGTCAAGGGCTTGTCTCACCTGTGAATAACTATGACCTAGTTCAAGCCAGCAGTATTTTACCTTGGTGTTAATACCACCTACTGTCAAACATTTGGGAATAGGTAACAGGTTGTCACTGCTATGCTTTTTTAGGTATTTGCAAATGTGCATGCAGGCGCCTCCTACTGCCTGTCAAATAAAAGATCATGAGTAGACCCATTGGGCCGGATTCATCACAGACTGTAAATATTAGACTATCATGGAAGAACCTAGTTGATCTAGCAAACCTGGAGTTGATTCCTAAAAAATATTTGTTTTTAGTTTGCAAATGGTTTCAATCCTGAACTGGATCCATTCCAGGTTTGCTGTATCACCCAAGTTCCCCCATAATAGTCTAACTTCACCAGAACTTTAATAAATCAAGCCCTGTCTCTTCGAGTCAGATGAGTCCCCCTATTTAAGGAATTGTCAGGCAGCAGGATATAGCCTAAATAAATCTTCAATTTTTAGGTTCCTGCATGTGCTCCCTAAATTCTGATTATGATTTTCCCTGACTACGCCTTTGCCTCTCGAATAGGTATCACATCCTGTTCCTATAATAATCCCCGCTGCATCTAGAACATGCTTGATTGCTGTCTGCCCTGACCTCAGCCGGTCTGACCACATTTAGCAGCACTTTGTCTTGGCTCTATCCAGCCTCAGCACCTGTTTATACTAGGAACACAACCTGAGCGCCACCTCCCAAAGTCCATCACCCCTTGCAGGGTGCGCTGGTTTTGTTGATATATTGATAAATAAGGATATTGCTGAGGAGTACTTTATGTTATGTCATGATATGGGCAGATACTATGGTCATGAATTTACATAATTTATCCCATTTGTGTTATTTTATTGGAAGATATACATTTGTACTACTAGATTTTTTTTTAAAAGCTGGCTGTTCTATTTAGCTGGACCTTGTTGTTTACTCAGATTCTTAAAAACCTAAAGAAACCTGTTATGCTGGTCTGCAGCAAGAAAGTAACTGGAGTGATGGCAGTTTTGTAAATGTTTGAGGCCATTTAATTTTGAATATCTTCGAATCCCCTGAGGAAGTGGAGGTAATCTACGAAACGTGTAGGAACTGGGCTGCAAAACATTTCCTTGAGATATGGCTGTAAAATTGCATCATAAAATTGAGAGTAATGTTAGTAGTCAGACCATGTAGGCATTGAAACATGATATAATAAATGGTACCCAGGTTTTAATTAATGTGTACTTAAATATTATATAATTATGTTTGTTTGATGCAGTTGTACTGTCACATATCGTAACCATAACCCACCATTGCCACCATCACTGGAGCAATGATATGTTGCTAATACCAAAGGGATTGCATAAAAAAGGGGGGGTGAAAAGGCTGGAAAAAGTCAGCAAGAAAACAAACAAAACAAAAAAATTTAAAAAAATGGCAAAGGTTTATTAACCATATTTTTATTAAAACAAAGTAATGTCAATGTTCCAGATCTACCTGGAAAAAAAGCATAAATCAAGATCCATTTTTTGGCCCTGAAAATGAGGCATTTGTACTTGTACCAATGTCATGTCATTTTTCAATATATTAATGAAAAAAAGAACTTTCTTCCCTGACTTTACAATGCATAGAACTTAAATACTTAATTAGAGTGACACAGCTAATTAATAAGTTTTTTCCAATTATAAATTAACTCAGGATCAGAACTCTGGCTTTGCATGTAATTTCCTATAATAGCGAATGCTTTAGCAAAACATGTCTCCTACCAACCGGAACTTTCAGAAAAGGGTTTAGATTTTACAGCAAATTATCTCTGCAGGGAATTTTTATTATCGTTTATTAAGGTTTAACTCTGTTTCTTAAATATTTTTACCTTGGACCTTTCTTAGGGTTGTCTCTCATTACCTTTTGGGCCCTGTTAAAAAAAAGAGAACTGGCAAGTTTGCAAAAAAAAAAAAAAAAAAGAAAAGAAAGGGAAATGGCCAAGAGCCTGCAGCAGGTCCCATGAGCAAGTTTGTAAAGAAGATATCATTGCAGGTGCTAAGAGCATGAGAGAGGAAGAGGTCAGGAGCACAGGAGGCCTGAAGGCCAATGTAGGTTTCATCAGCATGAGTAAAGAAGGCCATATGCCCTTTCCAGGTCTCACCGCAATGAAAGTGAAGGAGGCCATAAAACCATTGTAGGTCTTAAGAGCACAGAATGGAAAAGCCAGGAGCAAAGTATGAGAATAAAGAAGGTCAGGAGCCCACTGCAGGTTTCACCAGCATGAGAGTGAAGGAGGACAGGAGCCCATTGCATCTCTTAACACTATGAGAATGAAGGAGGCTCAGGAGCCCACTGCAGCTCCCATAACTAGGAGAGTGAAGGAAGCCAGGAGCCAATTGTAGTGAATACACACTACAGGTCCCAGAAGCACAAAAATAAAGGTGGTTGGGAATGCACTGCTGTTTTTTGGAGATAGAATGAGATCAGAAGCCCCATGCATTTTTAAGAGGTATGAGAGTAAAGGAGGACTGGTGCCCAAGGATATTCTCAAGAGCACAAGTGTGATGGAAGTCAAAAGTCTACTGCAGGTCCCAGAAGCAAAATATTTATGCAGACCAGGATACCACTCTAGGTCTCGGGCACAAGCATGAAGGAAACCAGGAACCCAGGGCAGGTCTTAACATTATGGGAATGAAGGAGGCCTGGAGCCCACTGCAGGTATCATGGGTATCCCCTGAGAATGAAGGAAACCAGGAGCCAATTGCAGGTTGGGAGCATAAAAGAGATACAGGCCAGGAGCACACAATAGAACCTGAGACCTTTACACATTGCAGGTTTGTGGAGCAGGGGATTGAAGGAGACCAGGAGCCCCATGCATTTTTAATAAGCGTTGGAATAAAAGAGGTCAGGTGCCCACTGATATTCTCAAGAGCACAAGCATGATTGAAGTCAAAAGCCTACTGGAGGTCTCAGAACAAAAGAATGATGCAGACCAGTATCCCACTGCGTGTCTCGGGGGCACAAGCATGAAGGAGACCAAGAGCCCACTACAGGGTTCATCAGCATGAGAATGAAGGAGGCCAAGAGCCCTATACAGGCCTCAAGAACATAAGAAAGAAGGATCTAGAAGCCCACTGTACATCCCCAGAGAACAAGACATTTTAACATGTGCCACCCCAAATTCTGATGGTTGCTAGTACAGCATTGTCCTATTATTTTCACACTAACCATGTGACATGTATACTAAGAACATGGGGACATAATGAATGTGTATTTCATGATTCTCTCTGGTATAACACGTTCTGTCTATTGCCTAAAGGAGGAGACCTGTTCATCTCTGAAATTATTTGGTTATCTAGTGCCAATCCCTATTCTTTCTTTTAAAGTTCTTCTAGTAGAGTTCCTCGCCTGATGCATGCACTAAATGTACAACTCATCAAGATGGGAAGGATACCCCAGGCAAACAAACCTGGAGCTCATACTTGCAAAGAAAGTTCATTAGGGTTTTTCGATCTAATAGTTCTATTCGCTTGAAAGTTTTGCTTAAACCAATCTGGGTCGCTGTCCATAGCTTTTCATGTTGAAGAATGAAATCTGTGCTGTAGGGTGGCAACAAAATAAAACAAGTTGGAGAGAGAAACAGAGCATTGTCGCCCTATAGTAGAAAATATTTTGGCCTGGACCTTATAGCAGCTTTACCAGTTATCATTTATTAAAAACTGCAGAAAAAAAAAAAAGACTTTTGTGATTTTTTGATTGGGTTTACATATATTTTAAGGGATTGCACTCTATAAATCTCACAGGAGTTATTAAAAAACTCTACATAGTCTTCATGACCAAGAAAGCATAACTGAAAAAACACTTGGATTGGCCAGTTTTTACAAGCATGCAGTGTAACTGATACGAGGCCTATATATGACAATTGGGTCATGCAGTTAATATGAAGTGGCTGATCACCTTCACAAATGATCTTACTTTGGCCAACATCTTACAGGTCTGAATTGATCATTTCACTGCACAATCATTAAAATAATAGAGTTGCCCAGTGTGAGGACATCAGGCCAAGCAGGTGATCATGACAAGGGAAATGTACCAAGGTCCACATGTCCAGCGGCAGGCGTCATGCAAAGAACAAAACATATATATATATATATTTATAAATCTATATAATATACGTATATATGTTGTTCCTGCGTGTTGTGCATTTATACACTTTTAACCAGACAGACGCTTATCTCTTTAGCAATAAGCCACTGTAATTAAAGGTGGGGATGTGAGAGAGTTCATTCTCTGGCAACATGTCACATAGCTGGCTGCTAGAATTCCTTGGTGGTTTATCAAAGACTGTGCCTTTAATATGGAGATTACACTTATGTACTTGTCTGAACTTGAAAGACATTTTCCTAATTTACTTATTAATGAGATGTAAATCTATTTGTACGGAACGTCACCAGTTACAAAAAAAAAAAAAAAATCTTCGTCATTTAACTAGAGATAAACCCAATGATTTAAATGAAAAATAATAAATTTAGGTTTTCACATTCGTTCTGTTAAAAATTGATACAGTCTATGTTAAATTTATTAATATTGCTTGCTGTCATTCAGTTTGCAGCCCTAACCGAAATGTAACTTGACAGCGGCCGCATTAAAGATGTATGCCATTGTATTCAACAAAGATTAATGAAGCCCAGTAAAAATAGCTGTAAAAGGAGAAAGTGATACGAATGTAAAATCAGTGAATTAAATGAAGCCTTGCATACCATTTGTTAATATGCATGAGGAGGGAGTCGGCAAATGAAAATGTCTTTCCACAAAGTTCATTTGGGAATGTTTCAATATTGTCGGAATATCCGAAAACTATTGAACGGCAGCTTAATAAAGCTCGAGTAAAGCTGAGCATGTTTTCCATGAGAAAAAAATGCATACTTTTCATTTCCAAGCAACCTGGCCCCATCCAAGGAAAAAAAAATTGTAAGAATTTATTCCCTAGTGGGGTTTCTTTTTTTGCCCAAAGGTAGATGATAGCTCGAAACAAAAGAGATTTTTTTTTGCCTTGTGTTGTATTCAAAATATAGATGAAAATAATTAACAGTGCACTTGTGTCAAACTGCTGGAAGAGGACTCTCAGATATATAATGGAGTTCATCATTGATGTAAGACAATGGAGCACAGATAAAGAAGCAATGATCAGATTACAGATCACCACTTTGTTTTGATCATTTTTGGAATGGCGCAAAAGTAGGTGATCAGATATTGTATATTGGTATCAGAGCCACAATATTTATACTTATGTAGAAACTTTATTCACTTGGAAAAAAAAAAACCTTGATCATTATATTTGAAAATGCCTTAACATGGCTTATTCATTTGTGTTGCAGCAGTGTAAACAACAAATTAGAAGTGGTATTTACTGCAAAAGTAGCTGTTGGGTGGTTAAAAAAATGCCAATTACCTCTACTATATGTTACCCGAAAGGCATGCCAACACTAGCGGTTAATTGTATGATCACCAGTTTATTTATGAACTCATTTATAAAAATGGTGATCATGTAAGCTGATTTATTAAATGGGGTCATGACAAAAGGGCTTTTATTTTTGCAGACTTCTCTGAAAGAAAATGTGAGTTGGGCAGAATGAAGACATTATTGACAGATTTGTATCAACAGAACAAAATCAGGTCAAGACGTTTGCGGAAACCCTTGGAATATATAAATGGCTGACCTGGAACAAGATAGGCGACGTCACACTTGAATGGCAGACTTGCAAGTGGTTGCTGTGGGTCATTGCATTTGCATGTTCTTGTTGTATTCACAGAATGTCCTTGAAGAAAGCTGTAAGGATATGAACAGAAAGGAAATGGGTATTCCATGCATTACCTTTAACATAAATGAACAAAACAGGAGAGTGTCAAAATTTTAGGTGCCTGATCAAAGGCTATCTATTACTGTAAAAAGCACTCCATCCTACACCTAAGAAATTCTTTCCTCAAAACCGATCATGGCCTATAATCAAAATAGAATATAAGAAGAAAGAACTCCAAATCAATGGTGGGGGCAATCAAGCTTGACTAGCAGAACATGCTGATAAAAACAGAAATAACCCAAACAAAACCAGAGTTATTCCCTTGAACATAGGTTGTATCAACGTCCATTAATGTTTTAAAAATGTGTCTCGATTTCCTATTTTAATGAATTATATATGTACAAGGTTTATTTCATATGTATACACACTATGTTTGCAGTGCAAGATATACAACATATTAGAAGTCACGTATATATATTTGATCTGCATGTAGCATCGCAGAGCATAAAGATATTCATATAATGTATCATAACTACTTAGGCCCTACAGATTCTACTACACACGCACTATCTGAAGGTTTATTGACACCTAAACTCCATTAACAAGCTATAGAGGGAACTCTGAATATACACCCGGTGCCTTGATCCCTTGACTGTATGGCTATGGTTCTGCCCAACACCCGGCTTGATTCTTTGGCTGTTTAGCTATGGTTCTGTCTGCTGTCCACATAGACCCCTTGTCCGTTTGGCTATGGTTCTGTGTGCTGTCCATGTTCACCCCTTGTCTGTGTGGCTAAGGTTCTGCCTGCTGTCCATGTTGACCCTTTTCAATTGTTGCTATGGTTCTGGTGCCCACCTTGACCTCTTGCCTGTTTGGCTATGGTTCTGTATGCAGCCCTTGTTGACCCCTTGTAATTTGGGTATGGTTCTGTCTACAGACTGCCTTCACCAATTGCATTTCTGACTGTGAGCCTACCTTATGGTTTGATATTCTGCCTAAATTAAATCAGTTTGCTGACTCAGCTACCGTTTCTTATTCGGTATCTCCATCTACGACTTCTTTTTTTTAGTTTTGAATACCTGGTGAGAGGTTAGAACACTGTTTAAGTATTTTTTATTGTTGTCTGTATCCCCATTGGGTAGATTCAACCTCTCTGTCTAACTTGAAGACAATGTCACTGGGATTGAAGGCAAAAGAAAAGAAAATGTTCAACAAAAGTAAAGATCAAATTTTCCAACAAGGACACATGTTCTTGAAAAACTAAGTGGGCAATTTCCTGGCCTTCAAAACATTTACCTGTTGTATCTACACAAAGATATGTAAGAAAATAATATTTGTAGTTTAGATATTCTTTTAGATGTAGAAATTTATTTGTGGGCATGCCTCTCTGAATTTCAAGACCCAACACAGAAAGCATTCTAGCTATTGAGGTTTTAAAGATATTATCAACCTTTTAAATTAAGAAAAACCAAAGTAGTTCTATTTGTGCAGAACAACACCAATAAGAGCTCATGAACAGTGGGAGATGTTTCCGATTTGCTCAGCTCCTCTGTTGGCTTTGATCCACATATGTGGCAAAAGAGCAATAGAGCTTTGATAACAGCCATGGGAGCCACTCCAGGAAGCACAACAGATGAATCCTCACTCTCTGGAAGGATGCTGTCACTCCTCTGCAGAAATGATACAAGTACAAATCTGCAATTTGATTCAATAAATTAAATTTAACCTGGCAGAAAAAGTGTGTCAAAGAGACACAAATACGTTATCCATCTGGCCATAGAAGAAGCTTTGTAACTAACTTGGTAGAAAAGCAGTTTCTCAGAATTGGTTACATTTGATATGTTTTTGTTACTCCAAAAGACGACTGCAGAGCAAAAAAAAATGCTTTATCCAGTACATTCCTCTTTTAGAATGTCTACTGTCAAACCACATGTTGGAGGTAGAATGGTAAGAATACTAAATACACTTACCTTCAATCCTGCAGGGCTGTCAGATCCATCCGGGGTGTCTTGCATCAAGTCCCACGTCGTACCAGAGACGGCGCTCCGGGCGTCGCCATCTTCTCTTCTTCCTGGTTCTTCATCCTACGTCACCCGACCCAGGAGCGTGAAAATGCTTCATCTTCACATGCCCAAAATGCTCGGGCATGCACAGAAGGAGCACCCAAGAGCATCCCTAAATGCGTGACGTAGGTATCCCGGGAGGCTTTGCGCTTCCATTCATTCTCGATCGCCTAAATATAAAAAAAAGGTGTTGCACCCAAAAAAAAACAAACAACAGAATTTTTACCTTACATAAAAGGGTTGTCTACCCTTTTATGTAAAATGAAGTTTCTGAGTTTAGGTACGCTTTAACATTATTTGAAAAATACAAGGTCACCACCAAGACCTTTGGCAGGTAAAAGCCTTAAAATATGTTTATCTAGTTGCTTATTGTTACAGTGCTTGTTTAAAAAAAATAATTAAATAAAATTTAGAATAAAAAGCAGTAGCTGCAATATCCTGACGCTATGTGAATTTCTTCACTGCGCTGGTTTTTTCAATGCTCATACTGACGTTTGATTGAGCTGACTTGTCACTGGAAAATTCAGAACAGTTTAGTCCATTGTCAGGATTGGAAATATTTTACTATTTTCATTTCACACCACTTCTCTCATTTTCACAGCCCAGAATCTTTCAATGTTTCATTATAGCTCCTTCATATCAATGTGAAAAAAAAATTCTGATATACAGAACCGATACATTTCTCCGTTTCATTATAGGGTAGCGGGGGAGCCAAGGAAGGTGTGAATTCTTCTACTTCCTCTAAGAGAAATTCTCACCTTTTGCCATTTTGAAGCTCAGTCACAGCATAGCCCAAGATTTGACACCTCGGCAGGAGGCCTGAAGTTAGAGAGACAAAACAATATTAGAGGGTGTCACCTGCCATAAGTGGTGCCAATATATGGATGATGAATGAAGGAAGACACCATGCTGAGCCATGAAAATGGTTTCTTCACCTTCCCTCTTAGTTGGCACATCAATTCCTCATCTCTGTAATCTTTATTATACAGTAATATTATTTTAATCATCATTATAGTTCAATCAATGATACATTAGCTGGTGAAAAGTGTTATGATTTGACTTCATTGTAAAAACGATGGTTGTAGCAAGCAGAGGCTGCTTCTAGCTCATTATGAGACCTTCCAAGTGCAAGATAATGAGAGGATGCTTAAATAAAACTGGAGTATGTTGTAATTATTGTGCCGCTTCAAAATATTAAAATTTGCCGAAACATTAATTTTAAGCTTTATTGATCTGTAGGTTGACGGCTTTAATTAGCATCACTTACAGCTGCTGATTCAATGGTAAACAAAGCTGTATTCTTTGAAAAGTTACAGTAGTAAGTACAAGTTAAAATAAAAGAGTTTATTGTAGGACTATTCTTAGGTTGAAGGCGGGGAAGTAGGATAAATGCTCATTTAACATTTTTGCTGGGTCTGTCGTGGCTTTGACAAGAAACCAATGGTATGGTCATAGGACTAGCCGAGGGCTGTGGATACTGTACCCACTAGGTCATGTGATATAAGTCAAATGTGATTGGCTGGTAAAAGTGTGTCTGCATTGTGAACATTGAATTAATTTAAGAAGCTCTCGAATAGCAAAGACTTGTGATTAAATGCAACGTCTCAGCACAGTATCATGAGGGGTACAAATACCCATGTGTTTTAGGGCGCAAGCTCTGAATTGGTATTTTTACTTGTTGAGTCACAAACATGCAACATGTGTAAATGTGAAGTATCCAAAATTTCACTGGTTGCATGCTTGTGGCATATAAGTACATCTAAACCCAATTTTTATTATTCTCATAAAAGCTTTGGGTCTATTTTCTCAGGGGCTCTGTGGTTGAGGTGCGGTACCACTTCCACTTGTTCAGGAACCATTGCAGTTGGTATGGCAGTCCCAGGTCACCAGTAAGGATCTGCATGGCACTTGGGGCTGCTGAGCAGCTGTTAAGGCTGCAGCTTCATGGAACAACCCAGGAATTGCTTTTCCGACCACAAATGTGAACAAGCCAAACATACTGTTGTCATTCTCAAAGTTGTGTTCAATCATTTTCAGTGATTGTGCCAAGATCGACCATGTCCAGACCCCCTTTTTAGAGAATAGACGTCCATCTATGTAGGTTGTTTTTTAGCGTTGTCATCCTGTCATAGGAGTCTGTACTACAAACTGCCATGCCACCAGAAATCTAGAGCAATGAGACGCAGTTGATGTTGAAATAAAGAACTTGGACACAGGAAATAACCTAAATAGATTTGAAGACATCACCGTATCTTATGGAGAAAAATAAGCAAGTTGTAGACAATACACAGTGCTTAAGCAGACTTGATATTGGCCACTTAAGGCTTTGATCTACTTTAAGCCACCTGGATGACAAACAAAGTACTTAGGCCCTCGACCAACCAGTCCAATAATTTTTCCAATCAGATTTGGGCACACAACATGTTTAGTGTATTTTTCATCAATATTCACCAACACAAAAAAAGTATAAAATCAGAACAATAAGTCACTTATTGTTAGTCTGCTTCCGATTCCCTTAGATGCACTTTAGTTCTGATTGTTTTATTGGATCAGGAATTGAATTGGATGTAAAAATTAGCCCGTGTGTATTACGCCTAGGAGCTTACCACTTCAAAAACAAGTTAGCAATGACAGCTAAGATACTTCTATTGATCTTGACAGGTTCTCTGAAATAAAATCTTTTAAATCAACGGTAGATGTCTTTGGCTCACAAGGATTGTGCTTCAGTAATTATGAGCGGAGTGTTCACCAAGTGTTAACTGACACAGTAAGCCATTGTTGGCCACAGCAGTAGACCTAGCAGTTAGCTACTACATAGCAGAACAGCTAAAGAAGGAAATGATGGAGAAAACCACCTTCCTGAGAGATGCCAACACTCAAAGAGAGCTTCATGTTCGAAGCTTTCAACTCTTATTATGTAGAGATTCAACACATGAAGCTACACTGGGCACAGAGACACAAATAAAAGAAAAGTTGTGCTGAGGAGGTATGGAGGCTACCACTGCTGACCTTTCCTTCTAGGGATACGAGTTGCCTGGCCGATATTCTGAATTATTGGCCAAAGAACTTTGGGTTACAGTCCCAGTACAAATGTGGAAGTTAGATTTTTGGTAGAACTTCTGTCTGGTATTCCAACTCAAGAAGCTACCCAAGGCACACAAATTAAAGGAAACTTATGCTAAGGAGGTTTGAGGGTACCACTGCTGAGCTTTTCTTCTAGAAACACAAGTTCCCTAGCTGGTATTCCGAATCCATTGCTATAGGACTTTGAGTCACTGTCGCAGTACAACTTAGTACAAAGATGGAACTCATGCCAGGCAGGGTCCTCTCCTCCTGTATCACTGTCTGTATTAGTCTGTCATTTGCAATCCCTATTTAATGTACAGCGCTGCGTAATATGTTGGCGCTATATAAATCCTGTTTAATAATAATAATCTAGAACTTCAACTCAAAAGAAACAAATTAAAGTAAATTATAAGATACACACAAATTAAAGAAAACCAATGCCAGGGAGGTATGGGGTCTGCTGTGGCTGAACTTTCCTTCAAGCAACGTTGGCTCTAGCAATCCATGGCTACCAAACTAAGTCATTGTCTAGGTAAAATTAAGTAAATTAGAGCAAAGGTAGAACTCCTAGCCTGTGGGCGTGTGCAAAGTGAGTGACTTTAAGGTACAAAGGCCAGAGCTAAACTATACAACCAGAAAACTCATCATTTTTAAAAGGTCAGCAACAATACCCCCCATATTCCCTCCATTACATGGTTTTACTTAATAGGTCAGTACAGTCTCCCTACTTCCCTTAGTGCAGGTTTCGTTTAGGTGTCCAAAAACAATTAATTAATAGTAGTGCCCCAGCACACCTCCTTCACGCTTACCATTTGTGAAAAATTTGGGGTCAACAAAAAAATCACCAACAAGCAAAAAAGAAGTTTCAACATTAAAAGCAATCTCTGTGTAATGGATTAGATTTTTTGGGGGGAAAGTGGATCTACAACACTAAATTAGTGGGAAGCTCACAGTGTATTTGGTACCCGTGTCCGTTTTACCAAAGATGGGCAAATTATGTACACACCAACTTTTATTAATTTTACGGAGCAATCAAAGATCTGCAAAACCTCTTTAAGAGTATTTTAAGTAAACAATGGGTTACCTGACAACCTATATATATATATATCATACATCGTGTACACTAAAGGGCCCTCGCCCTTGATTCATAAGTGATTTCTGTAGATGAGCTTCAAAATGACTGACAATGTCTAAAGCAAGTAGTGATTGACAGTTACGGTCTCCAAAGTCTTCACAATGGCCCAGATCAGAACCATCGTCTAATGACAGTCCGGTCATTATCCACATGATACACAGTGGGAGTGATTAATCAAAGTCTCTGAAGAGTTACAGAAGAAAGTCATAAAGGCTGTATCAGCTACTAAGAACCACAGTGTACCAGCCCAATCAATGGAAATAAAGGAACAACTCAACAGAGATCACCTACGAGCTTCCAGATAAAAAATGTCTGATGACAGTCTACAAATACACACAATTAATAAACTCTCAACAGAATTTCTGTCCTTCCTCACACCAAGATCCCAAGGCACAGACACATTACCGTAGGATCATTTAGTTGCAGTTGCATGTTCATGTGGTCATAAAATGACAAGTAAAGCAAATAGGTATCTGCAATACTTCAATAGCAAACATAATAATTTATATAGTAATGACAAAAGGTTTTCATTTCTGGAATTTAAAGTGTATCTAAACCTAAAGCCAAAAACAGAATATTTTGTAGATTACCAGTTCCTAGATGTAAAATAATCCCATCACCCTCCCCCAATGTAATGGACCGGGGAAGATTTGTTTGAGGGGTCAACCATTGATGCCCCCATAGAATCAGTGAAGAAAAAATGTATAGACATCAGCAGACAAAACTGTGTTATTCCCAGGTTAATATTAGGGGAGGAATGTACTTTTCCAAAATCTTCAGCAAACTATCATAAATAAATGATGAGGTTTTGCTTTCCAATGTAAATGGGATTTGCTCCATCATTGCACATAAGGAAAGCTGAAAAGAAACAATGAGACATGCAACAGAGATTTTATTTTTAATATTATTTTTTAAAAGGATTTATTTAGTGCCAGCATATTACACAGAGATATCACTTGTATAGATGGCATTCCACAGTACAATCTGATCAATTTGATCTCTGACCAGAGTAAAAGCCCTACCTCTGACATGTGTGTGGGCAATAGTGCATCCTGACTTTTCTTGCATGTCTTTGTATGGACTAGGTTCTCTATCGGTAGAGATTGAGGAACTGTTGCTCTGTTGGTCAACAATCTCCATTCTCAACATTGCCTAGCACGAAGAGTTCCAACAGTCTGGATCACAGAAGCCGGACATTGCCATAACACTGTATTGTTAATGTAAGGCTTTCATTTAGAAATTATGCAAGTTGACCTGATTCTTTATTGTACAGCTTGCCTGGTTTGGTGTTGTGGTATCTAATACCTTCCGAATCAATGACCCAGAATAAGTAAGCAGCTCAAGGGTTCAGGTTTGTTTTAAGCATGACTGCAACTACTGAAACCAAAAACTTAGCTTTACATTCAATTAGCATTCCTTGTGTTCCTCCTCGTAGGAGATCCTTCTTAAGGAGTAACATGTCACACAGCTTAGTCTGATTGTCCTCTGTGTTTTGTGCAACTTTTTGGTTTGTTGTTGTTGTGCACAAATTCTTCTACGGCCAGCATTTAGCTGACCAGTTCTCAATACCCCCACCCCCACCACCACCAAATTTGGTATTTGGCTTTATGGAAATCATTCTATCCTGGCTGCATGTTGCTATATTAAAAGGTAAAATGCCCACTATCCCTTTTCATTTTTTTTCTAATTCCAAAAAGAGTGTTGAAATTAAGGAAACCCTGTCAAACAGCACAGTCAAACTGGTCTATTTCTTCTGCTGCAATAAATTGGTACAAATTAGTCACCTCTCCAGACAACCTTTGACTGAAGAATTGAGATGTGTCAGCAGACAGATGATCTGTTCTAGGCACTAAGCACTGTTTCTTGTTTGCACATGCACATTTGTATGCAACATACCTGATTAGCTCCAAGTGTGCCCCAACCTGAGGCTGAATGTCACTATATGGCTAATTACAGGGGACTAATAGGTCAAATTTGTAAGAGGACCCTTAAAAAGGACTTATTAACAATTATGTTTTTATATTAGGTGCATGCAGGCTAAGTGTATAAGTGTAGCACTTACAGCTATTTATTATTAAAGGACATCCCCCGAGGATTCCTTCTTTAGATTTTCTCTCTAATTGGACAACTTCACCTTTTTTCAGGTATTATCTAAAGTCAGTGTTTATTTCCCAGCTTGTAAAGATATGTACAAATTCCTATTTAATACATAAATACTGACACCAAGCTGCACAGTCTGACTCCCCCTTAGCAATCCAAGGTCAGCACACTGGACTGAGAAGTGCAGGGGAGGGGGAAGATGGAGGTGCTTGATTCTATGGATGGTCCAGTTCAGGGAATAATTGGGTTCTTGTACCCTGTTTTATTGACCAGGTTTCTGGGTTTATTTCCTAGTTCTGAGCACAAGCTTGTTTTAAATAGTACAAATGATAAGATGATGTGTCCCCTATACGCTTGGATGTCATTGTGTATGGCTGTTTGCTTCTATACATATTCTAGTACCTGCAATGTACCGAGACAAGGTCAGTGATGTCGGGGACAATGTCGTGCTCTCCTGTTTGCAGTTGGGTGTTATTAAACAGGTATATAAGTCAGTCAGGAAACAGCTTGCATTATGCCAGGCAGATGGTGCAGAGAAGGCTTGTCCCTCACGGGGATGGCTAGATCATCATCAACTCAGACACTAATTTTCTTCCT
Source organism: Pyxicephalus adspersus (assembly GCF_032062135.1). NCBI lineage: Eukaryota > Metazoa > Chordata > Amphibia > Anura > Pyxicephalidae > Pyxicephalus > Pyxicephalus adspersus. Next base: position 13,664,138 of record NC_092867.1, on the reverse strand, counting down.
AATAGGAACTGGTATGTAGGATGTACGGTATACCTGGGAGAATGAGTTAGAGTAGACAAGACACACTCATAATTCTATGGATGTATGGCCAACTGCCACTATGGGTACAAGATATAGGCTGGTCTGGAAGATTACTTCACCTTATTAACATCCTTTTATATTTTTCATGCCTTCTTTATTTTCACTATATTTATTTTTCCAGTTTTATTAAGCATATTCACTGCATTTATTACAAACTGTCATACCTTTATCCTTTACCTTTGATGTGGGGGATCTGCACACCTAAAATGTTACAAAATGTAATGAAAAATGACTGATGGAATCCACTAACATGTATAGTGCAGCTTACTGTGAACTGCATGAAAGAAACAATGAGGCTGGGAAAAACTGAAAGCAGACAAAGAATGGCTGGATTGAGTTTGGAGAATTGCTACTCTTTGGACAAATTTTTTGTTTAGTCTTCAGAGGAAGTAAAGGCAGAAGACAGCCCAATCACCGGTTTATCTTATAGAAAACAGTTGTGATCAGGAAACATTTTCATGTTAGTTTGATTGCAACTTTTCCCAGTGATGGCCATGAGGGACAGTCTCTATAGACATGACTCCCAACCGTCCAGCTTATGAAACCAAACTCTCCTTTCTTTAATATCTTATAAAATGTCCCTCTTTTAACACTAACTGTAGAGACTCAAAATTCTTACAAACAAGCATTCATCAGTGGTAGTGTTGATCTAAAAGCTCAGTGTTCGATTCAGTGTCTTTTCGATCGAATAGCCCGATATTTTTCGGGTGATCGAACACCGAATTTGAACACCATTAAAGTCTAAGGGGGGTAAATTCAGGTTATTTTCTTGACTGTGTAGAACTGCAGAAGCAAACACACAGTGTTCTTGGATAGAGAATCTCTATCCAAGAACACATACTACAGTTCCGCTAGGGCTGCAAGAGCAATCAGGGGAGCAGAGCTGTCAGCTCCACTGTATGTAACTTTGTGACCCCGATGACAGCTCAAGCGTCATCAGGTTTTTCCTTTCCTCAGTCAATCACAGAGCACTAGAGGTGAATGAATGGGGATTTAACCTCTAGCACCCTGAGATCCGACACTGACAGGAGGATTCCCACGGCTGTGCTCATAATGAATGCAGCC